>NC_134859.1:82168928-82499642 GCF_049852395.1 Peromyscus maniculatus bairdii | reverse complement strand
GGGATTCTCTTGAACTTGCATACAAGTACAATTTCATTGCACCCAAATTCTCCTTGCCTTTCTCCCCAAGATTCTAATGTCAGGCCTTCGCTTTGCATTGCTCTTTTCTCTGAACCCTAGTTCTAGGACTTACTCTGTGCATCTTTACCCTGGATCAACCCTGAGGAAGGATGCAGAAAAGATACTGCATTCCAGCACCATTCATTTCCTGGGAGTCTTGTCCCCCGGGCCTTCCCTCTGTCTCCTGCCTCCGGCCACATCATTGATTTTCACAATTACTGACTCTGAAAGAGCCACCCCCTCCTGGTGTGTCCACCCTGACCTCCTCCCCAAGTCGTCCCTCATTCTCTGGGGAGCCACCTCTTGGGAGAGCTTTTGTCTGCCCTGGAAAAGTCGCCTTTCAGACTCAGCTTTCTCTTCATTCACATAAATGCAGGCATCGTGGTGTCAGCACTAGTCACAAAATCCCCAGGCCACACTATACCCATAAGCTCCAGAGCTTCAGGAATCTCAGAAGCGAGAACTCCCCACCCCACTTAACAGGTAAATGTAAGGAAACAGAGGCGCACTGAACAACAGGGACTCATCTCTAGCCTCCCACTTTGGTTTGGAGTCTGAGTCTCTGACTCCACTAGGTCAGCCATCCGGCAGTCCATCTGGTATCCAGATCAGACAGATGTGAGTCTGAGGGCTTCATAGATCACAGCCAACTTCCGGAACAGCTTAGCGGAACTCCTGTCTCTGATGGTTTCAACTGGGGAGGTTGGTGCTCCTCAGTCCTTTATTGACCGTCTTAAATGTCTCAGGTCACAGAAGCAGAGGTCAGCCTGTCCTCGACCTTGTCCCAGGCCTCTCAGCAAAGCGCTGGATGGTCAGCTGCTAACTTCTGACAAGTGTGAAAATGCTAGGCTAGCAGTCTGAGCCCAGGGCTGTGTCCTGTCATCCATTCTGCTGGGGAGGGCAGGGCCAGCTTCCTGCAGGAGATGCTATTTAACTGATCTTAGTTGATCATGGAAAGGCAAGACGATTCGCTTGGCAGTGGGGATAAAAAAGAAGATTTCGGGGCTGACAGCAAGGGTAAAAGCTTATAGCATGTTCTAGGCGAGGCAAGGAATCCCATGAGGCCAGTAGCTCACTGGACTTTGACAAGAAGGAGCCAGAGATGGGTCTAGAAAGGTCTTCTAGGCCCACCGTGAGGGTCTTTTAATATTTCACCTTAAAAGTAGTGGGAGGCCAACCTGCTTAAGGTAGGAAGCAAAGGATGTGGGGGCAGGGATGCGCAAGATGCAGGGAGTGAGTGATGGAACCCCAGGTCTGGTGGGAGTCTGTAGGAGTCTTCTAGGTAGAGGTACAGAGCCCAAGGTACAGAGCCCAAGTCAATACATGGCCAGACAGCAAGAGTCCAGTTTTATGATAAAACTACACACTCACAACACACCCTGTCCATTGTGGAAGAGGAGGAGCAGGGAATGGACTATCTCCATGCTGCTGGTTTGGGCAGCCTTCAGCTAACCTTTTGTAGAGGAGAGAGAAGCCAGCTGGGAGCAAGGGATAACCAACTCCGATTTCAACACCTTGTTAGCGGTCCCAGGGGACAGCTAGTTGGAATGTCAAGTCCGTAGCTAGCGGAATGAGGCTGAGTTTAGGAAGGAATCAGGGCTGAGTGGCTCAGAATTTACATGCCCAAGAGCTGAAGTTAGACAGACCTGGGTTCAAAGCCAGGTGCCGTGTCTTATCTGTGACCCCAAACATCTATGATACAGGAGGAGAGGGAGCAGCAGGAACACCAAGACAGTCTTTGGAAAACATCCGTCACGTGGGATCTCAAGTGCATCCTTCCCTGACACCGCTGGGCTTGGTGCCCACCACCAACCAGACTGGCAGAAACCTGCTGCAGGTGACATCAATACAGAGCACCCCCCCCCCTGCGCCCCCAAGGACTCCAGGAGGTATTTGCTCCAGGCACTGGCAAACTGACAGGGTATTATAATCCATCCCCTCCCCGGGATGAACTGGATCTCCAATAAGACCCTCTGTCAGTGTTTAGGCTATCTCTGAAGCCCCACTCAGGGCTCACGTTTCTGGTGATCAAAGGAGCCAGACCTAGCTCTCCACCTGGAAGACTGAGGCAATCACTACCAGGCCTGCTCTAGGCTTGGCTAAGGGGACCTCTGTACACTGCTTCTCCGGTTGAGCGGTTGGCCGGTAGCTGGCAAGGTGAGTCCAGAGGCTAGAGGCGGGGCCACGTCAAGAAGCGTCTAGTGCTCTTGCTCCATGCAAATTATATGCAAATGACCCGGAGCTCCTGTCCTTGCCCCTTGGGCTGGCTCTGCAAGAGGGTCTTCTCAGCTCTTCTGAGTGGGAGGGGCCCTGGAGAGGAGGAGTCCATCCGAAGGGAAGCAGCACCCCCACCAGGGCCAGGACCCCACTTTGGAGGAGGGTGCAAGCCAGGGAACTAATGGGCCCATGATTCATCGCCCAGCTCCTGACTGCACTAATTGGCTCTGCCTGCCTACTGATTCATGGCAAGGAGCCGGGCTCTGGGGGACCCCTGTGTCCCTCCCCCCACTCCTCCCCGCCTCCTGCCCAGGATGGCTGCGTGAGGCTTTTAGATCCAGGATCTGTTCCAAGGGACCACTGCCCGGCATCCATCACTGCTGACAGACTGAGGCTCTCGGGTGGGGGCAGGGATGAGAGTTCAGGGCTACCATCTGATGCGGTGGACCCCACCTAGGTGCCCCAGCCACCGGGGCGTGTGTGTAAAGGTAGCTGGAGCCCTGGCTGGGTGCTGTGGCGGTACCCAAGGAACAGTGGTAGGCGTGAGTGGTGATTTTGATGGTAGTTGGGTTGCAGGTGGAAATACAGAAGGGGCCTCGGGGGCAGGAGAAAGGTTTGGGTCAAGACTTAGACACAGAAGCCCGTGGGCTGCTGGGAGAGGGTTGCGAGTTGCCTCAAGGCACTCTGACGCTCTGCTGCGGCTGAGAGACCCAAGACTTTGTTTGAGACACTGCTTGCTTGCTGTGTGACATTGTGTTTGTTCAGCCTGAGCCTTCCTAGCACAGGATCTGCAACAGAAGGCAGTTAGTCCCAGGCACAGGCACTCCTGGTAGTCACCCTTTTTGACAATGCCTAGGTCCTCTGTGTTGTCTGTCATTCATTACACCCTACAATGACAAAGGATGTCCACTGGTGCCAGCCCTCCTGGCTACGGGGATGGGTAAGGATCCCCAGTCTCCTCCGGACCACCTCAGCACACAGACTGATTTTCAAGCTTGCCGAGCCCCCAGTGTCTCCATCACGTTAGCATGAGCAGGTGAGGCCATGCCACCTGGCTGGAACCAGAGAGGTGGGCTCTCCACTCTCTCTTTCAGAAATAGCACAGACCCAGGGCAAGGGCTGGCCAGGGTACGCCAGGGCTTGTGGGGGCCAGGCTGAAGCTCGGGAAATATGTTCTCCTGGAATCTATGAATGGACAAGTATCCCGCAGCCTTGACGGAGGAAGCCTCGGCTTGTGGTGGCAGTTGATGAATGAAGAGCACGCCAGCCTCTTGGCAGCACCGCCACGGCCCGCCTGTCTCTTCCACTCCTCCCTTTGACCTTCAGCCTCGTGCAGTTGTCCACGCCGCTTGCCAGCTCGAATGCGAAGAAACCAAATCCAGAACCGGGCTCTGTTCCCTGCGTCCGCCGCAGCACTCTAGCTGGATGCTATAACCGCCCGACCTGACTTCCCCTCCCAGCCACCACCCTAGCACTCATAACCTGCTCTCCTCTCAGGGATCAGGCAGTGTTTGGAGACATAAATCTGGTCTCTTGATGACTCTGTTCAAAACGCCACTACAGCCTTAAATCGCATTGTGAGCAGAAAATCCAACCTCCTCGCTTCCCCTTAGAAGGCTTCATGTGATCAGTCCCTGGCTACCTCTACGATCCCACTTCCGGTCTGTCTCCCATCACTCTGGGCTCGGGTTCTAAATCTGCCAGCAACGGTTTCGGGGTCCGATTCAAGGCTGTTCACCATAATTCCCTCTTCCCAGAATGCTTTGCCTTTGTTCTCTAAATTCTTCCTGAACTTCACCTGTCACCTCATCAGAGACGTCCTTCCCACCCTCATTGTCACAGCTCCAGCATCTGGCACACCAGCCTGCTTTATTGTCTGCAGACCCTTCGAACTATCCCATAAATTCTCATTCGTTTTGATGCTGTTGGTGTTGTAAGACAAGGTCTCATATGTAGTCCAGGCTGCCCTCAAATTTAGCACAGGATAGCCTCAAACTTACAGTAATCCCTTCACCTCAGCCTCTTGGGTGCCAGGACTGTAGGCATGCACTACATGACTGACTCTGAATTCCCATTTAGTTGTTTAAACATCTACCCCCCCCACTTACTCCCTCCTTCTTAGGGTCCTGAGTTTTGAGCCTCCCTATTCAGGTAGCTGTTTTGGGGGTGTCTAGGCTTCCACCAGCGTCCAAGGATTGACTTTACCCTAATGAATTCTATTGCTCTTTTGAGGGGAAATTCTGTCTCCTCTGTGCCCTTCTTGTAGTTAGGGGTGAGGCTCCTGGCGAGAGCACAGGGTCTTCCACAGGCTCTGACCCAGGGAGGAGTAGCCAGAAGGGCCACCCCAGGAGAGGAATCCCTTCTAGCTACTCTCTAGGCATCCCTCCCTGACAGGCCAGGAAGCCCCTCCCACCCAGCATCCATCTACTCCCCTGCCATCTGAGCTCTCAAGCGACCTTGGTGACCCTAATCCCCTCACAGGATTTATTTCTCTTCCTGCTGCCCCACCACAGAGGAAACGGGGGTCAAGAGTGGGGGGGGCGGGGGCCAAGTTCATGTTCTCGATGCTCCAAGGCCAGAGGCAGCAAGAAAAGACTCTGAGCTACAACTGACAGCCAGGCCAGAGTGAAGGAAGAAATTCTTCTCCTTCATATTCTGGAAGGCAAACTCAAAACCTGGAGAGGAGTCATCTGTGTGAAGTCACCTGGGGACTAGGTTCCCCTGCTCCCCTCACTCCCTGCCCCTGCTGAGAGATCCAACTTCTAGACTCCTCCACATGGGGAGCCTAAGGCACCCCAAACTCCTGCTCCTCTCCCATTTGCTCCCCAATCCTGGATGGTTGGGTTTCCTGAATGAAGAGACCGTGACCTGGATGGTGGCCACTGTTGGCTTTGCCAGATGCCCATGTGTGGGGAAGGCAGCTCACCTCCACAGCCAGGTCAGTGGCTTGCCTGGTGCAAATGTTGGTTCCTCTCCGAGTCTCAGTTTCCCCATTTGAATAATGAGGCCAAGGGTCCCTGTTAGCTTTGAGCTTTTTGTTTCTGCAGTGTTCATTTAGCTGGGAATAGCACACTCGTGTGTGTGTGTGTGTGTGTGTGTGTGTGTGTGTGTGTGTGTGTGTGTGACAGAGAGATAGAGAGACAGAGAGAGACAGAAAGAGAGAGAGAGAGAGAGAGAGAGAGAGAGAGAGAGAGAGAGAGAGAGAGAGAGAGAGAGAGATGGTCCAGGGTGGGGCAGGTTGGAGGCTGAGGACAATTCCAGGCTCTAATGACTGTGGCCTTCCTTATTCTGTATCAAGGTTCTCTAGAAGGACAGAATCGAAATATAGGATACATAGACACACAAACATGCTTGCACACACACACACACACACACACACACACACACACAATTTATTCAATCAACTTACACTGAAACAGTAACAACACTTGTCTCACACCCAAGAGGTTGATATCCTGGTAGTCAATCCATGAGGCGGAGTGTCTCAGCAGTTCCTATCTGATCCTCAGCCAATGATGGAAGCCTGGAAACCTTGGCTTTGATGTCTGTGAAGGATGCAGCAGCAGCAGCAGCAGCAGCAGCAGCAGCAGCAGCAGCAGCAGCAGGGTAAACCCACTGGGCATGGAGCGGGAAGGCCATGCCGGCACAAGGCCGGTTATCTTCCGTCTGTCATGCACCCATTTTCATCTGGGCTGCTGTCAGAGTACCGCCACTGTTCATTCCAGTCCATTACACAATGGGCTGATTCTTGAGTCAAGGCTCCCTACTCGGGCAATTCTAATTTGTGACAAGTTGACATCACAACCACCCATCACACTTTCCTGCCCTTTCCCCAGTGTGTGGACCTTTTAACTGAAAGAAGAAAGCCCGGGGCTGCAGAGGAATGAGAGGAACCCCGTTACCCTCCTCAGTACTCTGTACTCAGTACTCAGTACTCACCTACTGGTCATCTCTCCCCAGTTCCCCAAGCCTGAGGAAGGAGGTGTGGCCTTTCCCTGGGAGTCCCAGAGAGAACTCAGGTAAGTGCTTGCCGGGTCCTCAGACCCTGTGAAACCAGGTCTCCCAGACCTAAGGCCACTCTTCCCCAGAGTCAGCTGACATTAGAACAGAGTTTTCCAGCCCCTGGAGACTTGGCCACAGCTCCCAGCTCTTGGGGCTCAGAGAGGGTGATCGAGGGGCTGGGACCACCCTGGGAGTGAGCTACGAAGGTTGTGGTGGGCGCCGCTGTGAGCCTGTTTTCAGGGGCACCCGAGAAGGGGTTAGAAACCCAGCAGGTTGAATTTCCAAACTCTTCCGTGGGATCAGGCGTATTTTCTCAGCCATCTGAGTGCGGTTTTGAATGGGAAACACAAGCCCGAGAGAGCAGAGACTGTTTGGGAAGCCCCTCCCCTCCCCTGCCCCAGAACCCACCACGGAGCTTGCTTTCTGCAAGGCAAACATGTGATTATATTTATTTCACAGGCCTGGGAGGCCTGATTGTCACTGCCCCCTCCTCCCTGCTGGGGTCACATAGACCCGGGTTCTCTAGCAGTGAGTTGTTTTTTTCTCCCAGGAGTTGGGGCTGGTGGGGACTTATACAGTTGGGGTGGAGGGAGGTCAGAGTTTTAGAATGAGCTTTGGGTTGCCTGAACTAAGTAGGTGAGCCTCACTTGTCCTATGTGTAGGATGGAGGTGACAATCTCCTTCTGTGATAACCAGACATCAGCATGGCCCATGATAAGCCTTGGTTTCCATGCCCTGTGGCTCCATGATAGAAGTACTAATGTGTGTAACTAATAATATGTTACAGAAATGCTACGTGACGTCTGAGGTCGGATCCTGAAGTTGTGGCTTCCTCCTTGTTCAGTCTTAGGCCACTTCTGGGGAACCCAGTTGGCATGTTGTAAGGAAGCTCAGATGGCCTGTGGTCCCTAGCCCAGCGGTTCTCAATCTGTGGGTTGCAACCCCTTTAGGGTTGAGTGACCCTTCCACAGGGGTCACCTAAGGCCATCCTGCATATCAGATAAATCACATTATGATTCATAACAGTAGCAAAATTACAGTTATGAAGTAGCAACGAAGATAATTTTATGGTTGGGGCTCACCACACACGAGGAACTGTATTAAACTGTGGAAGCTTTAGGAAGGCTGAGGACCACTGCTCTAACCATGTCGATATCGAGGATCCCCCTGTCTCACCCACAGTGCCAGCCCTCTGCCACTTCTTTTATTCAGTACTGAAACTGAACCCAGGCCCTCATGGATAGCTTTACGGCTGTGCCACATCCCCAATCCTGTTATTACTATTTACATCATTGTTTTTGAGTCAGGGCCTCACTCTGTAGCCTGGACTACCCTGGACTCTCTGTGTTAGACCAGGCTGGCCTCGAACTCACAGAGATCTGCCTGCTCCTGCCTCCAGAGTGCTGGGATTAAAGGCATGCGCCACCACCGCCCCCTCACTACTTTTTATTCTGAGACAAGGTCTCACTAAGTTGTTCCTGTTAACCTTGAATTCACTATGTAGCCCAGGCTAGCCTTGGATTTCCAGTCCAATCTCAGTTTACCGATTAGCTGGGGTTACAGGCCAGAGTTACTGGGCTCCGTTTCTCTGAAATCTCTTCTGTGGTCTCTTCCCAGATCCTGGCCCCATAGACACAATGCCGGAAGATGAATGGTTGAAATTCTTTAGCCTTCTGAATCTGGGTGCAATTTGTTCTCCAGTAATCGGTAACTAATAGACCCCAACCGTCCCTAATCCCTTTGACTTGGATCACCTCAGCAGCTGTCCTACTGAATATGGGCCGTGGGCCCCCTGTCCCATTTTGTCACCCCCCTCCATCCTATAGCCAGTCCTCATAGCTCTCCTCACCTGCGAAAGCTCTTCACACGTACCTTAGCTTCATTCCCCAGGACCCCCTGGAGGGTCTGAGCTGCCCCAGCCTGTCTCATGGAATATGACTCTGGAAAACTTTAGTTTCAGCAGAAATTCTTCCGAAGACCCAAGCACACAGTAGTCAGTAAATATTTACAAGGGGGGCATGTAGCTCAGCGGGCAGAGTGCTTGTCTAGTGTCCACGAAGCCCTGGGTTTGATTCCCCAGTACTGCATAAACCAGATATGGTGGCTCATGCTTATAACCCCAGTCCTCAGGAAGGAAGGAAGATCAGAAGTTCAAGGTCACCCTCTGCTACATAGTGAGTTCAAGACCAATCTGGTGTGCATGAGAATCTGTCTCAAAATAAACAAGGTACCCACCACCAAACCTGACAATCTAACTTTGATCCAGGGAACCATAGGGTAGAAGGTGAGAATTGATTCCTGTGGGTTGTCCTCGGACCTCCATATACATCCTGTGACGTGTGCACACACAGTAAATAAAATGTGAAATGATTCGTAAATAAACAAGCAAGTTTCATTTCTCCAAAGCTGTTTGCACCTTTACTAAAGTCTTGTGAGATGCCACGTAGTGAACACCATGCCACACGCCAGGGACTGTGCCAAGTGGGCACTTATTTAAATACCTTTCTGAAGTGGTTATTTCTAGAAAACTGAGGTAGAGCCTGGAAGCCAGCGCCTTCCCACTCTGGATCCACACTGGCTCACTTTTCTGCCCACACCTCATCCATCACCATGACCGTCTATTTAGTATTCCCCAGGACTGGATCCAGAACCCCCCACCCCCACCCTGCCCGGCCATCACCCCTCAGCTCAGCCCACCAAGGCTCATTTTTATTCCTTGCAAATCCCCTGCCTCACACCCCCCTGCAGCCCAGCCCAACCCCAGGCTTCCCAGGGAACCCCTGCCTCTCTGTTCCTGGTCTAGGCTGGGTGCAGACTCTGCACCTGTCCTGACTATCTATCTGCTTCAACATCAAGGCTTTATCAAGGCCAGAGACTAAGTAAACTGCTCTCAGGTCACATGTAGCCCCAACAGCCAGGTATGACTTGGCTTCAATCACTTGATTTCTCTGAGTCTTCATTTCCTTATTCCTCCAATAGACGTTAAACCTCGTTTTCTGGGCTGAGGATGTTGCTCAGTTGGTAGAGTATTACCTACCATGCAAAAAGCCCTGGGTTCAACCCCCAAGGACCACATAAACTGGGCCTTCTGGTGCTCATCTGTAATCCTAGCACTTGGAAGGTGTAAGCAAGAAGATCAGGGATTCAAGCTTTTCCTCGGCTAGATAATGAGTTTGAGCCCAGCCTGAGCTACGTGAGATCCGCCCGGTTTGTGACAAGGACCCAGTGAGACAGTGACTTTGAAAAGCACCTTACACGCTGTGATGTTTTGTATGGATATGGTGTTGGCTGACAGGCCCTTCTCACAGCCACCCCTCCTCGCTACATACTCTCATGCCCCTGCTGCGGCACACAGGCTACACCAGTGCTCCCTAAACATCTCGTGGCCTTGTTCATGCTGCCCGACCTTATCTAGAAGGTTCTCTCCTTTCCGTTCTGCTTGGCTGGCTCCTATTCACCCATCAAAGCACACTCTGAGGGTCACCTGCTCCGGGAAGCTCTGGGCATCTTCTCCCAGCAGAACTGTCTCTGCTTTCTGACCGGGGGGCTTTCCCACAGTCTCACTCTCCCTGTGTCTGCATAGAATGCCTGCCTCCCGCACTGGGCTGTCTTATCCACCTCTGTATGCACGTTTATAACAGGCACCCAAGAAATGCACATGGCTTTCCATCCTCGATATTCTCATCCTTGAAAATTGGCTGATTCTCCTTGTTGCCCCCAAACAGGTTTTGGAGGTTCACTCCCTAGCCCCACTCAAAAAACCTCTCCATCAATTACCTGCCCTCTGCAAAAAAAAAAAAAAAAAGGAATCAAAATGAGGCATGACTGTGGTCTGGCACTGGGCCCCTCTCCCAGGGTCTGGGAAAGACAAGAAAGGCGTGGGGAGGGGATGCAGGCGGGGGAGGCTCCAGCACCCTGCCCCACCCCCACCCCCAGGAAATTGGCTTTGGCTCCACTGTGGTGGTGGTGGGAGGTGTCAGTGTTCGGGTTTTCTGGCATTTCATTTATGCCTTGGAAGCTGGCTTGGGCTGTCAGGGGATCTGGGGAGGGGGCCTGGATGGTGGCAGGGGGTGTCTCTATGAGTAGTCCCTGACATCTCATTGGCTTTCTCCCTTCGCCCAGGGCAAGATCAAACATCAAAAGCACGGGCTGGTGCCTGGGTTGATGGAGCCTGGCAAGCCTCTTCCAGATGTGTGCAGCTGTTTCTCCCGGTTCCCATCCAGAGGCTTGGACTAGGAAACTCCTGTCAGCCATTCTGTGGGTCCCAGATACCCAGATTTAGAACTGAGGGGGTTGGCATCTTCTTCTCCCATCCACAATCGCAGCTCTCCACTGATGGAGGCCCTCACATCCTCTCAGCCTCTCCTTTGTCCAAGGTTTCTTTTAAGACATCATCAGCTGGGAAGTCCTTCTCGCTGCACGTTCTACATCCTTCCTGTTGTAATAGCAATTCTCCCGGGACTGCAGAAAGGTAGAAGAGAGACTCGCAGGCAGAGAGGAAGGAGAGAGAAATGCTTGGGACCATTTGACCTGGGAAATGTGGGAAGATAATGAAATACATGGTGCTCGAGTTAATGTGAAAATGGGAGCACTCCACTTCCAGGCACTCGGCTGGCAGAGAGCTCTCCGCCTCTTAGCCGCCCGAGTCCCTCTTCCCAAATGCTATAAGCTCCTAATAAGGATGTAATACAGTTGAATGTATTACAAATTGGATTGTTTATAGAAATTTACCCAGCTGCAGACAAGGGCTGGGAGGACTGACCTAGTGGGAAGATGGGAGAGCCAGAGATTGGGGGTGTGTGTGAAGAAGGAGGGTTGGGGTGAGAGACAGAGGAGGAGAAGAGGGGAGGGGTGTCAGGACAGGAAATAGGAGGAAGGTGTTTGGAGGAGGGGAGGGGTAAGAAGAAGCAAGGGTAGACAGAATGAAAAAGGAGAGGGGAGAGAGCATGGTGGTGGACGTAGGAAGGATGCTCTGAGAGAGGGGTGGGACTACACTGCCCAGATAGGGTGGCCAGATGCAGGGGCCCAGCCTCCATGGCTTAGGGAGTGGGGACCACAGATCAAGGAGATGGTTGGAGAGGTAGCTGGAATTACTGCCACTGGAGAAGAGAGGGGCAGCCTTCCTGTGTGGCCTCAGGCTGGCTGCGGGCATGGAAGGGTATGGCTCACTGGCATACCCCGGGACTTATACCTTTGCAGGCTGCATCCTGCATGGTGAGGTAGGAAACATGTCTCTGCCCTACCATTGCTCAGTGTGTGAGCAGGAGCCTGGGGTCAGCCTTCAACGGCCCTCAGTCTACGGTCTATGGATGGGATCAGGAAGGAGATAGATGGTGCTGCTGAGGCCACCTCCACAGGGTGGTAATGATGGCACAGGAACCAGTATCCTCCTCCTCGCCATACCCTTGAAGACTACCTCACGGGAGGATTTTGATGTTTACCTCCAAGATGGCAGAACTCTCCCAGGCCTGGCTCTTAATCCACAGAAGTCCTCTCTTTCCCCAGGAGCCCCACTCAAGGGGGGGGGGGGAGAATGGCTCATTAGTCCCAAAGGGAGAGGTTACAGTGTCCTCACTCCCAGGCACAGGCAGGGGACGGTGGCAGAGTGGCATCTGGCACAAGGGGCCTGGAGGAAGACAAGAGTCAAGAGTAGTCTCTGAGGATGAGCAGAGACCGCCATGCCTGCTGCTCCAACACAAGGGATGATTCTGCAAGAAGGCTCATTGAATTGATCAGAGCAGTGGGCTATTTTTGCTGGTGGAGCTCTAGATGGATCTAGAGCCTTCTAGGACCCTCTCCTCAACCATGAGGTCTACATCATATTATCTTCTTATTGGATGTCTACTCCCTTACTCCAGCATGCACAAACGTACATACAGACATTCATTCACTCAACAAACACACGAAATCGGCACGTACCAGGCATTGGCTTAGGCACAGAGATTCACCAACATAGGGCCCATCACCAGAGAGCTCATGGCCTAAGGCAGTGGTTCTCAACTTGTGGGTCTAGACCCCTGGGGGGGGGAGGGTAAACTAAAGCCATAAAAAGCACAGATGTTTACATTACAATTCATAACAGTAGCAAATTATAGATATAAAGTAGCATAAGAATAATTTTATGGCTGAGGGTCACCACAACATGAAGAACTGTATTAAAGGGTCACAGCATGAAGAAGGTTGAGCATCATTGGTCTAAGGGCGGAAGCAGGCGATATCTAGAAAAATAGGAACAGTCACCAAGCCTGGTGTGTAGTAAATAGCCCGTGCATGTATCAAATGAATAGTGTGAACAGAGTTCTGGAGGCAGCCTGGGGGAACTCAGCAAGTGGTCCCAGAGGACAAGGTTCAGGAGCCCGAGCTCCTTGAAGGCAGGAGTGTGTCTCTGTGGACCTCGGGCACCCAGTGCTGGGCCCAGCAGGGAGCAGGAGGGGCAAAGTACCAGTGTGGCCAGTGAATACTGTGGTAGGTAAGAGCTGTGGGCTGTCAGTAGCAGAAAGGCAGAGAGAGAGAGAGAGAGAGAGAGAGAGAGAGAGAGAGAGAGAGAGAGAGAGAGAGCTTATGGTTCAGTGTAACTGAAGCTTCCTGGGCAGAGTTGAGGTCACGGTCCAGGCAAAGCTAAAGTGCAGATGATAAATCCCGCTGAGCGACTCTTGGCTCTGCTTCCTCTCAGGTCGGCTGGCCGTGTTCATCATGCCGTCCCTAAGGAGGCTTACAGCATCCCAACTCTGCACCCTCAGCAGGAAGAAAGCCCAGCAGACCCCAAATGGGTGGACTTAATGGTATGTCTATCCCCTGACCATCTGATGGCAACACTTGGGTCACTCCTGGAGTGGGCAGAGAGGTGAAGAGAGAGTGGAAAGTATGTGGTCTCCATAAAAAAGTTAGGTTTCCCATAAGCCAGAAAGTGTCAACGTGGTACCCGGCAACGGATTATATGAATGAGAACACATGAACTGAACCTTGAAGAAGTTCATGTTATATGCATGTATGTATACACACAGAGAGTCTGATTTCACGCTGTTTTATTGTTATTCCTGGCTGCCCATCCATGGTTGTCCCCATCTGTGTGTCTGGATCCTCCTGAAAGGCCCAGAGGGCAGGAATAGTGTCTGCCACACTCCATCTGGGCACTGCCCATGCCTGTCCATTTAGACATTTAGTCAAGGCTGTTTGGGCTCTGTGGCTGCCTTCTCCTGCAAGCTTTTCCAGGCGGACCCCAGGCCACTGTGCAGTGAGGGAGTGTGGGAGTGGGAGGAGCTGGGAACGTGAGGAGAGGCTGACAGGGGGCTCCACCCACCACCCCTCCCGCTCAGCCTAGATGCCTCCCCTCCCCTCCCCTGCACGAAGAAAGTCATTTAAAGTCACTGTCAACTGTAAACATCACTATCTGACATTAAAAGAAGAACACGACCTCTTCCTCCCGGTCCTTGAACATGCGGCATGAGGAGTTTAGACAGGGATGGCCATTCCACTTTCCCCAGCCTATTCCTCTCCCTGGCTTCTCAGCAATGTTTTGTCATGGCTGTGTAGAGGGTCCCCTTCTTTTCTGCCCCCTCCCCAGCCTCTACCAGGGCCAGTTAAGCTGTTCCCAACCTAGCCCTTCTGTGTCCATGGTTCATTCTCTGTGTCACTGAGCACTCTGTCCCAGGCAGGAAAAGTTATTAAGGAATAGACAGAGACACTCTTGGGGGACTCAGCACCTGAGCAGGAAAGGAAGGGAAGTAGTGACCATGTCTGCGTGTTGCTGTCTGAGGTCCCAGGATTCAAGCAGTGGAGAATTTCCTGGAAGATGTGACACCTTCCCTAGTGTTTCTAGGGGCAGACGGGAGGGAGGAAGTGATCCAGAAGAGGGACGTGGTGAGTGGTGGGGCTGGAGAGTAGACTCCTGTGAACAGCCTTGGCTTCCGGTCACTTCTCTAGCTGAGTTCTGTTTCACCTGGGCCTCGACATCATCCATCCTTACACTTGATGGCTTCAGCTCATTCGTTCCTGTCTCCTGCCCTCAGTGGCTCAAAGCTGGATGCCCAGGGATCTTCGGAGATGATGGGGAGGGGGCAATCATCAGCCCCTCTTCTCAGAGCAGAAAGATGGGGTGAGAGAGGAAGAGTTGGTTTTCTTTAGTAGCAAAATTGGGTGCCTCTCCCCCAGACTGAGTTGGGTTGAGACTGAGGTCTACACCATTGGCCCCAGTGCTTGGGTGGCTTCATGCTACCATTACTGGCCTGATGGAGGAGGCAGAGGGTCTCCAAGGAAATCAGGGATGGGACAAGGACCTCAAAAGGCAGAGGAAGGAGAGAAAAGCTGGGGGGACATGCCGTGTTTCCGAAACCGCCCGGCCGCAGTAATGAGAAGCAGAGAAGGGCTAATGGAGATCAGATTGCCCAGGGGCTGGCTCCAGGCAGCCCCCGCCTCAGCCCCATCCTGCTGCACTGTTCTCAGCTAAGCCCACGACAGGACACGCATGGGAAACGGCCACCCTCCCCACCTGGGTCATCTGCAGCTGAGAAGGCAGCAGTCCAGACTGGAGGCTGGAGTTGGAGTTGGCCTCTCAGGCCCCGGGGTCTACAGGGAGTCAGTCTCTCAGTCCCTCAGAAATCTGTCCATGCAGGAGTTCGGTGGCCTGAGATGGGTTAGAATGGGTGCCCACTGATACTGACCCCAGAGGGATTCCCTACTTGATGGACACCTACTCCGCCCTAGGGGACAAAGCCTTGTCTTGCGGAGCTCCCAGCTAGTGGGTGACCTACCCCAGTGACCAAAGGAAGGTTCTCCTGGCTTCTGCTTGGAGCATGGAGCACAGCGAGGGCTGAGACAGAGGTGACAGTGCTGCTGGGCACTGTCAGGGGGACAGTGGGATGCCATGGCATGGCCCAGCTCTTGACGATCGCGATGACAACCACGTGCGTGCGTGCGTGCGTGCGTGCGTGTGTGTATGTGTGTGTGTGTGTTATGCAGGTGTGTGTGCATGCTCACCTGTGTGTGTGCCTGTGTGTGTTATGCAGGTGTGTGTGTGTGTGTGTGTGTGTGTGTGTGTGTGTGTGTGTGTGTGTGTGTGCACGTGGAGGCCTGAAGTTGACAGGAGATATCAGATGTCTTCCTCCGTCGCTTCCCACTGTATTGAGCCCGGGTCTTTCACCAGTTCCAGCCAGTCTTGCTAGCCAGCCTGCCTGGGATCCCTGGTCTCCGTTTCCTGAGGGGAGCTGCCATCTGCCCTGCTTTAGTCAGTCTGAGATAGAAACCCGGTCTCCACGAGTGTAGGACCAAGTACTTTATCCACTGAGCCATTTCCCCAGGTAACCTCCTCCTCCCCGCCTCCTCTTCCTCTTCCTCCTGCTCCTCCTCTTCCTCCTCCTCCTCTTCCTCTTCCTCCTCCCCTCTTTTTCCTCTTCCTTCTTTTCCTCCTCCTCCTCTCTTCCTCCTCCTCCCCTCTTCTTCCTCTTCCTTCTCTTCCTCCTCCTCCTTTCCTCTTCCTCCTCTTTGTCCTCCTCCTCCCTCTCCTCCTCCTTTCCTCTTCCTCCTCTTTCTCCTCCTCCTCATCCCATTTCAGACTGGCCCTGAACTTGCTCTGTAGCCTCATTCACAGCTAGTCTCTCAAAGGATACCCACAACCATGGAGGTCCTGGAGGGGAAGTAGCGAGATAGAATTCAGGGTAGACTGTTCTAGGGCAGCCATTGGGCCGGGTGGCAAGGTGAGACCAGAAACACCCCTCCCCCTTGCCCGTCATTCTTCTTTCCTTGACGCCCCTTCCGCTCCTCCCCCTCCCCACATTTAACCTAGAGCTTGCTTTCTCTGTCCCCCTCCCCCTCCTCTATCGATCAGTCTCCCCAGCTCCAGCCAGCACAAAGGCCTTGGACGGTACTCACAGTCTTGCTTTAAAATTTATTGCCCAGTAAACGAGGCGGCAGATGGAAGTCTCAGCCACCCCACCCCCACCCCCCACGTCTCCTCATCCCAGCAAAAGCCAATCTCCATGAGAATGTCGTCCATCAAATGCACCAATATGTGGTTATTTATAGGCTCCCCCCTTCCAAGAAAGCAAGCTGATTTTTCCTCCCCCCCCCCCTTCTCTGGGCTCTTGGCTCTCAGGAGCGGTGAGGGGGATGGCTTATCGGAGGTCGATATTTTAAAAAGCTGCACAATGAGGTTCCTGTCCCTCGGATTCTAGGGTAGGGGGCGTAGAAGTGTCTTGATTGGAAATGAATTAATTAGAAGCGAGGCTCTTCGAGTCTCCGAGTTGGGTTATTTATAGTGTTCGGTTAATTTTGATAATTAACACTGGGGAGGAATCGCGAGTTCCGGGCACCACGGTGCCCGCCAATAGAGACCCACTTCCCGATTCACCACTACTGTGCCAGGCGCTGCTCTGTGTGGAGCCTGGCAAAATAGGCTGCTGCCTGCTGAGGAGTCCCTGGGTTCTCCAAAAGTGGAACAACCGAATGAGGGAAGGCCGAGGGCGGGGGCCACTTGGGGATCTAGGCTATCAGAGGTCCCTGTCTCAGGTGACTGGTCCACCTCCTACCAGACAATGCGGGTACAGGGAAGGGAGGCTGCGGGTCAGATCTAAACATAGGTCTTTCCCCTTCCTCCAAGACAGAGAGCTGGAATAATGCAGGTGACAGGAACCAGTCAAGGCCAGGGAGAGCAGGAGGTTTTGACTTGGGTCAGAAAGGGCCTTCCAAGGGGCAGAGAGTATCTCATCACCTGCCAGGGACAGGACTTGAAGAGTCTGTCCCCAGTGTGTTTGGCTCCGTCTCTGCCCATTGCTCCTTCACCCTCAGGCTGTCCACAAATGGATTCCTCACACTTCTAGATGGGGTTCCCGTTCCTACAACCCTGTTCCATGTTCAAGTTTCCAATGGTCCCCCTCTGCTAGGAACACCTGCGCTCCCTCCCTGCTCAGGGTCCAGCTGCCTCTTCTGAGCTCTGCTGAGTTGGTGGCCTTGCTCTCTTGGTGGCCCCTAAGTTTGGCTGGGGGAAACTGCCGAATGTAGCAGGCCAAGATTGATGTGGAAAGATGCCAGGCTGGATTCTGAAGGGTCTGAGCACCCCTCTGTGGTGCTTTCTTGCCTGGGAGCTAGGTGATGAGTGGAACTCAGGAACACCCTCTTGGCTCACCAAAGCAGCGACAAGGGCAGGCTCCCCATCCCAAGAGGGGGCAGGTGGGACCACCCGGTGCAGGACCAGGAAACGGTGGGAGGCCTCTGCCTTGCATAGCGCCCAGGAGATCAGAACCAGAACATGCAGAGCAACTTCAAACGCGATCATCCTGTCTTCTACTCTCTGAGGGAAGCTCCACTTCAGGGCCTGCCAAGGGTTGAAGCCAGACCGGAAACAGGATCTGTGACCAAGGGCTGTGCGATGCTGTTCCAGCGGCCTGTGCCAGCTCCCTGCCCCCGCCTTCCCTCCTCCCCCTGCGGATGTTCTCAGGTGTCCCTACAACATCCCTTCCCATCCTTTCTCCCTCTTCTCACGGAGCTGCAGGGCCCCAAGAGAAAGAGGGAGGAGACGACAGTGGTGGGGGCTTCACCCCCTGCTGGCTTCTGCCTCCCCCCTCCCCATTCACAAAGCCACCATGACTGCCCACCCACTCCTTGCCATAGCTTCACCCCCCTGCGTAGCAGGGCCCCCTCCCAGGCACCTGCCTCTCCCACACTGGCATCCTAAATCTCCCGAGGGTCGCTGCCTCCCACTGCTTCTCCAGACACTTGTGTCCCCTCAGCTGCCATCTGCATGCTGGCATCCTGGGCCACCCCCTGTGCCTGTGTGGGGAGTTAGTCACTCATCCCCCTTCTTTCCTGAATTCTCTGTCAGACTCCAGTGTCTCATCCCCTTCCCCACACTGGCAACTCCCCAGGAGTGCAGGTATATAAATAAAATTTCTTCTCTCTCCCACTGCAGCTTGTACAGGCTCCAGGATGTGGACTTACTCAGCTCCCACCTGTGTTATTTCAATGTCTCATGTCCAGTGGCCTCCAGGCTGTACTTGCTGTGCGGGACCTGGGGACACATGACAGCGCTAGGCTAGTCCCCTGACCTCATGCCATGGAGGGCCAACCTCAGACACCTGAGTGTTTTTCTTTCACTTTTCAGCCCGGTGGCCTTTGGGGAGCTTCTCCTTCGTCTCCCAGCTTCCTCTGAACTGAGAGCACATTTTTAATTAAAGTGGAAAAAGAGCTGAAAATCTGTTCGCATTTAATCATCTTGACGACCTTTCTGCTTAAGAGTTTCCAGCTGAGTGGGGGAGCCCCGGGCGGGGATGGGCTGGGAAGGCCTTTCGGAGCTGAGCCTAGGTCTGGAGGGGAGGGCTAGGCATGAATACACTTGCTCAGCCAGGTGGCTGGGCTCTGAGTGTCAACTCAGCACTTCCTCATCTGCTGGCTCCTCCAGGGGGCCCTCCCCCCCACTTCCGGGGCACCTAGCAGACTGGACAAGAACCTGGCTTCATGGTGCAGGAGCAAAGACAGTGTGGGAAGGTCTTCTGCTTGTCACAAGTAGAAAAGTAGGCCTGGAGGGGCGCAGCCGTGACACAGGTCACACCGGGAACTGGGCAAGGGCTCCTCACAGACTGCTAAAACCTCTCCCTTCTCTGTAACCAGCCCACTGAAAGATTTGGAACATGCCATGGGTACCACTGGGCCTCAGTTTCCCAGCTGTACCTCTGGGCTGGCTCTTCCCTTCCCCAAAATCTGTCTACCAGCTTACAATGTATAACTGAACACCATGTCCCCATCCCAGGGATATACTGTTGTTTGGTGGAGGGAAACCCCTAAGATGAGAAGATCTCCGAGGCTATAGCTGTGGCCCTGCCCAGTAGAGGGGGCAGCAGCAGGAAGTTCCTCTCCACTGTCTGGACCATCTAGGTGCTCCCAAGGAGCTGGAGACGGTGTCTCTCCGCAGAATAAGAGACCCGTGACTCTTCTGAGCCAGGCTGCCTTCTCCCCTTCTCCGGAAGGTGGTCGGTTGCTACATGCAGAGAGAGAGACTCTCCGGGAAGATCTGGTGCCTCTGGTTTTCTGTCCTCAAAGGCCCCCTCCCTTCGCCCCCTTCTTGGGATCCGTGGATCTGAACAGAGCCCACCTCCTAATGGAAGGGGCTGGGAAGCAATCCTTCTACACCAAGCTCTTTCCTGGCCATCAGAGGGAGTCTTCTCTCTGTAGGCAACAGGCACAGCAGACATGACTTTGTCCAGACTCTACATCAGTGCCCTTTGCCCTCCCCTGCTGGAAACCAACCCAGACAATTGCACTTGACCCCACTTCCCAGACTATCACAGGCCGAGCAAAGCGGAGTGAAGATAAGCTTGGGCCTGGGACGTCTCCTCCTCCACTAATTCCCGTGGGAAATTCCCTGAAGCCAGAGGCCCGTCACAGCTCTGGCTCTTATCTGCAGCAGGAAGGACCCTGGGCCCAGTCCCCAGTGTTGAAATGTCATCTTACCCCTCATCCGGTTTCTCGCTAGAAGCCACCATCAATAGCGGCATCAAATACGAGACTAATTGACATCTTTCCGGCCCCCCTGACTTTGAAAGCACATTCGCCCACACTGTTTCCTTGACTACTCATTCTGTGAGGCTCTGATCCTATGCCTTTCATTACGGATGAGGACACTGAGGCTCAGAGCAAGGAAGGGATGGGCTTGTCACTACACATACGTCCACAGACTGGCTCTTGGGCCTCTGATGGTTCATTGTCTTTTCCTACATACTGACTCCATGATGTTCTAGCTGTGGAATAGCTCGACTTCATTGTCCTTTACCATCTTGCCTGGCCTTGGACACAGGGCAGCCAGAGAAGACTGAATCCAACAGGCCATTGTGACACACACCTGTAATCCCAGCTTGTGGGCCATAACAGTGTATAGGGGGGAGATCAGGAGTTCAATGTCATCTTGGCTACAAACTGAGTTTAAACCTGTTTTTAAAAAAAAAAAAAAAAGCAAATAAAGAACTGAGTCTAGGCTGGAGATGTAGTTCAGTTGGGTAAGTACTTGCCTAGCATGCCCAAAAGCCCTGGGTTCCACCTTCCAGTACCCTCTAAACTGGACATGATGCCGCAGGCCTATAGTCTTAGCACTTGAGAGATGGAGGATCAGTTACGGAACAAGTTCAGGGCCAGCCCGAGATTCGTGAGACACTGTCTCTACGAAGGGCTGGAGCGATAGCTCAGCGGTTAAGAGCACTTGATGGTTTTGTTTTTGCAAAGGACTTGGTTTTGTTTTCCAGCACCTACATGGCAGCTCACAACTGTCTTTAACTCCAGTTCCGGGGACTCTATACCCTCTTCTGACCTCTTTAGGCACCAGGCATGCACGTGGTACACATACGTATACGCAGACTAACACTCAGGCATATAAGAATATTTTTTTAAATAGGAAAATAAATGTGTAGAAAAAAAACAAAACAAAACAACAACAACAACAAAAAAAAACAGCTACAAGAAAATCCAGTTTCTAATTGTGGGGCAGCTCGGAGGCCCCTGGGAGCTCAAAGGATCATGGTGGGAAGTTGAGAGGAACCTCCTAGAGGAAGGTTGTGCTCAGAGAGGAGAGAGCCTGGACCACTGAAGTCAGGGAGGAGCTGGCTGCTCTGAGGCCCTGAGCTCCAGCATTTGTCCCACACGCCTTTACTGGAGAGCCCGGACACCCTTCGTCCCCCTCACGATAGGGCCTTTCACCATGACACGGAATCTGAGGAAAACATGTCCCTCTTACCTGTGCCTGAATGAACTGACCAAGTCTTGTGGCTCCTTGGCCCATGTATGGGTATGGCCCAGATCTTCACAGGAAAAGTGATCTGCCCGGAAGCCTTTGCCCGATGCAACCCAACCATTGTGTTAAAGGAAGAGAGCTTCATTCAAGCCGTGCTCCCGGGGCAGACCTTGTGTCAGGCTCACAGGTAGGAGAAGCTGGTGAGCGTGGGTTCTATGTGGTTCCAACAGAGCAGAGCTCAGGCGGGGAGACAGCATTAGTCTCCATACCTGAGTGGACAGTGGAGAAGAGAGGGCATTGTGAAAACGGCCCGTTATGATGCTCAAGTTAGTCCAATTGGACTCCAAAATTGCTGCCTCTTCCCACTTCCCTTACTACCGACTCAGCTCCAGAATCAAGTCTCAATCACCCTGAACCAATCTCTGGGCCCCACCATGCCCTCATCCAATAGGCTCCACCTTTATGTCTCAGAGTCAGTATAGAGACAATCAGGCTTCAAAGCCACCAAGCCAACTCCTTGGGGGGGCGGGGGCAGCAAGTTTCACTTATCTTGGCTGGCTGCCTGCCAGGGGCAGATGGGATACAGCTGTAAAGACCTAGCATTTCCTCTTTCCTCTCCCCTGGACCACCCCCTGCCACCCCATCTCTGGTTGGACATGGGACTGAGGAGTCAGAAGTAATTCTCTTGGGGCAAGAAAGGTGGAAGTTGGCAGAGTTCAGCCCTCCTCTCTGGCATGAAATGCCATCCCACTTAGCCTCTAACTAAGCCTGTCTTGGGCTGTGGACACCAAGAGGGAGCAGCCAGGGACCTAGAGACAGGACTCAGTCCCTCTGAGATGGGGGTCCTTCCTCCCCAGCGCCCCCAGCAGCTGTCTAGAGGGTAAAGGCTGAGGAGCTGGCATGGAGGGGAGGAGTAACCTGGGATCAGGATGTTAATGGGGAGGGGTGTGAACCTGGGAGCTATGACGCCACTACTTCCTCCTGAGGCAAGTGTTCACCTCTTCGAGTCTCAGACACTCCACCTGTAAAGTGATTCCAGCACAGCCTTCGGAGACGGCAATGGGAGCACAGGAGATAGTCGTGTGCATCTCCCGGCCTGCAGAAAGGTAATGGGGGCGGGCATTCTCATTGTCTGCTAGGACAGGGTTTGCAGCATCAGGCTGGCTCACATTGCAGCCAAGAATATGGGCACGTGGGGCTGTCAGTGCCCACAAAGGTGCTGAGTCCTTTGCAACTGCAAAGGTATGAAGGCCCTTGGAGAGGTCCAGGTGAGTGGACAAACGGAATGGGAAGAGAGGGAGAGGACTTCCCAACCCCTCCCGCTTCCAGCTCCATGCTGAGCTGCGCTTATTATTATTTACCCTTTTACGTTGGAGTTGGTGTAGTCCAGGAAGAGAGAGAGAGAGAGAGAGAGAGAGAGAGAGAGAGAGAGAGAGAGAGAGAGATTGAGAGAGAGAGAGAGAGAGAGAGAGAGAGAGAGAGAGAGAGAGATCTTCTCTATGTTTCTCTATGTGCAGCTTTATTACAGGAGTCGGTTATAGAAGATCCTTCAGGAAAATTATTGCCCCCTGGTGCTGCCAAGCTGGCCGTCCCTATGTCCCATCTCTCAGTGATTAGGGAAAAGATCGCCGAGAAGAAAGCGCATCTTGTCGAGTCTGGGAGAGACCACTAAGTAGTTGGAAACTACTCAGTTTGGGGCCAGGAGTCGCAGTCACAAAGGAGTTTGGCTCAGGCAGGCAATGGCTCTAAGGGGTAAGCAGAGGTGGTTGTGGTGATAATGGCCGTGAAGTCACTAGAGTTTGTAGAGGTGGTTATGATGATGGTTAGGGTCATGGTCATGATGAATGTGGGTGGTGGTAGTCATGTAGTACTGGACTTGGTAAAATTGTCTGTGACAGATGATGGTGACAATGGTTTATTGCTTACTTTTCTAATTACTGTGACAAAAGACCCAGTAAAGCAGATTAAGAAGGATCATGATCAAGGCAACTTCTAGAAGAAAGGGTTTATTGGGGGCTTACAGTTCCAGAGGGCTAGGAGTCCAAGATGATCTGGGTGAGGAGCATGGCAACAGGCAGTCGGTCATGGCAAGATGCTGGAGCAGTAGCTGAGAGCTCACATTTCAGATACACAGACAGGAAGCAGGGAGGACTCACGGATGCCCAAAGGCTTTTGAAGCCCTTAGCCCATCCCCGTGACATGGTGACACATCTCCTCTAACAAGGCCACACCTCTTAATCCTTCCCAAATAGCCAGCAACTGAGGACCAATTATTAAAGCATCTGAGACTTGTGGGGACATCTCTTTCAAACCAGCACAGCACAGAAGCAGGAGCACAGGGCATGAGGGGGGCACATTGCATCAGCAGCCGGGAATGCAGGTACTTCACCCCGCTTTCCTTTGAATTCAGTGTGGGATACCTGCCCGCAAGATGCTATCACATTTATGGTGGCTTCCTTCTTCCACGGTTAAAACTTTCTGGGAAAAACCATAAAAACACCCAGGGTGGTGCCCCAGTGCCTCTTAATCTAGTCTCGTCGACAATGAAGGTTATCGCCATAGTCAGGGTCATGATGATTTGGGGCGGTGTGGGGTGAGAAGATCCTGGCCTGCTAGGATTCACCGAGACAGCTGTTATGGTATGAACCGTGGCGGTGATGGAGATGGTGGTGATTATGACAATGGTGGTCATAGTGGTGTGTACTGGTTTGGGGGCAGGTGTTTGTGGTCATGGTGATATGGGGATCTCAGCAAAGGAACATTCTGATCACGGCTGTGCTAAAGCGTCACATTACAAAATAACCCTCACATTAAATAACTAATACTCGCCGGGCGGTGGTGGCGCACGCCTTTAATCCCAGCACTCGGGAGGCAGAGGCAGGTGGATCTCTGTGAGTTCGAAGCCAGCCTGGGCTACCAAGTGAGTTCCAGGAAAGGCGCAAAGCTACACAGAGAAACCCTGTCTCGAAAAACAAAAATAAAAAAATAAAAATAAATAAATAAAAAATAAATAAATAACTAATACTCTATCCAGACCAGTGGTTCTCAACCTTCCTAATGCTTTGACCCTTTAATATAATTCCTTATGTTGTGGTGACCCCCCAACCACAAAATTACTTTTGTTACTTCTTAACTGCAATTTTGCTACTCTTTATGAATCATAATGTAAGTATCTGATATTTCCGATAGACTTAGGTGACCCCCGTGAAAGGGTCGCGATCCACAGGTTGAGAACCGCTGATCTAGTCCGGCGGTTCCACGGTAGGTCTTGTCCTCTGCTGAATCTCCCGTGCCCAGGAGTGTGGGTGGGCGGTAGCAAGTGCTCCATAGCGAGTGCTCCACAGTGAGCACCCCACAAACACACATGAGCGAACAAGAGAGGACGGAGCCCCTCCTGTGATGGACACCGCGTTGCTCTGTTTGATCCTTGTTATCTTCCTTCAAAGCCCCATCTTAGAGATGAGAAAGTGAAGGCCGGGAGAGAAGGTGTAGCCTTCCTAAGGCAATGCTGGCACAGGCAATGGAGCAGGAGGCAGGCCTTCTCACCCAGGCCTACCTGACTCCCAACACCACACTCCTTCTGCACCCTTCCCAGCCACTCTCCCTGCCGGCAGGCACTCAGCAATACATCTCAGGCCTGCGCTTCAGCTTAATCATAGAAATACTGCTAATAATAGTAACGATTGCTGTTTGTAATTGTTGGAGTAAGGCTTAAATGATCAAGGCCATGGAAATTATTAATAACCCAGGCCCAGCCATGGTGGTATGGGTCATATTAAATTGTGTTGAGATGGATAACCTTGGCAATAATAGTAACTG
This sequence comes from Peromyscus maniculatus bairdii, assembly GCF_049852395.1. Classification (NCBI taxonomy): domain Eukaryota; kingdom Metazoa; phylum Chordata; class Mammalia; order Rodentia; family Cricetidae; genus Peromyscus; species Peromyscus maniculatus. Next base: position 82,474,834 of record NC_134859.1, on the reverse strand, counting down.
GGATCATAAATTAATAACGGGAGTATTTAAATTAATGCCACACTGTCAATAGGCTGGTAGTAAGCAGCTCGATGCTTCTAGAAGTACTAATGCTTCTCTTTCCTGCTTCCCATGAATTCAGTGGAGAGCAAGGCAGATCTGTAAAAGCCTTGGGGGAGGGGACATCTTAGAAGTAATCTCTGTCCAGGAGGAAGGGGCGGGTCCTCAGGGACTTCTGAGGTCCTGCTTGCCGCCTAGACTCTTACACCCAGCCATGGTGGTTCATGAATGTGAATGCTCAAAGCCACAATGATGCCTGCCCATCTTTCCTGGGGACTGTCTGCTGAACTTTATTGGTTACGCAGGATTGTTTTGTTTTCCTCTGCAGTGAATGAATTAAGTTTAAAGTGACCTAGGAAATGTTTATAAATGCTCTTGGTCTGTCCCTTGTTTCTATTATTTGGGACTATATTTTCAAAGAGGAAACTGGAGTACAGACATGGCTAACATCTGGTGTTGGGATAGGCTTTGCAGGCTTGTCCCCTCCACAGCTCTGAACCAGGGCCTTGGCTGTCTGGGAACCCAAAAGGGCGGGGTGATGTTTCTCTTGAAAGACTGCACATTCTCTGGTGTACAAATGATTTGATGTGCCAGGTTTCCAGACATGACAAGTTTGATCCTCAGAACGCCTACACAGTACATGGATGAAATGAGAATGTGAATGTAGAGTCCATTCAACCACTTTCCCACTAAATCCCCTCTACAGAGCATTCATTACTGAACACCTACTGTAGCAGAGAAGACACTACTGTTCCCATCTTAGGAAGCTCAGAAGCTCAGAAGCTCAGGTAACTGTGTTTATGCATGGTTTGTACACTCAGGAATGTATACGCTTTTGAGTGCTCAATACCGGTGAGGGCTTGTTTGAGTATGATTGTGCACTGTACACTTGTGAATGTGTGTGGGTGTGTACGTGAATGTCACATCATGTGTGCGCAGATGTATGTCTGATCTGTATTAGGGACCCTTGTAGGATGAGTAGGTTTATACTAATGCCTGAGGATGGTATGGGCAAGTGTGAGTGTATGAGCACATGTACAGGTGAACGTGTGAGTGCATCTGTGTACGCCTGGGTTTTATGTGCACACCTGTGACTCCTTCAAGCTCATGGCTTTGAAAGACTGGAGATACAGTTCAGTGATAGGATGCCTGGTTGGCATGTGTGAGGTCCTAGGTGTGTTGGGAGAATTCCCGTGTGTGTGTGTGTGTGTGTGTGTGTGTGTGAGAGAGAGAGAGAGAGGGGGGGGGGGAGATCCCGAATTATGATACTGGGATGGATTCCACCTTGAACGTCCCAAGGAACACCTTGCTCCACAAGTGGGAAGCAGTAGAGGGGACGGGATGGAATAAGGTGTAGAGCTAATCTCAAAAGGGCAGCAGCATTCCCAGAATGAGGGATGGGTAGGGAACTAGGAAGAGAGAGGCTGAAGATGTTTTAGCGAGTGAGCTCTGAGGCAGGCCTCATCAGTAGGAGAGCAATGGCCCCCCGCTGGATCCACAGCATCCCATATTAATGCTCCGCATAACCGGCAGCGCACTGAGTACGTGGGACAGACAGCCCCTAGAGAAGCTGCAGCGGGGCACACGGGCGCGGTCTCCCGCACGCCTCCCTTGGCTGCTCCGGACTCCCCACCCCGAAACGGCCGGGCGGGCGCGGTTCCGGAGGGGTGGGGGGGAGTTGGGCGGGCTGGGCGGGGAGGAGGCGGGGCTGCTGCACTGCCTTTACCCAGCTGCTCCCGCCCGCCGGCATCTAGAGCGAGTGGAGCCTCCGCCAGCTCCGGCGGGCAGCAGGCGCTGGAGCGCAGCGCAGCTCAGCGCACGCAGCCCATCGGCCGGCAGAGCGGACTGAGCTAGAAGCGGAGCGCTGTGGCCGGAGGCGAGCGATGAGGGCAGGTGCTGCCTGCAGCGCCATGGACCGGTCACGCCTGCTGCTGCTGCTGCTGCTGCTGCTTCTAGGGGTAAGTGGTAGCGGGAGGGACGCCTGTTAACCTTTTCCAGGAGCCGAACCCCAAGGGGATCCGAGTGCCACCACCCAGGAAACAGAATAGGGCGTCTAGGTCCCAGATGCTGGGAACGGGTGGCGGAGGAGCTGCGATGCCGTGGCCCACAGGGGCGCTTCTAAGCTTTTGGGACTTTGAGAGCGCAGAGGCGACCCAGTCCCAGGATAGAGATGCGGACAGGACTGTGACACCCATGCTGGTCTTTGGTGCTGCTGCTGCAGCAGCTGGTCTTTGGGTACTGCGGTGAGGACGGTGTAGGGTAGTGGGAGGGGTTTCTCGGAAGGAGGTTTGGGAATTACGGGAGCCTAGGTTCTTTTGACGACGGCATGCGAATTCTGGGATCTCGAGAGGACTTTTCCCTTTAGCATCTTAGTCCTTGGGGAGTTGTAGGACAGAACCGAGGAGAGAAAGGAGGGCGGGGGGATGAGAGCGGCGCTAGAGATGTGAGGGGTTAGCGATGGAACAATGGGGGAGGCGGCTGGAGGGACTGGAGGCAGAGGGGACCGGGCATGGACAATGGGGACCGGCCAGACAATGAGGGGGGAGGGGCGTCGAAGGGAGCGATTCGGGAGTGGCAGAGAGGTTGGAGAGCGAGAAGTGGGCTTCAAGGAGGGCAGAAAAGAAACTGCCACCAAAGAGGTAGAGAGATGGAAAGCGGTGCGTATCCTAAAGTGTTCGGGGCCCCACCTGCCTACTCAAGGACAGTGGGATGAGGACAGCCCAGACACAGACGTTTCCCGCGTGGGTTCTAGCGCTCTTTCTCGCGGCCTCGCCCAGTCCGAGAATTGCAGCTGGGCATCCCAGGCTGGGAAGCGAGCGCCCACTTCACTGGGACAAATCCGTTCCCAGAGTGGATCCTTGGCAAGCCTTTTCACACGGTTTGAAGCAAAGCAGTGGACCGGGAGAGACAGAGCCAGCATCCCCCTACCCTATCTGACGCCTGCCGGGTCTAGGGATGCGGAGCGCTGGGGCGCTCCAGGCGGTGACGGTTCCCGCAGAGCACAGCTCGGGGAATGCACAAGCTCCGGGCGACCCGCAGGGGGCACTGCGGGGTGCGGGATTGCTGTTAGCAGCTGCGTGCGCGCCTGGGGCTGCGCACTGCGCCCCTTCTAAGTTAAGCAGCCCCCCCTCCCCCCGGCTCTGCGCCCTTCGAGCTCCTTCCGGTCCAGAACTTAATAGGGTCATCATCCCGCCCACACCTGGTTAGGCTGAGACAGTGGCCGCTTGGATGCCTCGGATTCGGTCGTATTGTTGTTCAGAGACACCAACTCCAGCTCGGTCATCAGGTCTTGCTAAGAACCCGAGTACTCTGGGTATTTCTGATCAGATCTTAAGAAAGGTTGGCAATGAAAGTGGCATCTTCACTCTTCCCACCACCGTTTTCTTCATCTGAGCACCGTGCCCCCAAAGCTCCATCTTACTGATAAGGGAGGCAGAGACTTTTGAGTTGAAACAAGTTGGCCAAGATCTCACAAGCAAGTTGGGCCAGAGTCCTGTGGCTGGATGGACCCTCACCTCATTCCAGCTCTGTGGTCTCTCTACTCAAGGGTGCAGCTTGGGGTGGGGGTGGGGGTCAACTTCACAGCAGGGTGACACCATCCTAAGGGGTAGGCAGAGGTGGAATCCAGAGGATGGAGAACTTCTTCAAGCGTCGGTTTCATCCTCAAAGCCCAAACCCGGTTCCTTGGAGCTGTCGGTACCTGAGGCTTCCTCCGGGGATTTGGGAGTGGCTGCAAGGGTGTTTGTTAACTAACGTCCCTGGTTAGAGATGCCTTGGGCGCTGTGTGGTCCCGATCCTGGAGAGATGAGGGCGTGGCCTCTGGACCTGGACAGGAGGATATCCCTGAGTTTAGAAAAGGCGCGCAAGGAGGCCTCAGCAAGGTGGACCTGGAACAGAACCTTCGGACCTGAGCCCCCGGGGCTCTACTTTCCACCTCTGCCCCAGATTGTTCGGTATGAGCCAGTTCAGCGGTCCAGCCTCTTCCTGCGCCGCTGAGAGAGTGTTGAAACCAGAGCGCATCCCGGCGAGTCTGCTGGCGGGCCGCGCCGGTAATGGAGGCACTTTGTCATTCAGACGTCTGTAACCGGAGCCTCCGGGCTGGCTAATGCTCCTAATAGGGCTGCAGCAGCGTAGGCAGCAAATGGGCAGCGTGAGTGTCGGGGCTGGAGCAGAGGGTGGATGGTGAGGCGGCTCCCGGAGGGAAAAGCCTCCACCCTACCTGGCCAGCTCAGCCTAGTTCCAGCGCATGGCTTCCTCCCTAGTGGATAAGTTGGAAGAGAGGACATAATAACGTTTGGGAGGTGCCTACTCCGCGACCTGCACCGTCCTAGGTACTTTTACGTTGTATACTCCTTAGGTTCCAGCAAGGTAAACTTAGTTATTCCCATTTTACAGGTGAGAGGCTGATCCCCAGGAAACTTAGGCAGGACACCAGGCTCCCCAGTCGGAAAACAGAGATGGCCTGTAGGAAGCTGGGAGTCAAGGCTCTGGTTTTTTCCTCATGCGCAGTTCCTTTTCAGCTTCCCTTTACTTACAGATCATGAAAGGGGGTGTGGTCCTGAACTGCCACTGGCTGGGTGGGTTAGGCCGTGCCCTGTGCCTCTGAACTGAGCCACTCCCCTGCTCCACGTGGCCAGAGCCCTCGCCCCTCCTCAAGTGGAGACAAGGCAGCTTCTTAAGGAATCAACAGCAATCTCCTTCTCATGACTCAGTGACTGTCCAAAGGGGTGGGGCGTGGGGCTGGAAGCCAATGCCCATCCCTGGGTTTGAATCTATCTAAGGCTCTCCAGATTGTGGAAAACCTCTCCTACCCCATACCGCTGGGACCAGGTTTTTATTCTCCGAGGAGCCTTCTCTGAAGCTGTTGTGAACGGTCAGGATTGAGCCCATGGAAGCATCCATAGAACTGCAAACACTGGTGTGATTTCTGTTCCGACCGAACACTGAAAAGCCCTGCAATGACAGAAATAGATGGCAAACGTTCTGAAAGATGGAGAAGTCATGCTATCAACTTGGAAATGAATAAATGTAATAGATATAACTATCAGGCAAATGGGTCTGTCACTTTGATACATTGCTCAATTTGGATCGGGTTTTGGAGCAATTAGCCTGAACTCTAGTCACACTTCCCTGCTTGGCGGATGGCTCCCTTTCTGTTTTGACTTCCCTGGGGTCAGCCGCTCATACTCCCTAAGACATGCTACTTCCTCAATAACTACCATTGATTGAACTCCTACTGTACGCCAGACAGATCTGCATACATTATTTCATTCAGTTCCCACAGCAGCCCAGTGCAGGAATCTTACTCGGCCCAGTGTTTTAGATAGGAAAACTGAGATTTCAGAAGAATAAGATGCTCAAAATCACAGACTATTTTGCAGCAAATCTAGGATTTTATGATAGAGGACATAAATCAAGTGCAGATGTGGATGCTGATTATGTGGCCTCAACTTTAAATACAAGTCCTGAAAGGAGCGGGGAGGCATGGAGAGAGCAGGATCTCGGCAGAGATGTTTGCCCAAAGCTACTATGTCTCCCACAAGGACCATACAGCTTCACCCCCAACTCACACTCTCCAACTCTCTGCTGACCTCGGTTTAGTGGGGCATGGTACATACCCCAGGTCCACAAAGGGAACACACACCGGAATAGAGAAGAGTCATTTGCTTGTTTGTTTGTTTGTTTGTTTGGTTGGTTGGTTTGGTTTGGTTTTTTAAGACAGGGTTTCTCTGTAAGAGCCCTGGCTGTCCTGGAACTCACAGAGATCCCCCTGCCTCTGCCTCCCCAGTGCTGGGATTAAAGGCATAGGCTACCATTCCCACCCATCTAAAAGGAGAGTTCTAAAAAACATTGACCCATACTCACCCATTCATTTAATACAGTAGTTTGAAGCAGGTGCTGTCTTGATTACCCTATTGGTAGGAAACAGAGGCAGAGAGAAATGAAAAACCTGTTTGTCACTCTGGCCCTAACTGATGAGGGCCTAACATCAACTGGAGAAGTGGAATGGGCAGTGATTATGCTCAAATGTTTGACTCAGGTACTGTTCTTCTGTGTCAGCTCCTACTACACAGACACACAGACACAGACACAGACACAGACACACACACACACACACACACACACACACACACACACACACACACACTTTTTTCTCTCCTCCCCCTCCCCCCCATCTCCATTTCTCTCTGTGTAGTCCTGGCTGGCCTTGAACTGGAGATCCTCTTTTCTTGGCACCCCCTTATTCAGGCCTTATTCACCTGGCTCCCAGACAGCTTTTTTTTTTTTTTTTTTAAACCAAGTCCAGTGACATCATTTTAAAGACTCCATTAGATCTGACACATTATGATTCTAGGAGAGGGACTCTTCTGGTCACAGTATGATAGGGAGCAAGAAGTGACAACTGATACCTTGACAGGAAGAGAAGGGACAGGAAAACTATCAAAAAGCTGACAAAATGACAAGAAATGTGGTCATCTGGGACCAAGAACACGAGAGCACTGCTGCATTGCAGCCCTGAGTAATCGCTGGTGCTAACAGCCAGTGCCCCAGTGATGGAGGACCTGCAGAGGCAGAGCAGGGTGCAGCCCCCAGGTCACCGAGAAAGACACCGGAGGACACCAGCACACTTGTTTGCCCCCGAGGACACAAAGTTAGCCTTGCAGACTTTGTAGGCGACTGAAGGCACATGCAGCTTCCTGTTCTGAAATCACACAAATTACAAACATTGGTGCCCTACTCTGTGCCAGGTAGGGCAGGAGATAGAAGGTCAACCTCGTGTCCCTCTAATCTGGGAGGGGTGGGGATGACAGGAACACTTCCTAGAGGAAGTGATATTTAAGTAGAGCCCTAAGTGATGAAAGGAAATGGGAACAGACCCTTCTGGAATCTCAGCTCCAGAAGAAAGCTCGCCTCAGGGCTCCTGGTCTGCAGATGTTGCCAGCCAGCGCTCGCTCCTGCTGCTGGCACTTGGGAGGAGATGGTGGCAGCTTCCTGTGCTGCCTGCGTTGTTCCTACTGGGCTCATGGAGACCATGTTGCCCCTAGGGAACCACCCAGTATCCCCCAACTTCTATATTTCCTTTCCCATCAAACTCTGGTGAGACCACAGGCTTTTGTTTTGGTATCTTGGCAAATATCTGTCCAGCATGGAAGCTGTAGAGGAATGCCCAAGCAACCTTGTAAAGCTCCCTGGTCTCATGACAAGAGCCCAAATTGCTCGGCATCAAATGGCGTGTGTGTGTGTGTGTGTGTGTGTGTGTGTGTGTGTGTGTGTGTGTGTGTGTGTATGCAAGGTCTGGAGCCTGCAGAGAAGGCTTTGGAGTTTTATTAGACATTAAGATCGTTCTTTAAGGAACAGAAACAAAGCGAGCCTCATTGCAGCCCCTCCCTCTGGGGAATCTGGTGCTAAGTCGTTCCATCCATGAGCAAAGACGCTTTAGTGGCAGGAATTTGATTCCCCTTTCCCCAGTTCCAGCCCTGTTCCCAGGAGCCACATGGGAGGCGAGGGGAGGCGATGGAGTCAGGCTAGTGACTGGAAGTCAACTCTGGTGGACCAGAGTTGCTGGATGGTGAGAACAGCTACTGATAACAGGCATCCCTCTCTCCCTGTCTTGGCGCCAGACTTGCCCATCAGCCTGTCCTTTGCTCTGGCACCAAGCTGTCACTGTCTCTATCTGCAGAGAGGTGACAGCTCCCAAAGGAAAACCAGGGCAGGACAGAGACCTCCAGTCTAGATGGAGTCTAGATTTGAACCCAGGCCTCTGGCCTTCTGCTCTTGGACATAGACAACTCCCTTTTGATATTTAATATGAGGAACGAGACCTGGAGAAGGACCCCGTTCCCCTTTGTTAGGAAAAGGCCCTGCCGCTGGGTAATCGCAGCCCTGCAGGTGTGAGGCTTAGCCAATGGAGTTCAGGCCAGGTTTCAGTTCCACTGGCCCCCTTGGCCGGGAGCCCTGCACAAGCTGCAACCTGTCCAGCCATTGTGGATGTCGGTCTCAGGCTGCCCTCCCCACGTGGCGTATCCTCAGGGCTCCATGAGGGGCTGTAACCCCAAGGTGAACTCTGCAGAAGGTTAGCCCCTGAGGCTGTGACCTCACACCCCAGCAGCAGTCAAGGGCACACTATCCCCCCCCCCCCCCCCCACACACACACAGCCTTCCTTCCTGCCAGCTTTGATCCTCCTAATGCCTCCCGGGTGAGCTCATCCCAGCCCAGGTGGTTCCAATAGAAGGTATTAAGAGGGAGGTGTTTGATCCCCTGGAAGATACCCCCCCTTCTCCTGCCAGGCTGACCCTCTGATCTTCTTCCACCTAGGTGTCCCTTGAAGGTGCCAAGGGGACATGTCCTACAGGCTTGTACACCCATAGTGGAGAATGCTGCAAAGCCTGCAACCTGGGCGAAGGTGTGGCCCAGCCTTGTGGAGCCAACCAGACCGTGTGTGAACCCTGCCTGGATAGTGAGTATAGGATGGCAAATGGGGGAAGGTGTAGAACGTACAGAACAGACCTTGTACGTGTTCCACCTCCTGGCAGGTCCCCTGCCAACCTCTGTATGGTCACCAGAAGTGAGCAGGATATGATATAAGAGGCAGAGAGATGCTGAGTATATGGGGGAGTGTGTGGGCAGGGGAGGGGGACCTGGTGGGGGGTCCCCCAAAGGGGTCCCCCTTCCCAGCCCCCAAGCAGAGAGGCTGGTAGAAGAGTGTGGCCAGGCAAGGAGAAGCTGATGCTCAGGCCAGCTAAAAATACCTTCTGCACTGCAAGATCAATGGTTGCAGCCTACCCTCTGTGGGTTTGGGGGAAGGGAAGGAGACTCAAACCTGGCTGCCCGGGAAACTGACCTTGGGGGATCCTGGGAGGGTGTGGCTGCCCCTCCTCCAGGCCACTCTTGTGTAGCTTTCTGATGCTGGGAAGGATAGAGGCTGGAGCACAGGGATGTCCTTACTATGGGATGGCACCAGGTGGGAACAGCAGAGGGGAGCTACCTGGCATCTGCTTCAGAAGGAAGGAGTCCCGTCTTCCAGGAGTGGTGGAGAAGGGTGACAGCTCTGTTCTCATCCTCAAGAGAGTTCTGTGTCCTGTGGGACCGGGAATCTTGGTCTCTGCTGCTAGGTACCTCATTACTCTGCTGCTGCCTCGGGTGCCCAGGGCAGAGCTGCTTCCCTGTCTGCTGCCAGTGGGATCCTGCATCTGCCTGGCACTCAGTCCCCACTCGGAGGGCTGCTAGTAACAGAATACAGAGCCGGGGTCTCTGAGACTACCTGTCAGTCTAGTCTTACCTCAGTATGCTCCCTCCCGAGTCTGTCCCATCTTCAGACAACCCCAGTTCCTTAGTGTTCTCAAACACATGTATTTCTATCCCTGTGCTTGTGACTTCTGTAACCCCATCCCCAGCAGTAGGACACCTGGGCTGGATGGGAAGCCCCCCTCCCCCCACCCCCACCCCCGAAGGTGGTACCTGACCTGCCTTGGCTTCATGGAGTCTATCCCAAGGCAGAGTCAACATCTTTGCCTGGATGTAGATGCCATAGGCCATGCTCTGTCTCCGTCCTGTGTCCTGTGCATCCTTTCTCAGCAGCTGGTGGGTTCGGAGCTCAGGGGAGGGCCATGTCAGGAATTAGGGAAGAGGAAGGGCAACAGGAACTAAGGGCAGCTCAGAGGGGGCTGCAGCAGCCTCCCCACCTCATTCCCTTCCTCTTTCCTCCCCCTTGGGTCCCCCCGCCACACTCCCCTCCAGCTGTGTTAACAGGCTGCTTTTACAAGCCTACTTTATGGGCTGGAGACCCCAGCGGACTTTCCCTCCACCCTCAAAAGACGTTTCCACTAGGAAGCCTATTAAGCTCCTGCCTTCATGCTCTGCCAAAAAAGACCACAGTTTTCACACCATCCAAAACCTAATCCCAGGAGCCTTCCGGCTAATTTCTGCATTTTTCCCAGGAGCCGGCTTGCTCTTTCCATCCAGTGTGACTAGCCTCCACCCCACCCCCACGTAAGCACCCTCTCATTTGGAGAGGTCAGATGTCCTGCTAGACAGGTGCTTTCTGCTGTCTGTATCTCAACCACCAAAGACCACTGTCCTTACCACTGCTCCTCCATGGAGCCCGTCACTTATTCTTCGTCAGAACCCTATGGGGGTGGGGATATTACTTACTTACTTAGTTCAGAGACAGGTTCTTGCTATACAGCCCAGGCTAACCTCAAAAATCACCATGTAGAGCAGACTGGCCTTGAATTCACGATCCTCCTGTGCAGCGCCATACCTGGTTATTATTTTCTATTTCACGGAGAAAGGAAAATTCTCTGAAAGGTTAAGTCACAGACTTAATAAGTGATGGAAGTGAGTTTTGAAGCCAGATCTGCCTCATCCCTAGGAAAAGAAACCTGGGTACCTCTAGAAGAAGTGACTAGAAATGCAAGTGTATTGCAGTCTTCCGGCCCCTTCTGTTTTCTCTCTCCTGTCTCCACTCTGCCCGGTTAACTCCTCTCCATCCTTTGCCGCACCCACACCTGACAGGATATGATCCCGATGCCTTTAGACGGTGTCAACATGGGGTCCCACTGCAGGTCCCATTCCCCACCGCATCCATACTCTCTACCTTCACCTCCGCATGCCAAGCCCTCCCTCCTCCTCTGGTCCTCAGCTTCTTCAACACCCTGAGCAAAGACAGCTCCTCCTGTCTTCATGGTGGTACAGAGTTCTCTCCCTGGGATGGAAGGGACTGAGAGCTGGGTCCACCCCTTCCCTGATCGCTTCTCAGGAGGCAAGGAACAACCCCCCCCACACACACACACACAGCCTACCCTGAGTTTCCAGAGTTCACATGCCCTACTTCACAGTGAGTCCAGAGTGAGTTTGGAAACTACTCCTTTATACTGCCAGGGAACTATACGTGCAAGTCCCTGATGCTTTCTAGCTTCTGTCTTTCTTGCTGTCCCTGGACTGTCTTGCTCAGAGCACAGGCCCTGGTCTTAAGAGCCATGCTGTTAGCAGTTAGTATGGTTATTGGTCAGAAAGTCTGCTGTCACTCCTAGTCCCTCCCATTTTGACCCTGCCACCCACCCCCGCCCCATGGGAAGAGGGCCAGAAGGACAGCTGGGGCAGAGAGGCTCGTGGGTGCACAGCTCCCACGGGAGGCTGGATAGGACCCACATTCACATTATTCTTTAATCATGCTGGGAACTAGGTACCGGGCTGGGAACTCTAAGGCTTGCCCAGGAAGCTACCTGAAGAGCTGGGACCTCAGGAGCCCTCAAGCTCTTCTGGAGAGGGGATCCTGGTTTCCTTCCCAGTAGGCTGCCACACCAGCTTCCACAGGCTGAGGCTGAGGGACTGCAGAAAAGGGAGTGGAGGTCAGTAAGAAAGCGAGGCTGAGACACGGTAATAGCTCTAGCTGGGGCTGGGCAAGGAGGGACTCCAGCCCTGTATTCAAGCGACCCAAACACCTTCCAAGGGACTAAGTTCTGAGGCTGATGCTTTCCCTTCTGTGCCTTTGTCCTCAGGTGTGACGTTCTCTGATGTGGTGAGCGCCACCGAGCCGTGCAAGCCGTGCACCGAGTGCCTGGGCCTGCAGAGCATGTCCGCTCCCTGCGTCGAGGCAGATGATGCAGTGTGCCGATGTGCCTACGGCTACTACCAGGACGAGGAGACTGGCCGCTGCGAGGCGTGCAGCGTGTGCGAGGTGGGCTCAGGACTCGTGTACTCCTGCCAGGACAAACAGAACACAGTGTGTGAAGAGTGCCCAGAGGGCACGTACTCAGACGAAGCCAACCATGTGGACCCGTGCCTGCCCTGCACGGTGTGCGAGGACACGGAGCGCCAGTTACGCGAGTGCACGCCCTGGGCCGACGCTGAGTGCGAGGGTGAGCGTGGTTCCCGGCAGGGCGGTGTGGGGGTGCAGGGCTGGATTGGTGAGGAAGGGCGCCCTCTAGGGATCTTAAGGGCCCCGGCGGGCCTTCATCCGGCAAGCACCTTCTTTGAGCCTGAGTTCCCTCTTGATAAATGCCCAGAGGTGGCGATTCCAGATTCGACCTCACTGCAAAACCATTTTCCACTAAGTCCTTCTTTGGACTGACGTTGGGAAAGTTAGATGTTCACTTGAAGAAGTCTTCTTAACTCCTCTCCCAGAGATTCCATGGACAACAAACCGCACCTGGAAGGAGCTATAGATGCAGGTTTCCTTAGCGTGGGGCAGGTTTTCTGAACTGGAGTGGGGCTGGGGACCTGCAGGAGTAAGGACCCTGCAGCTCTGAGGCCAGATGCAGGTGACGATGATGCCTGTAGCAATCCCAAATCAGATCAGCTCTGCGTGGCATCAGGGAGATTACTCTTGGCTCTGGACCTGGTTTTGATGGCTATAGGGTTGTTGGGGTAGATGGCACATTCCTCTCCTGGTGTCTGGGGATGAGGTGGAAACATTGTGGCAGTTTAGTAAGATGGAGTTGGCTGCTGCAAATGGCCAGGCAATGAGAGAAGTAGTCTTGTGGAACAAAAGAGGAGCGGTAAATATGGGCTGGGGGTGGGTAGGAAAAGGTGGGACATGCTTGGAGGGCTCTTGTCTACCGGGGGCTGTAGGAGCTGGGTGGGCCTGCCTTATCCAGACAGCTCACCTGAAGGAGATAGGGGGATCCTGGGAGAGGAGGAGGCACCTGGGAGCCAGGGCACAGCCACCATGGTCACTGGTTGGTAGCGTTCATCTCAGAGGGGACTGGGAGGGAAGTGGGCGGTGCTTTTCCATTCTGTCCATCAGCCGGTGGCCACGCCCATGGACCGGTTTTTCTATGAACTCTAACCTCAGATTGTGCTCACAGGGAGCAGGCAAGAGTGCCATCTCTTTAGGGAGTCCCTAGTTTTCCTGGAGAGGGATGGCCTTTGGCACTGGTCCAGTGAGGGGAGCCCCACAACCCAGCCCCTAGTTCCTGAAGGAAGAAGACAGGCCCAGCTTTGGAGATTCTGAGAGAGTCAGCACGGTTTCTGCCTTCCGTCAGCCTCTAGCTGAGTAGAAGATACAGGACCCTGTCCTTGCCAGGGGGTAGATGGGGCCCAGGTCCTCACAACCAGCACCCCCCATACCCAGACTTCAGCTTGCTCAAGTAACAGAGTGGAGAAGGCTGGTAAGCCGCACTGAGGACCTCAATATGTTTGCAGTGTTCTTTATTGAATAGGTGGAGAGGGATGCCGTGGGGCATAGGCCCCGGGTGGCTCTGGTGGAGATTTTCATGGGCCCCAGAAGCCAGGCTGAGCCGGGAGAGAGCTTCAACAGCCAGGCAGCAGGCCAGTGGGCAGCACAGTTCCGTGGGCAGGTCTGAATCAACCAGTGGGGTACAGGGTCAGGGGTGTGATGAGTAAAGGAAGGGTCTAGTTGGAAAAGGAGAAGACCTCGCTGTTTAGGGAGTTATTTCCTCCCAGATGCCACCCTACTTTCCCAGACATCTTGGCAGAAGGTACCCTGGAGGAATGTTTATCCCTATATTGTTCTTCTTTCTGTTCCAACCTCCGAAGGGTTAAATGTTAGCCCGGAGGCCAAGCATCCCTTTCAGGAAGTGGAATTTGATTCTTGAGTTGACAGTCTAGTCCAATGTAGCATACTTTCCTGCATATACATTTCAGGTGTCAACATGGTGACTCACCCAGCCTTGGGGCAGATGCCCGGCCCCCTTGCCACATTGATGTTTCGGAGGGGTCACCTGCTCCCTCTTCCTCCTGATAGCTCCCATTCCGGAAATGGCTGTCAGGACCTGCCAAGGGCTTAGCGGGTTGGAATGCTAGGGGACAGGGCCACATCTGGATCTCGTCTCCACCCCCATCAGAGAGGCTGGAGAGGGTGAGGGAAGGTGTCCTGGACACTCGACACTGTTTTCAGCCCTTCTCCGAGGCTCCTTCATTTCTATACCCCTCACCCACCCACGTCAGCATCAGGGTCAGGGCTGTCAATCTGAACTGGGTCATATCTGCAGCCCCGGGGCTCAGGCTGTACCCCCGACCGGCCCTGTTACCCTAGCACGTCACAAGAAGGCTCTAGGGTCCAACACCCAGACAGGACTGTCTCTTCCACTTCCCATCGCTCCCCTTCCAGCCCTGTCCAGTACTGGGATGGGGGAAGGGTGGGACCGGGCAGCAGATGGCAATCTTCTCCCTACTGCCAGCCAGATGGATTCCAGACTCACATCTGGGGGCCTTACCCCTCAGAAGGTGCTGAAAATGGGGCCTTTGAAGCATTTCTGTCTCGAGCCGGGGAGGCCCAGAGAACCAGTGGGCAGCCTCAACTCCAGCTTGGGTGGGCACAATGTAGCCTGGGCGGGACAGAGCTGGGTAGCAAGGTGTCCTCCCCTTAACCCCGCTAGCATGCCTGCCCCAAGCGTGGGAAGTGAGAATGGATGGGACAGGCTGCTTTGCCCAGACAAGTATCCCCCAGGCCATCATCCAGAGCCCACAACCTCTAGCACTGCCTCTGGCTGGGTGGCAGAATGGAAAATCCCACCCACCCGTGCCAGGAGGGGCCGGGGCCTCTGCCAGGAAGCCTGGCAGTGCCCGAATGGCATGAGCATGCCTAGATGGGTGGCCAAGCCCAGAACTGCTCCTTCTGAGGCAGGAGGCAGTGCCTACTTTTTAGATCCTCCCTCCACCAGCTGTCTGCTTCCTGCCAACAAGGGTGCCAGCTGTCTGACCCAGTCTTCTCTAGGTGCCAGGGCCAGGCTGTTTGGGGGTCAGGCAGCACATGAAACAACATGCCAGCCACTGGACAAGGACTGGCTGGGAGGAGGCAAGCCAGTTAGTTATACTCTCCACCTCTGGTGCCAGCCTGGAGCATCTGAGACAGGAAAGAGGGCTGAGTGCCACCTGCATCTCTGATCCAAGCAGCATCTCTGATCAGGTACCTAAGTGCCACATCCTTCCGGAGGGCCCTGGTCACCAGGCCAGCAAAATTACATCCCTTCAAGCAACTGAGGCATTGCTCCAGCTCGAAACATCGCTACAGCTCAGGCTTCTTGGTGTGTTTGCCTCGTGCCTGGCTGCTGGACAGAGACTAGAATTCTGATTCCGCAGCCCAAGTCAAAAAGTTTCTTAGAGACCATTTCTTCTCAGAGAGCCCATTCTCTGGACGGGGAAGGCAAGCTTCCATACTGACATCAGTCTCCGGTCATGCAGCCCTTGCCCTTCTCCACTCACGTGACTCGTGTGCACAGTCCCAGCCCCCAACCCCATGCATAACAGCCTGGCCCCATGTGCCTGGGACCGGGGATTGGAGGCTCATGATGAGGCATTGGAGTGCCCGAGCTAAGGGGAAGGCCTGGGTAGGTCCTAACTCCTGTGGTCCTGTTCCCCAGAGATCCCTGACCGATGGATCACAAGGTCTACACCCCCAGAGGGCTCGGACAGCACGGCCCCCAGCACCCAGGAGCCTGAGGCACCTCCAGATCAAGACCCCGTAGCCAGCACGGTGGCAGATATGGTGACCACTGTGATGGGCAGCTCCCAGCCTGTAGTGACCCGAGGCACCACGGACAACCTCATTCCTGTCTACTGCTCCATCTTGGCTGCGGTGGTTGTCGGCCTCGTGGCCTATATTGCTTTCAAGAGGTAAGAGGGGACACAGTGAGGATGGAGGGGACATTTGAAAACACACATACTCTTTGAATTCAACCCTAAACCCATCCTCACTCACCATTTTGTGCCTGACCCTTGGGTGTGGCAGGTTGGGGGAGGGCAGTGACATTAGAGAGTTCCCTTTCCTGTCCCGGCTCCAGCTCCTCCCCACTCCCAGGCTGCTCCCCCATTCCTTAACTCCTGCCACCTCTGGCTGCTTGCATCCTTGCCCCCAACCCCACTCACCCCACAGTTTTCTGGGTATACATGAGTCTTCTCTTCCTAAATCACTCTGGCTTTCATGTCACCCTCAAATTCCCATGTCACCCTTGGGCTTCTGTGGTACCCACATCAAGGAATTCAAGGCATAGAAAAACTCCCAGAAGGCATTTTTCAACTATAAATGGTTGTCCCATTCTCTTTTGTATTTTGTTTTTTAAATCATCAAAGTAATACATGCTTTTTAAAAGCAAATGCAAACAAGACCAAATTTGTTTTGTGAGGCGGGGGATGGAGCCCAGATCTTTGAACGTGCCAAGCAAGCTTACTACCACTGAGCAATCGCCCCAGTCCCAAGACCAATATCTTCCAAAGCAAGAAGGAAAAGCCTCGCTTTATTTCCTCAAATCCTACCCATCTTGTGGGAAATCTCTTCAGGATAACACTTTCCCAGCTGTTTATACTGTATTTTTTTTTAAAAATACAAACACTCACACATGAATTTTTTATAATTATATGTAGACATGGAGAGCTGCCCTAATGACTCAGTGGAAACACACCGTTCACCTACAATGCACTTTCCCCTCCTAATCCCCCTCAGGAGAGCTTTCCTCAGAACTCAGATTGTCTGATCATTTACAGCCTCCCATTCAGCAACATGCCTGGACCGTAATATAGTTAGCCAGTCCTCTCCTGATGGACATTTGGTTTATTTTCAGTTTTTTCTTATTGTTGTTATTGTTTATAATAGCCAAGGAAATCTGTGTGTGTGTGTGTGTGTGTGTGTGTGTGTGTGTGTCTGCTGCTCACATGTGGGATTGTTTTAGAACGGTAGATTGGGAAAAGTGGAATTTCTAGGAAGTCATTTATTTATTTATGTACTGTTTGTTCTGCGAACATTTACTGAATGCTTACCAAGTTCTTCTATGCCTATAGAGCATTCAGTGTGTGTGTGTGTGTGTGTGTGTGTGTGTGTGTGTGTGTGCAGAAATGAGCACCTTTTCACTTCTCAGCCTTTTAGATAAAAGCGTGTAAAGCAGTGGTTCTCAACCTGTGGGTTGTGACCCCTTGGGTGGGGTTGACCAGCCCTTTCACAGGGGTCACCTAAGACCACCCACACATCAGATATTTACAATGATGATTCATAACAATAGCAAAATTACAGTTATGAAGTAGCCACAGAAATGATGTTATGGTTGTGAGGGCCACCACCACATGAGGAACTGTATTAAAGGGTCGCAACCTTAGGAAGGTCGAGAACCACTGACGTAAAAAAAGCAAGTTCCTTAGATACTTTGGAGGGCACCTGCCGTGGCCCTGGCCTGGACCATCGGCATGGCTGTGTTGGCTGCACTGGCTGACACAACCCCTCACCCGGAGACCTGGCCTGCCCCTGGGTTCCAGGTGGAACAGCTGTAAACAGAACAAACAAGGAGCCAACAGCCGGCCAGTGAACCAGACGCCCCCACCCGAGGGAGAAAAACTCCACAGCGACAGTGGTATCTCTGTGGACAGCCAGAGCCTGCACGACCAGCAGACCCATACACAGACGGCCTCAGGCCAGGGTGAGTGGGAAGGCAAATGACTGGGGGTTTAGCTATGATTAGACTACAGAAGGGACTAGCTGGGTTACAACGGGTAGGAGAGGCTGGCTGGGGTGGGGGACTTGGGAAGGGCAATGTTTTCCCCTGGGATGACTTGGGGGAATGGAGGCTTTTACAAGTTGGAGCATCCAGACTCATCAGGCTAATTGTCCCCCCTGGGGGTTAATCACTGCCCAAAGTAGCTGCAATTAGCCTCCTGCGCTGGACTTCTAGGAAACAAGTGGTTAAGTGTGTACCCTAATTAGCAGCCCCTAGCCGGGCTCTAGGACACTTGCTGCACTTGTCTGGAGCTGAAGAGCCCTGTGCCCTTCTCTGCCTTGATGATTGCTGGGGGTGGGGGGTGGGGGGAGGGGACGCTAGTGGAAAAGATGATGCCGGAGGAGCTGAGGGTGAGGAAGAGACAGTGAGTCAGCATGGCCCAGAGCCCTCCCACCCAGGCCCTACCTACCTAGGACCTCATCTTGACCATTGCTCTGCTTCCAACTCGCCGCCTTGGCCCAACCCTCTATGTGCACTGGAGGAAAGAGGGTCCAGGGTTAGGGACTGACCTGCTCTTGTCCTCTGCAGCCCTCAAGGGTGATGGCAACCTCTACAGCAGCCTGCCCCTGACCAAGCGTGAGGAGGTGGAGAAGCTGCTCAAAGGCTCGGCAGGGGACACCTGGCGACATCTGGCAGGCGAGCTGGGCTACCAGCCTGAGCATATAGACTCCTTCACCCACGAGACCTGCCCAGTCCGAGCCCTGATGGCCAGCTGGGGTGCCCAGGACAGCGCAACGCTCGATGCCCTTTTAGCCGCCCTGCGCCGCATCCAGAGGGCTGACATTGTGGAGAGTCTGTGCAGCAGCGAGTCCACAGCCACATCCCCAGTGTGAGCTCGCAGGCTGGGGAGCCCCTGTCCTGCCCCACATTCCAACATCTGATGCTCTAGCCAGCCCCCCACAGAGACGTCCCCTTTCCCCTGGGGTGGCCCAGCAGTCAGAGCCGAGCTCCTCTGTGCAGGGCCTCTGAGCCCTGCTCCCCACACCATAGCCCTGTTGCTGACCACACTTCCTCTCTGGTGAGAGGCAGGACCACCCCAAGCCTGTCCTGCCCCATGACCGCCTCAGGCCTTTTCTCCCTCTCCCGCCCCTTAGCGGTGTCAGATCTGGGGGTCTGACACCAGAGACGGTAACAGGGGCGCCCCAGAGACTCAGGCAGCACTAAAGAGCCAGAGTCATGGACTCCACACTGTGAACTGGAGAACGGGGGGCACTGTGGTGGGCTAGACCTTCCTTAGTCCCTCCCTCCTCCGCTCTGGCCAAAGATAAACAGGATTACAGGCCCCTCTGAGCTGAAGGCAGGCTTGAAAGCCAGTCCACACTCCCCCCTTACACACAGGCTAGAGAGGCAGGGACTGGCTCAGCCCACCCAGCAGCAGAGAGAGCAAACGGAAACTGACGTCCTCCTCTCTGAATGAGGGCATCAGGTGTGCGTGATGGCAGGGATGGAGCGACTTTCAGCGACATGTCCGGAAGCCAAGTCTGTCCCACCCTCTGCCACTTCCAGGCCCCTACCCAAGCCTTGTGCAGATGAACTGTTTGCCCAAGGCCTGGTCCATTGGCCCATCCTAATGGAGTCAGGCTAGGGCTTTGGGGAAAGGGGTTCCTCTGTCTCTGTCAGGCTTACCCACATGGCATTTGCAGGGTGGTACATCTGTTAGTGTCCTCATTCTCAGCATAGGCCTGGAGCCAACGTTGGCCCCTAGAATCAGCCCTAGAGGTCAGGGACCAAGGACTCCCACCCCACCATCCCAATACCACACACACACACACACACACACACACACACACACACACACACACACACGATAAGATATCTTGCTTTTCCATGCTCTTTTTGGGCTGAGACTAGATCCTGCTGGGGGGTCGCTGCCAGAAAAGCATCGGAGGGAACTGAGCTGAGCTTCATGGGGGCCGCCTTCCTCGCCCCCGGGTTTGGCAGGCCAAGGACTGCTGTGTCTGAGCTGGCGTCTGTCTTCCAAGGCCCTGCGCGTGGAGGAATGCTCATACTCCTCCCCTTCTCCAAGCCTGAGTTTGGCTGTACCCAGAAGGCTACAGTGAAGATAAGCGGGCTGGTGGGAGAGTGCAGCAAGAAAAAAAAAAAACCAAAAAACCAGATGCTGGCCTGTGGCCTGTGGCAGGTTTCTCCGAAATTTCAAGGCCTCTGCAAAGGACTGATTTCCTGAGCACCGCCAGCAAGGGGCATGAGGTCTCAGTGGTGTTTTCACCCCCTCCCTGGCCTGTTCTGTTTTGCTTGCTGTTGGAATGGGTGGGCTCCCCTCTATTTAGCATGAAGGAGCTCCAGGCAGGGTATGCACAGACTGACCACCCCCCCTCCCCACCCAGGGTCCTCCGAACCCTGAAAAGAGACTAGCAACATTGTACACGGGTGGCGTTTTTATGGACCTCAATCCAGGCACTTGGGGAGTGGGATATTCTTTGTGTATTTATTTTCTTCCCCAGAAGTTCGGGGGGCAGTGGGGAGTTTAGCATGTGGTTGGTTCTGGGGTCTCTCCAGCCTTACTTTGGGTCAAGACGGAACCGTTGACCCTCCCAGCTGGCAGCTTCCAGCTCCAGACCCCCTTCACTGTCCCCGTCACCTCCCCCTTGCATCCTGTATAAGCATTTCTCGGGCCTTCCCGAAACCTACACATAAAACATAAATGATGGACATTAAAGAGCAAAAAAAAACAAAAGGAAAGAAAAATGGTGCCAGGAGAATTTTTTTTTTCTGGAAACACCCACGTTTTGTTAGTCAGGATTGAATGTGTAGATCAGGGTCCCTCCCCCCAAACTCTCAGCCCTTATAATCTCCAGTGTTCTAAGTTCCTGTCCGCTTTTCTGTAAGTTTTGACAAGAATCCAGCAACTTCATATGTGCGGTCATAAGGTGGGTGGGAGAAAAGAGTGGGGGCCTTTGCTCCCAGATCTCAGAGAGGGAAAGTTAAAAAAAAAAAAAAAAAAAACATGCAGGAAGCTGGCCAGCTGTGAACTTGACCAGATGTCAGAAGTGAAACTGACCACAGGGGAGCCAGAGGCTTGCTAGGAGGGCCAGGTCATGACCCCACAGCTCCCAGCCACCCACATGGCCTGTAAGACACACAAGCATCATACACAAGATCACACAGAACCTCTGTCCAGATGGCCCAGCAGGAGACTGGCTGGCCTGGCTAGGAGTCAGGCAAGCCCCTCCCTGAAGACTCTGTGGACAGATCCTAGCCAGGGCTCTTGCCTGCCTGGCCTGGGAGCCTTTAGGACTCCTGACTCCAGGCTGTGCCCCTTCTGAGGCTGGTGAGGTAGGTGGTCACAACTGCCCATCCCTTACTGGTCCACTGTACAGGTCCTCTAGTGGGAGTGGCTTGGGGCCACCCTGGAAGGCAGGAGAAGGATTTGTTCTTCTAGGAAGAACAGCAAGCACACCTTCCAGATTTCCAGGCCAGGGAGCAGGGCCAGCGGGGCCCAGCCAAGAGTCGGACATCAGGGAGACAGGAGCATCCTTGTCTCCCCCGCCCCCACTGACGGGATGGACAAGGAGGATGACATGGCGGTGGAGAGGAGAGACAGAGGAGATGGGAGAGATGATCTCGGCACTAGCAAAGCCTCGCAGTAATGGGGAAGAGAGACCCTGTCTGATGGAGAAGAAGGGCTCAGGCTGGGGGGCCATCTTCCTACTATGGACCGACTATCCATAGCAGAAATGGGTTCCTATAATAATGAGAGAACTATATCTGCCCCCTCAAGGGACTCTCCATTCTGATGAAAGAAATACCATCTTCACCCTAAAGGTGTCTCTGATGGAAGAATCCAGATTCTGTCTTGTGGGAATTAGGAGGGACACAAGTCCCCTCCTCAGCGACGGCTTTCTCCAGAGAGCTGCAGCAGGCGGCCCTGGCTGGTACAGAAAGTGTAACTGAAAGCCCCAGAGAGGTCAGGGAAGGGACATGGAAGCTGGCCCTTAGGGGTGCGTGAGGTAGCCGGCCTGGGAGGAGAAAGAACAGAGCCCAGCCTGGAGAAACAGGGAGCCTCAAGCCCAGAAAAGGAAAGGAGGAAAAGCAAGGCGGGGGGGAGGGTAGGAGGGAGGGCCAGACAGCGGCCAGGGCTCCCGTGGAGTCTGTTGAAGGGGGTGGACTGTATTCTTAGGACTCTGGAAGGATTGCAAACCCTCCGCGTCCCTTCCAACACGGAGGGGGAAGGCTTGGTGTAACCTCTCCACCGCTCCTGTCTGGAGACAGGTTAAATCTCAAGGGTTAAATCTCTACAATCAGCTCCCTTATGTTTACTGACCTCCCATGGGGCCGTGTGAGTATACCCCCCCTACCCTCCCAGACTCACTGCTTTGATCCAACAGTTTGACCTTACTCTCTGTGTGCCTCCCAAACAGCCTCAGAAGTCTAAAAAGTTTATAATTTCTTTTAGCCACAGGGCCTCTGTGTGTACTGTCCTCTCTAGAATATTCTTTACCAAGTTACCTCAGTCCAAAGAATCTTTAGGGAAGGCCAACTGGTTCCCTGGGTCCAAATTAGTTTTTCCGTCTCTCTGTCTCTGTCTATCTGTCTGCCTGTCTGCCTCTCTCTCTCCCTCTCACATGGTGTGTGTGTGTTGTTTGTTTAATCTGTTTTGGTTTTGACAGGGTTTTCTATAACCCAGACTAATCTGAACCTCCATCTATAACAAGACTAGCCTTCAACTCCAGATCCTCCTGCCTCCACACCCCAAGACTGGATTACAGGCGTGTGCCATCACACTTAGCTCCAAATCAAGTTTCTTGGTTCCAGCTTCAGAAAACCCCACGGTCCCTCCTCTTCTTTACACTGCTTAAAGGACCTCTTTGTATTCAGGCACCCGTCTGCGTGATTATCCGATTACTGTAAACTCCAGGAAACCAGAGCCAGGCTCTGGTCTTGCTCACTGTCCCACGCTTAGCACCTCCCCGGTACAGAGCTGACGCACTGTTTGATTGCACTGAGCTAGTGATGAGCTCATGCCATCTGCTACCCAGTGGCACCTGTAGACGGCCTTGCCACCTCTGTAGTGGGCACCTTCCACAAATAAAAGAAACAGCTGCCTCTACCAGGGGATTAGCCCAATAGATATAGAATATTATTTCAACACGCAATCACTACTTAAAATTGTTCATGAAATATTTTAGATACTTTTTTTTGTCCCACTAAGTTGTCTCAATCCTACGTGGTTTTTGCTTTTCTTCTTTGGTTTTTTTGAGACACAGTTTCTCTATACGGTCCTGGCTGTCCTGAAACTTCCTATGTAGACCAGGCTAGCCGACCTTCCTGACTCTGCCTATCAAGTGCTGGGATTAAAGGTGTACGCCACCACACCCAGCTCCTATGTGTCTACATCCTTTCTCCACATCTAATTTTAGACCAGCCACATGTCAAACGTCAATGGTCACCAATGACTAGTGGCCACTGCACGAGGCCACCCACCGCAGCCCAGGGCTCAGCTGTAGAGAGTTGGACCTCCAGAGTAGGGACTCACTCCAAGTCCTCAGGGGTTCCAGAGGACAAATGGAACCCCTTAGCTTCTGCGCGTGTCCTCAGCAACCTTGGACCTAGCCTGTAGTCTTCACTACTGACATGCCTCCCGACGCTCCCAAGGCATCCTTTCTCTAAACTCAGACCCGAGGGTCTGTCTGTCTCATTCCTTCATCTTTGACGGCCCAGGTGTCCCTCTCATGCCTCCCTCCCCTCCTTCAGCCAATGGGTAAAGAGAGACAAGATTCGAAACATATATAAGGCCTCTGCATCCAGCAGAGAGAACCATGGGGGACCCTGGGCCTGTGGTAGAACTCCAGGGGAAGAAGGGGCTGGGCCAGAGCTGGGGTCCATAGAAGCCATTTTCCATGGTGCCCCAGCCGAGGGTCTGCGGACCATATGGCTGGAAGCAGCAGTTCCTCTGATAATGTAAAGCAGACCCACTTCAGCTCTGTGGCAGCTGGTGGGCAGAAGGCTGGGCCCCCGGGGCTTGGGAGACAGAAAAGAAGAGGCAAGGATGACTCTGTCAACCTCCTATCCCCTTTGGTTCCCTGCTCCAGCCTTCTCGTCCTCCCTCTGACCCTTCCCAGCCACACCAGACACCCCTCTGCTCTCCTGCCGGGCCTGTGCTCAGGATCCAGCTCCCAGCCCAGCTCCTCAAAGTGGGCAGGCATTCCCACCCAGCACGTGCCCTGGAGTGCTCCTGTACACTGCCCCAACGCAGGCCCTTATCATCAGCTCCAGGTGCAGGGTGAGAACTCCCAGGCCCAGGAAGTGATCCCCATTACCCAGCATGCTCCACCTAAGCATTGACCTCTTCCAGTCCTACAGCCGTGTAGGAGATGAAGCTAGGGACATTTCCCAAAGGTGCCATCACAGAACACACTGGAACATTCTGGTTCTCATCCCTCATCTCTCCCGGGGCATTCAATGGTGCCCCCTTCAGACCACATCCCGGCATTTCCCAGACCTGGTGGTACTCCTTCCCAGCAATCCCTGCCCACCTGCCACTCCCTCATCACTGGTTCGAATGTTTCCAGCAACATTCTCAAAGGATTCATGAAGAAGTGAGTTTGGGTCACCTCCCCAAGCTGGGATTACTCCCTTAAGGAAAAAAAAAAAAATCTAGGCATGCGCTCCCTTACCCCATAGCCTAATGACTCTGATATAAGGGTCCCTCAGAGTCATCCCGTAGGAGCCTGAAGCCCCACCTTACAAACCCTTGGCCTGTGGCTCAGTGCCACGCCCCGAGACCTAGCCCTACCCACCCCAGGGCTAAGGCTTCCATTAGCAGTCCAGATGGTTCTCATTCTACTCCCCTAGACCTTGGATACCAGCACTGTACACAGGATGTGCAAGCCAGGGGCACAGGGCAACTTAGGTGCCATTCATCAGGGCTGGGGCGGAGGGCCATGCCATGACCTTGTGGCGTCCCCAGACGGAGCCCAGAAGGCAGCCTGAAGGAGCTTTCTGCTCCTCAACCCTGCATGTAATAGCCAGGAGTCTTTGTGTTGTAACAGGAAGCAAGCCCAACCAACTCAATCTGGCAATTTACAGTCCATCATCAGAAATGAAAAGACCAGGATAGGACATCCCCAGAACCTGATTTCTCCAGCTCCGTCTCCTGCTCCCCTTCCTCAGGTCACCTTCCCCTTTGTGCTGACAAGAAAGCCCAAAAGCCTCATGACCAAGGACCTAGGGGTAGAGAGTACTCTGGTCCTAATAATCCCCACCAAGGTCCCTAGGGGTCTTTGGTTCTGATTGGCCCATCCCTGTGAGCCACGAAGGGAATCACAAACCGGCTAAGGCGAAAGCTGAGTGCTCCATCCCTGGGGCAAGAATGTCATCTCAACCTGAAGCGAGGGACTGACAAGTGTGGCAGGGGCTGGGGGCTGGGGACTGGGTGTTGTTAAGACTGCTAAAAGGGCCAGCACTTGGGAGGCAGAGCCAGGTGGATCTCTGTGAGTTCGAGGCCAGCCTGGTCTACAGAGTGAGCTCCAGAAAAGGCGCAAAGCTACACAGAGAAACCCTGTCTCGAAAAAAAAAAAACAAAACAAAAAAAAAAAACCAAAAAAAAAAAAAAAGACTGCTAAAAGGGTCTCCCGACACATCGAATGCAGTGTGGATTTCTAGGAGGAATCACCAAGAAGGGCTGGAGAGGTGTGCTTCAGGAACTAAGAGTGCTTGCTACTGTTGCAGAGGACCCAAGTTCACTTCCTAGCCTCCACATCTGGCAGCTTACAACTACACACAACTTTAGCTCCAGGAAATCCGATGCCCTCTGCTGGCCTTCTTGGGTATCTGTATACACACACACACACATACACACACACACACACACACACACACACACACACACACACACACACACACACGAGAGAGAGAGAGAGAGAGAGAGAGAGACAGAGAGAGACAGAGAGAGACAGAGAGAGACAGAGAGAGACAGAGAGAGACAGAGACAGAGACAGAGAGACAGAGGGGGAGAGAAATAAAAATTAAATAAATATCTACAAAAGAATCACTGGGGAAAATGTGGGTATTGTGGTACAGGAGCACCCAGCAGGCATTAGATCTCTGAGAAACCCCAAGAGGGTCCTACCAGGGTAGCACTTGAATTGAGCCCCAAAGTCTGGACAGGGTGTGGATTGTGGAGTGGAAGATCTGGGGAAAGAACATGAAGACCAGAACGAGCTGAAGCCAAGGCGGGAAAGGAGTGGGAGGCTGACTTGGACTCCCATAGATGCTCACGAGAACAAGGGGAGGACAGAGCCAAGGCCGGTGGTGATTTGGTGGCAGTCTGAGGAATCTGGACTGAGTGGGGAGCTCCTAAGGTCGCCTGAGCAAGAAAATGTTCCGGAAGGAGGAAGGACACAAAAGGGGGGAGGGGGTAGAAAAAGAATTCAGGCAGCATTAAGAGGAGGGGATACGGGCCAGTGAGATGGTTCAGTGGGTAAGGAGCCTGCCACCAAGGCCGATGGCGTGAACTTGATCCCTGGGACCTCCACAGTAGAAGGAAAGAACTGATTCCTGTAAGTTGGGTTCTGACCTCCACTCACACAGCATGGCACATGTGTGCACATGCGTGCACACACGTGCACACATCTATGAATGCATAGATAAAATTACACAAAAATTTAGCCAGGCATGGTAGTTCACACCTTTAATCCCAGCACTTGGGAGGCAGAGGCTGGTGGATCTCTGTGAGTTCGAGGCCAGCCTGGTCTGTACAGTAAGCTTCAGGACAGCTAGGGCTATAGAGTGAGATCCTGTCTCAAAAGACAAACAAAAAAAAATCAAAGAAGAAAAAGAAGGAACGTGGCTGGGGATATAACTCATTGGCAGAGTACCTGCTTAGCATGCATAAGGCCCTGGATTCAATCTCCAGTACTGGCGGGGGCGGGGTGGGAGGGGTGAGAGTGAGATTTGATGAGATAAAGTAAAAACCAGGCATAGCATAGTGGCAATTCCTATAAGCCCAGTACTCAGGCTGGTGCAAGAGGACCCAATGTCAGCCTGGGCTACAAGTGAGAGACCCTGTCTCAAGAAAAACCAAGAGGAACTAAGCTAGCCTTGGCATCAGAGCAGCAAGGCAGTAGGGGGTCAGAATGAGAAACAGCACCAGCCTGGGCACTGTGTGGCTGACAGAGATGTTCACGGAGACAGGAGAGTTGGGAGGCAGGGAAGGCTTTCAGAGCCTTGAGGTGATGGAATCTCAGGGCTCAGGGAGTTTCCAGTCTTCTAGAGGAATACCTTTGAGTCACCTGTTTTTGTTTGTTTGGTTGGATTTTTTCAAGACAGGGTTTCTCTGTGTGCCCCCAGGCTGGCCTGGAACTCACAGAAGATTATTAAGGCAGTATTAGGAGGAGGGGATACAGGACCAGTGATGGTTCAGTAAGGCAAGGTGCCTGCCACCAAGGTCCATGGAGTGAACTTGATCCCTGGGACCTCCACAGTAGAAAGAACTGATTCCTGTAAGTTGGGGTTCTGACCTCCACTCACACATCATGGCACATGCGTGCACACACACACACGTGCACTGCCTCTGCCTCCCAAGTCCTGGGACTAAGGGCATAGGCCACCGCCACCCAGCCCTGAGTCATCTGACAGCTACTGAGTGTGGTCCTGTGGAAAGAGGTCTGTGGTGCAGAGGGTATGAAGTGCTGCGCTCTTCCTTAGCACTAGAGAAACCAGAAACAGTAAACTGGTCGGCTTTTCTCTTCAAGGGAAAGGGTTTCCACCTGTTTGCCTGTTTTCCACCACAATGCTGGGGTTGGATGTAGCTACTAACCTTTGCTATCTGAGAGCCAGGCCTCACCTGCATCACCCATTCTTAAGAAGGAGATCTCATGTGCTTTGCAAAAAACAACAACACCCCCCCCCCAAAAAAACTACTATTATGCTTATTCCAGACCCTTCCTCCCTAGACCCTTATCCTCAGTATTGTTTCTCTGTCAATAGAACCCATTTTTATGGAAGACGTCAAAGGTGCTTTGCAAAGGACTTTTGATGGAATCAAGTCTTAGCTTTGTTGTGATAACTGTCACAAGGAAACTTTTTTCCAAAGCTGTACTGTGCTTAAATATGTCAAAAATAAACTACTCAGCCAGGCGGTGGTGGCGCACGCCTTTAATCCCAGCACTCGGAGGCAGAGCCAGGCAGATCTCTGTGAGTTCGAGGCCAGCCTGGTCTACAGAACAAGATCCAGGACAGGCACCAAAGCTACACAGAGAAACCCTGTCTCGAAAAACCAATAAACAAACAAACCAACTGGAGAGGGCTGGTGGTGGTCGGAGGGAAGCCCGGTGGAGGAGATGGATGGCTCCCCTGAGCAAGTCCCCTGGAAGCTGTGCAGGGAAGGGAAGGAGAGAGACAGGCCTGCCCAGGGACAACAGGAAGTCCTGCATGGCGATGAGGGGAAGTGGGGTGCCCGGGATCGGGACCCTGAAGCTGTATGGCTGGGCAGCCTTGAATTCCACCCTGTGGCAGCCCCCAGAAACTCCACAGTTTCCAAGGTCTCTACACTTGGCCAGTAGAAGGCGTTTGGCTAAGACCCCCAGGATCCCACTCTGGATGCCTCACCACCCTGCCAGCACGAGCCAATGTCTGCCTCGCCAGCAGCTCCATGACAGGTCAACATGGAGACAGACATTGTCTATCTCAGTGAGATTGGATTCAGTCTCAAGTGCCACAGCCTAGATTTCCTGTCAAAATGCTGCCTCCTTGAGACTTGGAGAAGTAGCTGTCAAGGCTCTGTGAGCCAGAAAATGCTCACAGCATCCCTTCTGGGGTGTGTGTGTGTGTGTGTGTGTGTGTGTGTGTGTGTGTGTGTGTGTGAAGGGTGGGCATGGGGGTGGTGTGTGTGACTGCCTAGAAGCCAGAGCAGGAGGTCAAAATCACAGTAGATTCACATAGAAGCTGCCTCAGCAGCTCTGGGCACCTGGCTCCTCCTTCATAGGGCAGCACACGGGCTGGGCACGTGCCCAGAGAGTGCCACATGCCTGTCAGGCTGGGGCCTGCCACATGCCTCTCCAGAGAGGCTGCCAGAAGCCCCGCAGCTGGGTAAACCCAGAACAATGACTCAGAGGAGGGTGGGGGCTGGAGGGAGACTCCCATCCAGGCCAGACTGCAGTACCCCACCTGTCCGGGGCCCTGGTTGGCTAAGAACAGAGGGGGGCGGGGTAGTGGGAAAATCTCTTTGGCATACTGGCACTGAGGCTGTCCCAGGCAGCTCGAACAAGGATCAGTGCCGTCATCCAGGTAGTATTCAGTCTGGTCCCAAGTTGGGTCTGGAAACTCCAGGGGACCCTAGGGAACTGGGAGCTAATAAAAGTGCCTGTCGGGGACCCCTGGAAACTACTTCATGCTATCAGATGCCATTTGTGCAGTACTTACAAAGCATGGCCATGTAAGTTGCCCTTCCATGTAATCCCCTCGTTGGCCCTGCCTGAGAAGCATGACTGGACCCACTTTACAGATAAGACCATGGAAAGCCAGGGATTTGTCCAAGGCCACAGGAGAGTGAGGGGCAGAGACAACCCAGGGAGCCCACCCGCTCCACAGGGCCGTCTACCGCTCTGGACCCATGCTCCCAGCGGGCTGAGGTTGGAGGTGCAGGGGCTGGATGGGGATGGAGATAAAGGCTGGAGGTAAGGCGTGGGTCTAGAGATACAGGGAGACTGGAGTGGGAACCGCAGCTGAGGAGGTGGCATGGAGCCTGGAGATAAACCCACCTTCTCTCCATGTGACTAAAGGACCCCCTTCCATGTCGCTTGTCCCCTTCCAAAGAGTGACAGGGACAGCTGGAGCCCACCAGGGGAAGAAGAGAAAGGGGATCCCAGTTCAGAGCCTGGAGTCTGAACCCTAATGCCGCCACTAGGGCCCCCTCCCCTCTGTTCCCAGCCCCTCACCCCAGCTGCAGCGGGCTGGGGCTGCTGGGCACCTGGCACAGAGCCATCCAGGCCAGCCCAGGGGGGCAGGGCCCGAAGACAGTGGGATCATGGTGCAGACCTGGTCCTGCTCTGGGCACCCTGGACCGCTACCCCCATCCATCCTTACCACCCTGTCGATCCACAGTGGGTCCCAAGGGTCCGAGATTTTTTCTGAGAAGTTGGCTTTTAAAAAAAAAAAATTATTTGTTTTTGTCTTTATGTGTATAAATGGTTGGCCTTTATGTACACCACGTGCTTACCTTGAGCCCTCAGAGGCCAGAAAGAGGTGTCAAATCTCCCTGGAACTGGAGGTACAGAGAGTTGTGAGCTACCATGAGGGCATCAGGCACTGAACCTGGGTCCTCCGCCAGACTAATGCAAGTGCTCTTAACCACCGAGCTATTCCTCCAGCCACTGATTTGTGTTGTTTATTTTGTTTTGCTTTGTTTTATGACAGAGTCTCATCCTGTAGCCCAGTCTGGTCTCTAACTCCTAAAGATCCTTCTCTCTCCACTCCTACCTCCCAGGTTCTGGGATTATAGGCATGATCCATCTTGCCTGGCTAGAAACCCTGCCTTTTAAAGACCCTCCCTCCTCCCTCCCCTGGTCTCTGCTAGATCCCACCAGGTAGCTCCATAATGTTCCAAAAAGGAGCCTCCAAGCTGGAACATTCTCCCCAGCTTCTGCTGGTCATTTTGATTCTACCTCTTGGGTTATAAGAGGAAAGTGGGCTTCAGAGCTACACACTCCTGGACTCCAAGCCAGGGCCTGTCGCTTACTAGTTCTGGGGTCTGGGGGAAACTGGTCCCAAATCCTATCTGCGCTCTTATTCCCTAAGCTGTAAAATGGGGATAATTAGTTACTAACTCGGCAATTTGCTGTGCTACTTAAAGTTAATATTGCATGCATGAGGCTGAATCTAGCACAAGCCTGTTAAATTATATTTATGAATATAATTATCTCAAATTATCCTTGACTCACTGTCTCTCCCACCCCGGTACTAGAGGGTTCCCCCACAGGAACCTCACCCTGCCCTTCTAACCGGCCTTCCACCCTCCCCGTGGATGCCTGTCACAGCAGCCAGACTGGGTGATTTGTTTGTATGCCTCCCACCCTCTCAGCCTGCCCACCCCCAGCACACCCTGCGCGTCCCTGCGTGAGGCCAGAACTGCAACCTGCTGCCCACAGGGCTGCTCTCTGTGGGCATCAGCTGCATCCTTCTGCCTGTCTGCCTGGGTCTCAATGTCACATTGCCTCAGTACTTTGCACAGGAAGGATTCCATTTAACTTTGGGTCCTTGCTTATATCTTTTAAAAATTATAAGCTGAGGCTGGAGAGATGGTTTAGTGGTTAAGAGCATGTATTGCTTTTCTAGACGACCTGAGTTCAAATCCAACTGCCAGCACCCATGCAGGTGACTCAGAACTGCCTGTAACTCTAGCTCCAGGCTAGAGATTCTGTGAGCACCGTGCATTCATGTGCACATATTTACACATAATTAAAAATATTTAAAAATGCAAACAAACAAAAGCCAGGTGTAGGGGTGCACGCCTTTAACCCCAGCACTCAGGAGGATCTCTGTGCATTTGAAGCCAGCCTGGTCTATATAGTGAGTTCCAGGACAGCCAGAGCTCCATAGTGAGACCCTGTTTCAAAGTAAATAAATAAATACATCTTAAAAAAACTATAAGCCAACTCATCTTTGAGACCCTCTTCACAGTCACTACTCGCCCCTACCCTACCCCCAGTCCTCTGAGTAAGTGCTCAGAACCCTGGGAATGCTGGAAGGCCCTCTTCCACCAAGAGTGAACCCAGCCTGTGCCTCCCCACCTACTTGGTCAGCTTCTACTCCAGCCTCACAGCCAAAAGGACCAGCATTGCCTTTCAAGGAAGACCCAGACCCCCAACTGTGCACAGAGACAGATAAAGTGAGGGAGCAGAGAGAAACCCAGAAACTGGGCCAGCCCCTTGACTTAATCCAGCCTGACACGTTTGGCAGGAGCTCCAGACAATTGTCCCTCAGGCTCCAGCAAGGCCAGCAGCTTGCTCCTTCCCCCATTCTTGGCTGACATGGAGAAGGAGAAGCCACCCACAGGCACCAATTTGTTAGGCAGACACAGCCTGGGCCTCCAAGGCAAGAGCTGGGAGAAGAGTATGAGGTGGGAAAAGTGAGAGGAAGATATTCTGACTGCTGAGCTGGGCTGCTACTGACACCCGTCTGTCTGCTGCGGCTCTCCCAAAAGCATCCTCCAATCCCCTTTAGAGTTTCAGTGATGCTCCTCCGTGTCTCGCCTGGGACACAAGCTCCTTGAGAATGGATGGACTCTTACTAATTAGCCTGTGCAGACAAACAACAATTTGTTCAGGGACCCCAAAGTTATACAACAGTGGTTCTCAACCTGTGGGTCACAACCCCTTTGGGGTTCAAACGACCCTTTTACAGGAGTCACCTGACATCATCCTGAACATCAGATCTTTACCTTATGATTCATAACAGTAGCAAATTTACAGTTATGAAGTAGCAATGAAGATAGAATTTTATGGTTGGGGGTTACTCCAACCTGAGGAACTGTATTAAAGGGTCACAGCATTAGGAAGGATGAGAACCGCTGGTACACAAGGAAACGGCTCAAAGAAGCTTCTCCCAAGAACACACTGTGGCTTCTCAGCAGAGGTGGGGCCGCCTTTGAGACCTTGGGCCTCCGTACACAGTCAGCTTTCCATATCTGTGGTTTCTGCAGCCATACGCCCAACTAACCATGGGCTGAAAGCCGTAACACAAGAAACTGTGGGTCAGCAAAATGGCTCAGTGAATAAAAGTACGTGTGGACTCAGGTCCAGTCCCTGGAACCTACATTTAATTAAAAACAAACTAAAAAAACCCTGGATTCTGTGTGGTTTGAATCTATAATTCTAGCAATCCTACAGCAAGGTGGGAGACAGAGACGGGAGAACCCTCTGGAAACTCACGTGAGGGCAGTGTAACAGCAGCAAGAGAGACCCTGCCTCAAAAACAAAAGGAAAGGAAAGAACCAACTTCCGGAAGCATGACCTCCACACTTGCCAAGTGTCACGAGCACACACACACACACACACACACACACACACACACACACACACTACAAAAACAAAAACAAAACAAAACCCCTTTAAAGCTGGGCTGTGCTGGGTGGTGGTGGCGCACGCCTTTAATCCCAGCACTTGGGAGGCAGAGCCAGGCGGATCTCTGAGTTCGAGACCAGCCTGGACTACCAAGTGAATTCCAGGAAAGGCTCAAAGCTACACAGAGAAACCCTATCTCGAAAAAGCAAAAAAAAAAAAAAAAAAAAAAAGCTGGGCTGTGGTGACACACACCTTTAATCCCAGCACTCGGGAGGCAGGGGCAAGCCGATCTCTGAGTTGGAGGCCAGCCTGGTCTACAGGGCGAGTTCTAGGACAGCCAGGGCTACACAAGGAAACCCTGTCTCAAAAAACCAAAACATAAAAAACTTCTTAAAAATTGCATCTGTATTGAACAAGCACATAATTTCTTGTCATTATTCTCCCCAGGTATATACAAATACTCTATCTTTTCATTGGAAGACTGTGAACACTTGTGAGTTCTGTATCCGGAGGAGTCCTGAAACCAGTCCCCTGTAGACACCAAAGGACCACAGGACTCTGGGTTTTTCTCACAATCCCCATGGTGGGGTGGGGGATGGGGGTGTCTCAGAGGCGAGATACTATGACCTGGATTTCCAAAGCTGGGTTGCCCTCAGAAGAAGGGATCGGGCTCTTTCCTCTCAATGTGTGCACTCCTGTTCTGTAGTCACCCCAGAAACCTCCCTCTGGCTTTAATGCAGAACCCCGCATCTCCCTGGTCCTGCAGAAACGTCCAGGCCAGGAGGTGCAAAGCAACAGAGCCCGGAGGAGTCTACAG
This sequence comes from Peromyscus maniculatus bairdii, assembly GCF_049852395.1. Taxonomy (NCBI): domain Eukaryota; kingdom Metazoa; phylum Chordata; class Mammalia; order Rodentia; family Cricetidae; genus Peromyscus; species Peromyscus maniculatus. The sequence goes on along the minus strand of NC_134859.1, from coordinate 82,441,510 downwards.
CTCCCATCCCAAGTTCTACCCCTCCCCACACTGGGAGATGTCCACATTAACACAAAACCCTGCTGATCCTGTTTGCTGGCTTTGGATACCTTCTGTATACAGCAAATTAAAGATTGCTTGGGCCAATTTTAAAGACTACGCTTCCCCAGATTGATGGGAAAGACCTGTATTTTGTCTCTGATCTGCTTCCAGCCTGGTGGTGGAGAAAGGTCACCCAAAGGGGAGAGATGGACAAAAGGTTGCCGGCTTACTTCAGTGCAGGCAGGGGCTGAGGACAGACGGAAGGTGATGTGTATGGGCCATACTGCGGGTGGAGAGGAGGGCTGGACTGTGGGGAGAGACTGTGGAGTTGGGGAAGGGTGTGCATGGGCGGAGAGGCCTGAGGGAGAAGGGAGGTTTGCGTGGGTGGAGGATGGAGGCTGTGTGCCAGGCATAACAGAGAGAGCCAGTGACTGGGGTGGGGGTGAGGACCCTGGCGCTAAAACCTCAGATTCTGGACCAGGCTACAGCAGAGAAACCTTAGCCCGTGGGCCCTCCCCCTTCCCAATCCCCTGGTGCTAAAAAGCCCACGACATTTACGACTTCAGGAGGGTAAAGAGCCTGAGAAAAGAATCGCAGACCATATGGATTTGTTTCCTAGGTTTTGTGTTCTTTTTTTTTTTTTTTTTCCCCAAATACGTCTAATTAGGCCGGGAAAAACCATCGGCCTCTGCCTGTCTTGAGGTCCCTGGATTCAATTACTGCATGGCCTCCATCAATGGGGCTGCTTTGGGGCCCTCCCTGCCCCCTCCACGCGTGGAGGTCAGGGGTGAGTCCCGAGAACGGCGGCCCCAGGGAAAAGTGGAAGAATGGATACAGGATGAGGAGCTAGTGGCAGATCAGGTCTCTTTATTCGTTTCTGATGAACACGTGGTGAAAACCTTTAGAGGCTATCCCTGATCCCTGGCTGCTGGCTCCAGGCAAGCTGAGGTCTTGGGACCCGACCTCCTCGGAATCCCCTCCTCTCTCTGCCAAGGAAAACTTTTCACAAGGAAATCGAACGGTTGACCAAGTCAAAAGATGGAGTTAAGGTGTTTTCTTCCACAGCGCAATGCGTTTTCTGTAATAAACCGAAGCAGTCTGTGGAAAAGCCCCTGCCTCTTCCCACCTGTGCTGAGTTCCCCTCTGAGAACTGGAGCACCCCCCACCCTGGTCTATAAACGCCCTCGACTTCCCTCACCCTGTAAACACCTCTGAGCCTGCCCCCCTCAAACGTCTCTCCCCTCACCCTTCTGCCCTGGCCAACCTCAGATTCCAATAAAGGGGAGGAGCACCCCTTTGTCACCGGAGCCACGGTGCTCCCCTGCCCTCCATCCGGTGCTCTCCTGCCCTCCATCCGGTGCTCCCCTGCCCTTCATCCGGTGCTCTCCTGCCACACCACAGTGCTCTTCTGCCCTCCATCCGGTGCTCTCCTGCCACACCACAGTGCTCCCCTGCCCTCCATCCGGTGCTCCCCTGCCCTCCATCCAGTGCTCCCCTGCCCTCCATCCGGTGCTCTCCTGCCCTCCATCCGGTGCTCCCCTGCCCTCCATCCGGTGCTCTCCTGCCACACCACAGTGCTCCCCTGCCCTCCATCCGGTGCTCCCCTGCCCTCCATCCGGTGCTCCCCTGCCCTCCATCCGGTGCTCTCCTGCCACACCCGCTGACCTTCTTCTTTGTAAGATCCAGTTGCAGTCTCTAGACCCTGCCTTCTCAGCCTTCTTGTGGGGGTGGTGCGGGGACGTCTTGAGCCAGCAGGACATAAAATCACCCCTCCATCTGCCCCTTTGTGCACGAGGAGTCACGCGGGGGAGTCCCCCATGGCCCTTCCACAGTAACTGTCCCACTACGGAGCACCCCTTATTCCCCACACCAATTGCTCCCTAAGCCTCCTCCTCTCCCCCAGACCTGATTTCCTTTTGGCCTGTAGCTGCTGCCTCTGCCTTTATATGCATGCTTCCCAGGAGAACTCTGCTCTAAGTACATTACCCTTCTCCACGCCAATGACAGAGGTTCCTCCCTCTGAGCTCTGTGGTTGGCTTTTCATTTGTTCATTCATTCATTCATTCACTCATTTATTTTATGTTGGTGTTTGCCTGCATGTATGTCTGTGTGAAGGCGTCAGATTCCCTGGAACTGGAGTCACAGACAGGTGTGAGCTGCCATGTAGGTACTGGGAATTGAACCCGAGACCTCTGGAAGAGCATCCAGTGCCCTTCACTGCTGAGCCATCTCTCCAGTCCTTAGCTTTTTATTTTTAATGATCTTTATTTTATTTTTACACAAGTATTAGGGCCTCAGGGAACCTGGGCAGAAAGTACAGGGAGTTTCCATGTCCTGTCTGCCCCTTGAAGATAAGACTTCCTTCAGGATCAGCATCTTGCCCCGGGGCACCTTTCTCGCAATCCACAAGCTTAGAGGGATACATCCAGATCTCCGTGTTGCTTGCCGGCTGAGCAAACCACCCAAGCCTAGCCAGGTCAATGGGCTTGTTGAAAGGACCTGCAGGAGTAGGGGTGATGCACCCCTGAAGCTCACTGTTCAACATGCAGGCACCTCCACAAGGCCCAACCCATACACTCAACCACAGGGTGCTCCAGACTCCCAAGGCCCTGCAGGGGCACACCAGGCCCAGGCCCCAGTGTCTCCCAGGGCCGGTCTGCAGGGTCAGAAGGTAGAACGTCAAAGATCTCCCAGAGCAGATGAAGTTGTAGCCTGGGGGCCCTGACTGACTAATGCTACTTCAGACCAGGAAAAGAAGAACAGAAAGGAAGGTGACCCAACAGCCCAGGCATGTAAGGGTCAGAGGAAGCTGGAGATGTCCCTGGGCCCAAGGTTTAGGACAGATGGGAGCTGGAAAACCAACACCTGTTGTTTGAGAGATAAACAGTTGGTAGCAGCCAGGCTGGATGATAGAGGACTATAATCCTGGAGCTGACACACAAGGATGGACTTTTTTTTTTTTTTAAAGATTTATTTATTATGTATACAGTGTTCTGCCTACATATATGCTTGCAGGCCAGAAGTGGCACCAGATCTCATTACAGATGGTTGTGAGCCACCATGTGGTTGCTGGAAATTGAACTCAGGACCTCTGGAAGAACAACCAGTGCTCTTAACCGCTGAGCCATCTCTCCATCCCCCAAGGATGGACTTTTAAGGCCTGATCTGGCTACAGCAGAGTGAATTCAAGGCCAGCCTCCTTAACTTAGCAAACAGTATTCACATGATCAAATGCTGCTAACTACTTATTATTAAAAGATGTGTCTGTCTAGTCATTTGGGTACCTAGCTATATGTATGTGGGTCACATTTGCATAGCGCCCTCAGGGGGTGAGAAGAGAGCTTTGGAACCCTGGAATTGGCATTACAGGTGGTTGGTTGTGAGCTGTCCAACCTGGGTGCTGGGAACCAAATCCAAATCCACATTTCCTGCAAGAGCAGTAAGTGTTCCTAACCAGTGAACCATCTCTCCAGCCCCCTGATTGGATCAACTTTTGAACAAATCACAGAAGGTAAATATCCGTGGCTTGGTGTCAAAACTACAGCTCCCGGTAGCCAGGAGATCAGAGAGAAGGGACATGGGGAACAGTGACTTCACCTCAGCAGTGAAGAATCAGGAGCCACCATCAAAGCTGAGCCTGGTGACACAGGACTGTAATCCCAGCTAGTGAGAAGGCTAAAGCTGGAGGATCACAGGTTCAGAGCCTGTCTGGGGTACATAGAAAATTCAAGGACGGCCTAAGCAGCTTTGTGAGGTCTTGTTTCAAAATAAAAAGTAGAAAGAGAGCTTGGGCTAGAACTCAGTTTTAGTACTTGCCTAGCCTGCATAAAAAAAAAAAAAAAAAAAAAAAAAAAAAAAACACAAAAAAAAAAAAAAAAAACACAAAAAGATAGCATCCATGATGGGCTGAACAGGAACTAGAGGCTCTTATGTGAGACTTGATATTACAAGTCGAGTTCTGAACATTCTCGCTCAGTCTCTGCGTGGACATGCATGTTTTCTTTTCTTTTAGAAAAGCACTTAGGAATGGAATGGTTGTGTCATAGGTTAGCTCTGTGTTTAGCTTGTAAGAAACTGTCCTCCAGAGTGGTTGTACCATTTTATGTCCTTCCTGCATGGTGCATGGGAGTCCCAGCTCCTGCACACCCTTGCCAACACTTAGTGCAGTGCGTCTCTATTTTAGCCACTGAAACTTGTGCGTCAACGGTGGTATCTCGGTGCAGATTTACCATACGTTTCCCTGTGACTAATGCTTTACCTGAACCAGTTTGCCATCTGCACATCTTCCTTAACAAAACATTGACTCAGATCTCTGGCTCATTTATGTTTTCAGCATGAGGAATTAAACCCTGGGCCCCAAGCATGTAAGGCAACTCCTCCAAGCCTGGGCTACATCTCCAGCAGATTCTTGCCTGCTTTTCAATTTCTTTTCTTCTTAAAAATACTGCTTTTTTTCTGAGCCAGGCATAATGGCGCATGTCTGCGTCAGCACTCGGAAGGCTGAGGCAGGAGTTCAAAGTTATTCTTAGATGCATATAGGAGTTTGAAGCCAGCCTGGGTTACGTGAGACCCTATCTCAAAACAAAACAAAGCCTTGCTTTTCTGTCTCAATTTTTACTTTCCCGTCTACCTTTGTTAGAATATGATTAACAAAAACTGTATGTATTTACAGTGTATAACAGTGATGTGCATAAAAGTTATAAAATTACTCAATCAACTAACACATAGGACATTCCCTTTTAGTTTGTTGAATTTTCAGAGTTCTTCATATAAATTTATGGAGATAAGTCCTATACGTGTGCAGTATTGCTGTCTATAGCTTCTTATTATTTTTTAATTTAATTTTTAAAAATTCTCCTGGAACTCATTTGTGGACCATGCTGGCCTCGAACTCACAGAGATCTGCCTGCCTCTGCCCCCTGAGTGCTGGGATCAAGGGTGTGGGCCACCACCACCTGGCAATTTCTTGGTTTTTGAAACAGGGTCTCTCTAAAGTTTTTTTTTTTTTTTTTCCAAAAATGTATTAGGTTTTTTTTTTGTTTTTTTTAAATGTGTTTTGTTTGTTTGGATGGTTTGGTTTACTTTTTCGAGACAGAGCTTCTCTGTGTAACAGCCCTGGTTGTCCTTGAACTCACTTTGTAGACCAGGCTGGCCTCTGAACTCACAGAGATCCACCTGCCTCTGCCTCCCAAGTGCTGGGATTAAAGGCGTGTGCCACCACCTCCCGGCTTTCCATGTATTTTTATGAGTGTTTTGCCTGCACGTCTGTATTCGTGTGCACCCCGTGCATGTGATGCCCTCAGAGGCCAGAAGAAGGTGTCAGATCTCCTAGGACTGGAGTTACAGACAGCTAGGAGGGAGTCACCAAGTGGGTGCTGGGAATTGAACCCGGGCCCTCAGTGGTCTTAACTGCTGAGTTATCTCTCCAACCCCTAGAAAACCCCTAGTCCCAGATCTTTTTGACCTTTGGTTGTTCGAATCTGCAGATGTGGAATCACAGATACAGACAGCAGATCATATACACATAGTGCATTTGGAATTTTGCACTAGATATATTATAGTGGGTAGCAGTTTCAGCTTTGACCCTGAAGCACTATTTAGACAAAGGGGGAGATGTAGTGGATAGCTGTTCCAGCGGGGTTCTCTGGAGAACTCTGACTCGGTCTGCCATCCAGCATCCAGGATCATGAGAAGCCAAGAGGGCCAGCACTGACGGATCTCGGATCTCAGCTCTTAAGGGTTCCCATCTTGGCCACGCCCCAGCGGCAGGTCATAGGTAGGTGTGGCAGTTACCTTGCCTCACTGAGGTGGTGTTTCAAGGTCAAAGCTGGAACAGCTACCCACTACACTATGTCTGCTCTATTTTTTTGTTTGATTTCATTTTCATGCTTTTCAGTCTTTCCAGGTAACACAGGCTGACTTGAAACTCACTTTGTAGCCTAGGCTTGCCTTAATGTTATGATCCGCTGGCTTCTAGTTCTTGAGTGATGGGATTACAGGTGTGTACCACCAAGCCTAGACGATCATTTGATTACATCACTGTGGATTTAGAGATGTTTTATTTTGTACTGTGGTGTATGATTTATCATAATACTGCTTAAGTTTTTTACAAGAGGATTTCTATATCTCAGGCTCTTATTTGAACACATTACATAGCCAAGGATGACCTTGAATTTCTGGTCTTCCTGCCTCTACCTCCTGAGTGCTGGAATGTGCCTTCACATGCAATTTATATAGTGCTGGGAATCCAAGCCAGGGTCTTCATGCATGATAGGTGAGCAGTCTACCAGAGGAACAGCATCCCCTCCCCAACACTGCTTAATTTTGTTGCTTAAATTTTCCACTATTGGACTGGGGTGTAGTGGTACATGCCTGTAATACCAATCCTTGAGCACAAGAGGTAGGAAGATCACAAATGTGAAGCTGGCCTGGGCTAGAGTGACATCCTGTCTCCAAAAGTCAAGAGAGGGAGAAACAACACCATGATTACCCGTGAGAAGTGTCTTTAGAGCTCTCTCAGGTAGCTCCCGTGGCCTCTCAGCATGGCTGTGGGGCTTTGGTCTGTCTGATTCAAGCACATGCTTACCTCTGGCACTTCTGAAACTCCAGGGTCGTCTTGTGTTTCCTGCTGAAGTCCTTAAGTCAGCCATTTCTCTAAGGGCTCCGGGTTCCTCTGGCTGAATTCATTATTAGAAAACGAGATGTAGGCATGAAGTATGTTCATATCCCACAGGCTATGATGGCTCCTAGGCCTTAGCCAACAGAGTAAGAAAATGCACGTGTGTATGCGAGTGCACGCAACATAGAGATGTATGTTGTAAATATGCCTGTGTGTGATCTGCGTGTAATCCACAGATCATTCCACTACCTCCTTCCTCCCACGCTGCACAGTTAGAAACCTGCCTCCTGCTGTTTGCCAACCCCTTACCTATTTAGCTCCAGTGGGGGGGGGCAATATCAGAACGTTAGCCCACACCCCATGGCAAACGACTGCGTCAGCTAAAGTGCAGCACTTATGGACAAGCTCCTGCCTCTGTTTCACGGACACTGCTCATTTCCCGAGGCATGTGGATCTGCATCTTTCACTCTCACTCTCTGCAGCTCGGATTTGTGACAGTTGGACTGCAACACCACATTCTGGTTCTCCCTCATGCTTTCCAAGCTTCTATAATTAGAAATATCCATTCTGGCCAGGCGGTGGTGGCCCACACCTTTAATCTCAGAACTCCAGAGGCAGAGGCAGGCAGATCTCTGTGAGTTTGGGGCCAGCCTGGAGTGCTGGGATTACAGGTGTGTGCCACGAATGCCCAGCTTGCTTCCAGTTTTTAACAGTAGTTTGAAGTTGCTAAAAAACATATGCACTGAGGACATAAGTTTTCAAATGAGACGAGTAAATGTTAGTATGATTTTAGGGTCCTGGGGAGACATGAACAAGCGTCTACCCACCCCACACTGGGCACCCTCAACAAATGATAGAAACAGTTCCGTCCAAGGCTGGGCTGGTGAACCCAGGACTGCACTGGCCTTGCTTTCAGAAGCATGATTAAAGAGCTGCTTCTGGGGGTCACGGGTGATGAAAAGAGCTGTGTCTCCAAATGCTCCATGCTGCAGAGACGGCGTCCCCTCTTCAGTTAACGTCCTGTCTCTACACTTTATCACTTTCCCAGACCACACGAAGCTACGGCAGAGTTAGAGGTAGAGTTACGCACAGCTGGGGTGGGGGTGATGTGCTCAGGTGGGAGGGAGTGGCTGGGACCTCGAGTGACTGTCTAACAACTCTTGATAGCCCCTTTCTGCAAGAGAAAACCAACCGGCCTGACCTTGCTCAGATGCCCTAACAGCAATCACAGCTGTTCAATTTAATGGTAGTAATGGGGGGGGGGGGAGGCTGGAGAGATGGCTCAGCGGTTAAGAGCACTGGCTGGAGGACCCAGGTTCAATTCCCAGCACCCATATGATAGCTCACAAGTGTCTGTAACTCCAGTTCCAGGGGATCTGGCACCCTGGAACAGACATACGTGCAGGCAAAACATCAACATACATAAAATAAAATAAATCTTAAACGAAAACAAGATAGTAATAATGGCTGTTGAGCTGAGGGCAACAGCCCTCAACAGTTCCATATGTTAGATTTGTGTACCGCTACCAACTGTCTTCTGAGGTGTTTTTACCACTTTTCATTCCCATCAGCAGTGAATGAGCATTCTCCTGTTCTGTGTCCTCACTGGTACTTGACATGGCCACTGCTTTCGGTTGTGGCCCTTCTGGTAGGCGGGTAGTGGCATCTCATTTGTTCAAATTTCCACGCCCCTGACACACCTGCTGAGTGCTGTAATAATTCTTTCTTTGTCCCACCCACCAGCTCTCAAATAACGACACAGAGACTTCTCATTAATTATGAAAGCCCGGCCTATAGCTTAGGCTTATCCTACTAACTCTTGTAACTTAAATTAACCCATTTATATTAATCTACATTTTGCCTCATGGCTTTTTACTTCTATTCCATCTTGCACCTCCTGTTTCCTCTCCGTGTCCTCTGGTGTCTCTGCTGCGCCTAGATTCATCTTCTCTTCCTCTCTCTCTGCCTGGAAGTCCCGCCTAACCTCTTCCTGCCTAGCTATTGACCATTCAGTTCTTTATTAAACCATTCAGAAGGCTCCTTGGCAAAAACACATCTTCACAGTGTACAAAATGATTATTCCACAACGGAGCGCTTCTCATGGTTATTTACAGTTTCTGCTGCTTCTCTAGGGTGGCCCATTCAGACCTTTCACTTATTTTTTTTTCTGTCTTTGTTCATGTATATGTATGTGTCTTTGCGTGTGGAGGGCGTGGGTACACTGCCCTGGGCTGAAGCTACAAACCCAGGATGCCCTGCTCTTCCAGCGTTAGGTCTCATAGTCGATTAAGACCTTCGGCAGGTCTCCTGGCTCAATGTGAGTCTCTCTTCAGACCACAGGGAAAAGAAGGCAGGGGAAGGGAAGAACGGATATTCTGAAGAGGGAAAGACCTGTGCAAGTTGTAGAGATGGGGTTAGAGACCTCAGGGGAGGGACCATCCCAAGGCTGGAAGACGAGAAGAGGAGCTGGCGGGTCAGTGAAGAGCTGAGGAATGGAAACCAAGGAGGCCCAAGGAGCCACCCCAGAACATAAGCTGGTCCACCATAAGTGCGGCCCGACCTGGGACACCAGCTCTGAACTGCTTGCAAACCTGCCTGATCTGCAAGCCTGGCACAAAAGATTAAGGAGAGCGAGGCATGCTTACAGCCCATGCTTATAACCCAGGCTTGGGAGGCTGAAGCAGGAGGTTTGAGAATTCCAAGCTAGCCTGAGCTGCAAGGCAAGGCCTTGTCTCAAAACAAACTAACGGGGCAGGAAAGATGGCTCTGTGGTTAAGGGCACTAACTGCCCTCCTGAAGGACCTGGGTTCAAATCCCAGCACCCACATGGCAGCTAACAACTGTCTGTAACTCAAAGATCTGCAGGCAAAACACCAATGCACATAGAATAAAAGTAAATAAATTAAAAAAAAAAAAAAAAAAACAACTAACAACAACAGCAAAACCCCAACCAGCAAGCAAAGACCCAAAGAAAGATGAATGAGAAAAGGCAAAGGAAGTGGAGCGGGAGACCTGCCCGGTGCTTGGTCTGAGGGATGGTGCCTGAGACCTCCCCACCCCAGGAGCATCAGAAGAGGAAGATGAATGGGTTTCCCTTGGGCACACCCCCTCCGTGGACTAAGGGAGCCTCTGCAATGTAGGGTCTCAGCCATTGGGTCTGTCAGGTGTCCAGAGCCCTGCAGGATGCCTGCAGGTGCATTGTTGTGCTCCTTGAGATTATGAAGGGTATCTGGGTGTTGTGGTGCAATCCTTTAATCCCAGCACTCGGGAGGCAGAGGCAGGTGGATCTCTGAGTTCAAGGCCAGCCTGGTCTACAAAGTGAGTTCCAGGATGGCCAGGGCTACACAGAGAGACCCTGTCTTGAAAAACCCCAAAAGAAACAAAACCAAACCAAATAAACAAACAAAGCAAAAGATTCTTGGGGAGAATACATACAGGCTGTGGGATCCATTGGCAACTTGCTGAGTGGGGGGGGGTCAGAAGGGGGCATCCTCTGAGCCCCCAGGGGATTATGTTACAATAGGTGGTCCAGGCTTACCCTGTGCCTTTCCCATAGGGCCACCAGGAAAGTGGAGAGCAGATACATGGGTTCCTGCTCTGAGAATTTCCCAGTGGGGACCTGGGAGGAAGGCCTGGCTGGTGGAGGAGGGGAGGCTCAGGTAGGCAGTCAGAAGTGAGCTTGGGAGGGGTGGTGGGTGTCTGTCGGCACTTTAAAGGGCACTCTCCTCTGAGGCTCCTTCCCATCCCAGATCTTATCTCGGGGTGCCTGGCCCTAGATGGAGCCTGGCCCTGCAGCGCCCAGTACCCGGGGGAAAGAAGAGGCACAGATCAAAGGGCAGGCGCCCCGGACCAGGGAACCTGAGATACTTTCTTTGTCTGCATCCTGGAGATCCCTGGCCTAGACAGGATGGATGGAGCCCTGGTCCAGGGGCTGGGAGGGGAGGGGTCCGCACAGAAACTAAATCCCGTGCATTCACTGTGGACAAAGGAAGGTGTTGGAGAGGGTCAGTCTTCTTGCCAGCTGCTCTAGCTGGAGGCTTCCGGCCAGGTCTTGGGACACCTGGGGCAGGCAAATCCGAGAGGAAGGGCTGGTTCACACCTCTATTCACTGAAAACCCAGGGCCACTCACTCACCAAGCCGGCCTTTTAGTTGATTCTCAGTTACGTATATTTGGGGAGGCTGGGGATAAGAGTAGAGTGTGAAACACACACACACACACACACACACACACACACACACACACACACACACACACACCACCCCACACCACACCACCCAGCTCTATTCCCAGACACTGTGACCATCCCGGTCCCCTTAGAGAAGCTGACAGGCCATTTGGGTGTAACCCTATCCCCTACTCTGGGCTCCCCCACATCTGGACTCCCCTAGCTGCTGACCTACCCTGGTGGCTGTGAACTCTTCCTCCACAGCTGGCCTGGAGGCCAGAAGCAGAGAAGAGCTGAAGGGGCAGCTGCTGTCTGGGCTGTCTAAGTTTCAGGTGGCGCCAACCCTGAAGGGGGGCTGGTGAGGACGGGGTGCATGTGTTATTTGGGGCCTTGCAGTTGGCTCTGGGATTGGGGGTGCATTTGGAACAGGTTTAGCATTGTCCCCATGTTGCCCTGGAGTCTGGGAATTCCAGACCCTGTGCTCCCCAAGTCATCCCTGAGACGGGCTGGCTTCTGTGTGAGTTAACTGGGTTAAGACCACGATGGACCTTGTGTTGGGGAGAGCAGAGAAGGGGTGGGTAAAACTGGGAGGAGGGTGCGTGGGCAGACCCAAGGTCTGCCTCCTGTTCTCTTCGGCCACATTGTGACTCTGCCGTCCGTCCATCCATCCATCCTTCTTCTACAACAACCTAGACACTGTGTGGCAGGGGGAACGTTATGCTGAGTCAGCAGAGAAGGGACCTGAGCATCTTAGAGACCATCCAGGGAAAGATTATCAACTACAGATGGGCTGGGCACTGAAAGGGAACGTGGGATCTTGTAAACATGAAGAACTGGGGACTGAACTCAGTTAACAGACCCCAGAGGCCTACACAGAAGGAGTCAGCCTGGATGAGGTGGTGTCCCATGGGTGGCACTCCTGGAGATCTTTCCCAGCTCTGACACACAGCGGCATTCTGGGACTGCCATTTTTTTTTTCTTTTTTTCTTTTTTAGGTTTCCCTGTGTCCACTGCTGAGTAAGCAACCTCACAATCCCACAGCTCAAACCAACACCTGTGTGGCATGACAATCCCACAATTCTCATGGGTAGACAGTCCGAGGTCTTTGTTCAGAGTACAGGTGTGGCATTCAGGGTCCCCTTCCAAGGTCGTGTGGTCATTGGTACACTTTGGTTCTTGTGGTTTGCTCAGTGATTACCAGCCTGGAGCTGCCATTAGTGCCTAGAGACTGAGGCCGTTCCTGTCCCTGGCCCTGAGGCATCTCCAGGCTCCCTCAGGTAGGAAAAGTTATTTCTTCAGGCCGAGCAGGAGCACCTCTGAGCTCAGGGAGGACCTCTGTTTCTCTTCTTCACCTGATGAAGTCAGGCCCACCCAGTTACCTCCTCTGATGAATTAAGTCCACTGACTTTGGATCCTGTCCCACCACCACAAACATCACCTGGGACACATTCCATTGCTGGAAGCAAGTCACAGGCCCTGTCACATCAAGGGGGAGGGGACTGCATGAATGGGTGACCCAGTGGTGGCTCACCTCACATACCTATGCTATGCCATTCCACCAAGGCCATTGTCACCTCTGGACGGCTCCTTCCACAGACTTCTGCCCTCCTGGACTGTGAGACTGGCTGATGTTATGACCCCACCCTGCCCCAGGAGGAGGCTGGGTCTGAACCTTCTCCTTCAGCTCTGATTCCATAAAGGGTACTGTGGCACACTGTACAGGTAGCTGAGGTCTGTCCCCTGAGCTCTGGGACCTCCATTCTTATGGGGGAGGCCAGTTCCACATACCCAAGTCACTTTTAGGCTGTAGTTCAGCGGGAGAGTGTTTGCCTGGTGTACAGGAGGCCGTAGGTTCAATCCCCAGCAACATACACAGACGTAACAGCACTTTGAGTTTGGTGGGGGTTAGGAGGGGAGAGAGCGAGCTATTCTAGCAAAACAACAAATTAAGCATCATACATCGGGGGCACAGAGTCTAAACACACTGGGGAACAGGGAGGGGTATCGGGAAGGTGTGGACATTTGATCCGGAAGGACATGGTCATATCTCATCCCCGACACTTCCCCAGAATCCTACCCAAATGCTTCTTCTTCTACAACAACCTAGACACTGTGTGGCAGGGGGAACGTTGTGCTGAGTCAGCAGAGAGGGGACCTGAGCATCTTAGAGACCATCCAGGGAAAGATTATAGCTACAGATGGGCTGGGCACTGGAAGGGAACGTGGGATCTTGTAAACATGAAGAACTGGGGACTGAACAGACGCCAGAGGCCTACACAGAAGGAGTCAGCCTGGATGAGGTGGTGCCCCGTGGGTGGCACTCCTGGAGATCTTTCCCAGCTCTGCCACACAGCGGTCAGTCTGGAGGCCACGTCTTTGTCCTTTATTCTTATTTTCTTTCTCCAACAAGGACCCCAGCATCTTCCCACAATCCATCATTTTGAAAGAAGAGTAATTACTGGTCCTCCTGCCCAGCAGCTTAGCAGGACAACTGTGTGTCTCCAGACTGCAGAGTTCCTGGGTGGTTCAACTCGCAGTGGGGAATTCAGAAGCCCGGGGGCCTCGTCTCACTGCCTCAATGCCCAGATGTCCTCACACCCCCACAGCGCCAGACAGCCCCAGACAGCCTCACAGCTGGGCTGGCTAGCAGCAGATAGCTGAGGAAGAAGGGCGAAGAGGGGACATCTCAGACAGACAAGCAGACTGGCAGGGGGTGGTTTAACTCTCTCTCTCCCAGGATGGACCCAAGGAGACCCCTGTAGTAACTGTCATTCCCCTGCCTCCACTGATTGTCTAAACAGGGGATTGCCCTCTTTGTTCCAGGTTCATTCATTCATTCTCACAGAATCATAAGACACAGACTTCACCCCCAGGTTTGTTCATTCATTCATTCATTCATTCATTCATTCATTCATCCATTCATTCCTACAGAATCATAAGACACAGACTTCACCCCCAGGTTCATTCATTCATTCCTACAGAATCATAAGACACAGACTTCACCCCAGAGAATCCGCATTTGGAGGTTGTTGTCTGGCCAATGATTTCCCCTCTGATTTCCAATTCCCCTCAACTCTGAAACAGAGAAACAGGAAATGGATATGGCTGGAACCGGAGCAGGCTAAATAGCTGTGGCAGGGTGTGGAGGACACTCCAGAGGCGGCCCAATTCCCGTCACAGCTCCCCACTCATGTCCATGCCCCTGGACAGGGCGTGAGGCGTCTGCTTTCTTGTAAAATGACAATGAGCACTCAGCTACCAACAAAGCGTCCTGGGAGCACAGTCCTGGGGGTGACTGGTACCTGCAGACACACAGAAACTGCCCTGGAGCACTGCCAGCTGCGGTTGTGACCACGGGGCCCACTCTGGTTTGTAACCGGCTCAGCCATCTGGAGCTCATGCTGAACACACAAGCAAATCACCAACAAGTCTGTCCTGATGTGACAAGTGATAGGAGGACATCAAAAAGGGACTGGACCGAGGGGGAGGCCGGGCAGGGATGTGGCCAGCTCTGGCCTCAGGCAACACCACTGTGCAAGGGAAGTGTGGATGCAAGGCGCTGGCCGGGGACCATGCCATCGATGACTGCTGAGAGATGCACAGGGTGACAGGAGCCCAGAGCAGGGGCCTGCACATCCCAGGCAGGCAAGGGAGACGAGGCATGGGCTATTGGAAAGGTCTGAGTCTGGGACTGGGGGCGGGGCGGGGGTAAGAATGTGCAAAGGACCGGGAGAGAAGAACTGGGAATGCCAAGCACAGAACTGGAGTGCCCTCAAGAGCAACGGGGAGCCATGGAAGGCGTGAGGCCCAGAAGGGAAGGTGTAGGTGTGAGTTTGGAGAGAAGGAATTGGAAGAGCTGGAGAAGAGGTGGGGAGTCCCGGAGGGCGACCAGAGACCGAGCTGCCGAAGACAATGGAGCTGTTTTCTCCCCGGAGCTGGACTGTGGTTCTCAGACCACACTGTTCAGTTCCACACGTTTCATGAGCGTCTGCCCCAGGCCAGGCTCCACACACACACTGAGTGTAAGAGGCAGCCTAGACCTCACCAGTTGAGAGTCTCAGGGATCCCAGTCTCCTGGAGACAGACCAACACTGACCGGAAGTGATGGCTATGGAAGAGCGGGCAGGGATGTCCCCCTTGGGGTCCCTGAGGGTAGGGGCCACACTTCCCTTGCACAGTGGTGTTGCCTGAGGCCAGAGCCGGCCACATCCCATGAAGCTGAGCCCCTGAGAAGAAGGGACAACTCTCTGCTGCTGTTGGGGATGAGGTCTTCCTCAGGCCCTGCTTCTCACCAGCCCTCAAGGGGCCAGGACTGAAGCAAGCAGCCCTGTAGTTCCCAGACACTCGCCAGCCTCCTGTGTATCCTTCCAGGAGCTATGGCTCTGGACAGTGACCAGGGACTTCATCTCAGAAGTGTCTCTCTGGGAGCGGCTACCCAACTGAGGGTCCCTGAAGCTCTCGCTGTCCTCTCCCAGTTCCAGCTCTAACTGTCTGTTGGCCCAGGCCCTCAACTTACCCCGCTGCAAATGCCACAGTGACTGATGAGTGGGACCAGCAAGGACACTGAGCTGACTCTGGTCTTGGAGAGGGGACCTGTGAGCAGGAACAGGCTAGGGACCAGAAAACTTATAGGAGCGAGCCCTAGCCGGGAGACTGGGGGCTCAGGATCTGCTCTCAACCTGTGGGCCACTGACAAGCTATGTCCGTTCCATTAGCCTCAGTTTCCCCATGCTGTGATGGGCATGGGGTAGTCATTACAGCCTCTAATGGCCTTCACGTTTTTTCTTGAATTTCACCAGGGCCTTTGGTTAGGCCCAAGGCAAATCGGGATGTCTGTCCACTGTCCCAGACCAAAGGACAGTACTGAACCCTGCCTTTAAGAGGCTCCTGTGTGACCGCGAGCCATCGCTCGCTCTTGGGAACTCTAGTCTGAGGGAGTACACAGCTCCTGCTTGCTTCCAGGGGTCTCAAGTGAGGAAAAGAGTTGTAGCCTCTGCCTCAGGGAAGAGAAATGCCATGCGGAGAAATGGATCCCCAACTTTAGAGGCAGCTGGACCCCCAGCTGTGTGTGAATCGGAAACTGGATCGACGGCATGGGGAGCAGAGCATATGGAACCTGGAAACCATGCCGCTCCGCCCCCCTCCCCAGTCCTTCTGTGGGCGCTAGCGTGGGAACGTGCAAGGAGGGCCCTGCTGGAACTGGAGCCCATCGGCGGGTAGCTCTTCAAAAGCTGCGCCCTGGGGCCTGGAGGCTGGGCATCGAGGTCAGGGACCCGGAGCTGGTGAGCCCGCTCGCTCCACGGATGGTGTAGACAGTGGATGAGGGCTGGCGTGTGCGCTGCCCGTGCAGTACGTGTGCGGAAGGCAGGCAGCATCCTCCTTGGCACAGGCACAGACACTCTAGGGCACAGCTGTAGCCGAGGGCTCTGGGGTGAGCCATCCCAGGTCCTCTGCAGACAGGGAGGGCGGGAAGGTTCTCCACCTCCGTGGTCTGTGCTCTGAAAGCCCCAAGGAACCCTGCGAGCCCATCTCGGGGGACCCTGTCTACCCTTGATCCCTCACCCTGGCGCCCCAACAACTGGGCCTGACTAGTGAATGCATGCTTGGCCAGCTGTCACTGTGACATCCATTCTCCCCGGTAGAGTCTGGGAGTTCCTTTCCCCCTCTTCCCACCCTCCCCGACCGCCACCTCACAGCTGGGAACCAGGCTTAGCGGCAACTGGAATCCTCCCGTGGGATCTCGTGGAAGACCCTGGGTCTTACGAGGTTTTGAGCCTGAGCCCCACAGACTTTCCACTCCTCGGGCCCCCAGGGCTCCAGGAAGGTTCCGAGGGCGCTGGCCCCTGCTGGGAAAGGGAAAGCCTGCTTATTTACATATCACTTACATCTAATTTGCGTGTGTTTCCAAGTTGGCCGTTTCTAGGCAACCCTAGAATTGTAAATTCCGAGGATGCTGAACCTTTTCTCAGGGCTTGCTTCTCTACATCCCACCTTGACCAGAAGGCCTCCTAAGATACTGGACACACACACACACACACACACACACACACACACACACACACGCCTCCATTTATACCGTTTACAGAGTGTGCATGCACACGTACAGCGTGCCCAGCTTTGTGCACAAGTGAAAACAGAGTCTTGGGCACCCACCTTTGCACTCATTATGCCTCGTGGGGATCTCACTTGTTCTGCGATCACGTCTCCACACACACTTTGTCTACACCCAAACCCAGACACAAACCCAGAGTCTCTAGTGCATTTTACGGACACACAAGTGAGCAGTGGGTGAGCACATACATCACAGAACCCCACAGACTGGTTGAGATGGTCCAAGCTGCAGGCCCTTCCCACCCCAGCTGAGCAGTCCAGGCAGTGGCCATCCTGTGTGACAACCGATTCAATGGCTGCTGCAGTGGCTTGGCCACCAGAGGGTCCCCGGGATTCCAGTCAGAGTGGCTGTCCTTGAGCCAGAGGCTCGCTTGCCCCCAGCCTGTACTTTCAGTTAAAGCTCCATTGCCACGCTCTCCCCAAGTCCCCTTCAAATTCCTCAGCACACTCCCCAACTTCGTGTTGTGACAAAATGCCAGAGACAGGCTAACGTACAGAGGAAGGAGGTTTGTGTTGTGAAGGGTCCTCTTGGCTACGTTACATGGACAATGGCAGAGGAGATCATCTTGCCAGACAGGAAGGGACAGGGCCAGAAGCAAGGATGAGATGGGACTTTTTTTTTTTTTTTTTTTTTTTTTTTTTGGACAGGGTCTCGCTGTTTACCCTGGATAGCCTGGAACTTGCTATGTAGATCAGGCTGGCCTTGAACTCAGAGAGATTTGCCTGTCGCTGCCTCTCTAGTGTTGGAATTAAACGTGGCTTTTTTATTAGTAGCCGGGCGGCGGTGGCACACGCCTTTAATCCCAGCACTTGGGAGACAGAGGCAGGCGAATCTCTGTGAGTTCGAGGCCAGCCTGGTCTGCAGAGCGAGTTCCAGGACAGCCAAGGCTGTTACACAGAGAAACCCTGTCTCAAAAAAAAAAAAAAAAAATACCGTTTGTACATGTGTTTGCGAGCCCAGGACGGGAGGGCACATGACATGTCAGATGGTTCTCTCCTTCCACTGTTATGGGGGTTCTGGGGCTTGAACTCGGATCATTAGGCTTGTGCAACAAGAGCCTTTGCCCACTGAACCATTTTGCTGGGCCCTGCGCTTGGGATTCTTATTTTATTTAGTAATTTATTTTTATTTCCTCTCTATGCATGCATTTGGAGGTTTACCTAAAGACCTCCCAACAGATTCCACTTCTCAAGGATTCCCCTGCTTCTCCCATCACAACGTGGGGACCAGAACCAACGTATCAAACTGGGGAGCAACCCACATCCAAACCACAGCAGGGGCCTGCCTTCTGCCGAGAGCTCCCCCTTCATCTGCCTTGAACTCATGCACCTCTATACCGCATGTTCTTCCCTCTTCCTGGAGGCTTTCCTTTTGTGTCTCCCTGGAAAACTCCTACACATCCTTCAAATCCCACTTCAGTGGGTCGACTCTCTCCCAGCCTTACCCACAAAACTCAGTGTTGCTCACTCCATGCATCAGAGTCAGAGGACAATGGGAGGCCCCTGCCCTCTCCCAGGGCTCACAGGCTGTAGTCCTCCATTAATACAGAAGAGCACATTTTCCGGAATCTGTACTTGCATGGCAAACACTTGGTTTACACCACACTGAGCTTATTTCTGGAGAAGAGCATGGGCACCTGAGCCAGACGACGCTGCTCCCACCCCCCTCCGCCCTGTGCCTTTGAGTATCACAGCCTCTCTAGGCCTTGGTTCCCTGCCTATGGGCAGTGGTTGGATTAAGAGGATTCAGTGAGCGTTTCAACCTTTGTGACCTGAATTCTAGTGTCACCGAGTGATAAAGGTTGGTCTGCTTCTGAGGATGCTTGCTTTGTGCTCCACCTCACCAGCTCAGGGGCGATCTCTAGCTACACCATGGGGCTAGAGACAGAGCTTCTAGCGAGGGTGTGAATCAGTTCGTGGGACATAATCAGAGGAGTTTCCCTGACGCCACACAGACTTTGCTTTCACAGCTGCTCCATCGTTTAATTCCATGGCTGTTGGAGATGCTGTTGGCCCATTCTGCAGGTAGAGAAAGTGAGGCTCAGGAGATTTAGGGGCTTCCCTGCCACAGTTGCACAGTGAGCCAGTTTTTGGCAGGGTCGTAGCCACCATGCTCTCCTGCCATCCAGGTCCGGGTCAGGATGGCCCTGGGCATGATCGGATGCCTAACTCAGGACTTCCTGGTAGGGTCTGTCTGCACAGATCCACGCCACTCCCTACATCTCACGTTTCAGCAGCTCCTGACTGCGTCCTGAGATGTTGCCCATTGGCATGATCCCCACAACTGACAGAGACCAGCCCTGCACACGGAGGGCAGAGCAAGGGGAGGTCTTGTGGGTCAGTCTTTGCACTAGTCCAGGGTACTGGTTGCTTAGCCCCTCCAACGTGTTATGTGTATGAATTTGTGTGTGTATGTGTGTGTGTGTGTGTGTGTGTGTGTGTGTGTGTATGTGTGTGTGTGTGTGTGTGTGTGTGTGTGTGTGTGCGCGAGTGCGCGTGCGCCTGGTACCCACGGAGAGCAGAAGACATCAGATTTCCTCTAACTGGAGTTACAGACGTTTGTGAGTTCTGGGAATTGAACCCTGGTCCTCTAGAGTTCCTGCTCTTAACCACTGAGCCATCCCTCCAGCTCCACCCCCACATCCACTTGGCTACAGGCACTTTCTGCTCTACACGCCACACAGCTGAGGATGCTGGGCGCTCTTCCTGGGAAGCTAGCCCTGGAACACCCTTCCCACCTTCCCCAGTGGTCTGGCCTCATGCCAGGGATCCCCCAGACTCTGACTCTGGGCAACAGTTTAATGGAGCCCTCAGCTCTCGGCAGAAAGAGCTGTGAGGCGGCAGAAGTCCCGGCAGCCAGGGTCACCATGTGTTTCCTTGATATCTGGCCATCAGCCAGAGGTCTCTTCTCCAAGCCACACAGCAAGGCTGAGGGCTTAGACATGGGAGAGGGGAGTTCCAGGGTGTTCTGCTGCTGTCCTGGTCCCACCAGGGTGCCCAGTGAACTCCGGGGAAGGAAGTCCGAACAGTAAGAATGTCAGGAGGTACAAACTGGGCAGCTGAGAGGGGGCAGAGCTTCCGTTGACCTTGGGACAAAATAGGTACCCACCAGTCTCTTGTCTAGCATGCAGGAATCCCCAGCGTGGCATAAAATCGGATACCATGATACGCAGGTCTGTTGTCCCAGCAACTTGGGACAGAAAATGGAGACAGGAGTATCAGAAGTTTGAAAGCCATCCTCAGTCACATAATGAGTCCAAGGCCTGGGGTACCTGAGACATTGTCTGAGGGAAGAAATCTGGGGCAGAGAGAGATTGAGACAGAGACAGCGATTCAAGATCCTGCCAGGCCCGGGTCCGCAGAACCAAAGAGGTGTGCCGTAGGGAAGGAGGTTAGACATGTCCCTGGAGCAAGAGGTCTGCAGGTCCTAAATGATCCAGCACATGACCTCTCCTAGACCAACGCTAGGCATCAGAAGTTGTGGGGATTAGAAAAGCCAGGAGGGGGAGCTCCTGGGAAATATTTAAAGGGACTTCAGTGGCAGAGCTGTCCAGATAGGCTAGCCTCGGGCTCACCTGCCTCAGACAGAGCAGTCTTGAGCATCCACCAGGCAGGGGCCACTCTAGCCCTGTCCCGTTGCCCACTGTGCGGGAGGGTCTGTGGCTCTCACTCCAGCTGTCCTACCACAGGAGAGGGGAAGGTCACAGTCTGGGCTGGGGACTAGAAGGCCATGGTAGGCCATAGGCTTGGGTAGGGGAGCCTCTAGGGCAGAAGGGACCGTGGCTGGTCTCTGGGAGCTTCTACATTTCAGAAAACAGAGATTTTTCAGCTGCTGCGAGAAAGGTTATTGGATGAACACCTAGAAACCGCACCGTGAGCAAAGAGCGCAGAGCAGGGAGAACCGCAGAGACCCGGCGGCGAAACGCCGAGAGGAGGACGGAATGACTTCTGAACAGGCTCCAGATCTAGCCTCAGCTCTGACCCGAAGAAGCAGGTACTGGAGGCTGCTGGACACTGCGGCTCAGCCTGAGTGTAGAAGCAAACATCCCACCGGCCTGGAGGTCGTGGGCCTCTGGGACTCAAGTCCCGCGCCCAGCCCCGTGCAGAGAGCGATGCCGCGGTATCGCAGCGCCCTCTGCCGGCCAGAGGTTGGAGCCTCTTGCTGGGGAACCTTTTGCAACAGAGTCAGCGTCTTTTGAGGGAGGCACACACATTGGAAGACCCTCGGACTGTTGAGCTCACCCCTATTTTACTGCTGGGAAAATGAGATACGGCCAATCTTAAAAGGCTCTGGGCACACAGACGTGTATGTATGTGCACCACAGGCTGTCCACGTTTCAGTAGTGGTGTCCCGGGATGGCGGGCCCTGGCCACCTCCACAAGCCACACTCCCCACCAGTCACCCCCACAATAAACCGCATGAAATCGACGGCACAAACGCAGCTCCGACGACTCTCAGCCTCAGCTTCGCCTCCAGCCCTCCTAGCATTCTTCAGTGCCACGGTCTCGATTCCAACACCTCCCTGTCTCCCTCCCCCCATCCTCTCCCCCATCCCCTCCAGCGCCCTTCACTTCTCCAATCCCCCCCTCCCCACACACCCTCCCACCCCGCCTCAGGAGACACCTGTGCTCCTTCTGCTTTCTTCTTGTTTAGTCCCCGGGAAATGAAAACTTTAATTTCTTTTTTTATTAACTTTATTGGATTTTCTTTTTAATTATAACTCAACGTACTCCATGTTCTTCGCAATCACTTAAACAAACCGGAGGAGCCTAAGAACAGAGTGGCTAGCTCCCCCTCTTCCCAGCTCACAGCTGAGGACGGGGTGCCTCTGGGGGCTGCTCCACCCGAGGTGGCTCCGCAGCCAGCCCACCGACCGAGGCACCCGCCGCCTTCCGGGTCCCAGGACTCGCGGGGAAGGGGAAGCTTGCCCTCTGAGGAATCTGTGGGCAGATGGGTAGGGGCGAAAGGGTCTGGGATACGGACTGCTGCCTTAAGTGGGGTTCCCTGAGAAAGTACATATGACTAGAGGCTCCGAGAGAAGGCACCGTGGGTCACCACACTGCGCTTGAATAGTCTTCTACAGGCACAGGAAAGCCACTGAAGGCAGGATGGGGACTTCTCTGGATCTGCTGCCTTGGACACTGGGGCATCCACTGGGTGGAGACTAGCTAGAGGCAGGGACAGTATGGCTGCCAGGTGATGAGTGAGATGGATGGAGATCGTCCCTTCTTTGTAAAAAGGCGTGGGCTGGGTCTTTCGTTGCCCCGCTTTCCGTCTTGGACTTTCCAGAACTTCCAGGTCCCAGTCTCCAGTTCCACCTCTCCGTAATAATTAGTGTTAATTGTCAACTTGACAGGATCTAAAATCACCTGGGGGGTCTTTTGGGAGGGGCCTGGGGGAAGGGAGGTGACAATCTTGATTGAGTGGATTGAGGTGAGAAGGCTCGACCACTGTGCCCATTTCCTGGGATTCTGGACTGTATAAAGAGGGCAAGGAGCCTGGCAGCGGTATCCATGCCGCCTCCTGACGGCGGAGATGGGACAAGGGACTTCAAGCTCCTGGCTCCTACCGAAATGGGCTGTAGCTTGAACTGTGAGCTAAAATGACCCTCTTCCTATTAAGTTGCTTTTGTCAGGGTGGTTTTTTTAATTCATATTTATTGACTTTACGTATAGGCATGCTATACCTGCATGCGAGCATGGGTGTGCACAGCGTGTGTGTGTGTGTGTGTGTGTGTGTGTGTGTGTACAGAGTGTATGTGTGTGCACAGCGTGCATGTATGTGCACAGCCTGCCTGATGCCTGAGGAGGTGGGAAGAGGGAAATGGATTCCCTGAAACTGGAAGGGCAGAGCAGCAAGTGCTCGTAACCACTGAGCCGTCTCTCCAGCCCCTATCAGGGAGCACAGCATCAGGAAAAGACACAAGACAATCCCCGGAGTGACAGCTATTCCCTCTGGGGGCCACCAGCCCCGCTTATTGATTAGTCTTGACTCTTCTGATCTGAATGTAAACAACACATTATGGTGAGCAGCAAAGTCAAAGCCGAGGAAAACTGAACCAGAACCCCAAGTCACCGTAAATATCCACACGTGCATATTGATACCAGAAGTGCCTGGCTACGTCAATAAGTGGAGCAGAATTCTAAACCAATTACACAGATGTCTTCAGGGGGAGGGGGTTGCCATGCCCACCCCTTAGCTGTGAACTACAGATCCACTGTTCTTCTAAACCAGAGGTTTTCAACTTGTGAGTTGAGACCTCACAGGTTTGCCTATTAGGTATTTACATTATGCTTCATAACAGTAACAAAATTATAGTTAGGAAGTAGCAACTAAATAACTTGATGGGGGGGGGTCACCACAACATGAGGAACTGCGTTAAAGGGTTGAAGCATAAGGTAGGTTGAGAACCATTTGGAGGAAAGAGGGACTTCACAGTGAGGAAACTTGGCAACTCCCTCAGCCATGGTCACATCAGCACGCAGAACCGTGAGGAGAAAGTGGTCCCTGCATACGGTGTGATAAAAATGCTCTTCTCAAACCAGACCTCGTGGTGCAGACCTGTGATCTCAGCCGAGGCAGAAGGACGGCAAGTTCAAGTAGCCCTGGGCTACAGAGTGAGTTCAAGGCTAGCCTGAGCAACTTAGTAAGACCCTACGTCCAAATAGAGAGCAAAAAGATCATAGATACAGTGACATGAACACTCACTAGATCAAGGAGGAAGGGGGAAGAGGATGAAGAGAGGGGGTGATAGCAGACAAATTGCACCACACACACACACACACACACACACACACACACACACACACACACACACACACACGGCCTGAGCAACATTCCTCAAACCATTAGGTCATCAAAACCAAGGAAGATCTGAAACAGACCTAGGCCACCAAGGAGAGTGCTAGGAAGTGAGCACCACGTGTCACAGTGGGTCCTGGGACAGAAAAAGGACACTAGGTACACTCTAAGAAAATTTGAATGAACTGTGGACTTTAATTGTCATAGATCAACACTGACTCATGGCTCGCAGCAAATGAGCCACGCTGATGTAAATGGTTCCTGGGGTGACGGGCACACCAGGGAACAAGTTGGGCTAGTTGATCAGGGGTTTCTTATTTGTTTTTGTCTGTTTGGTTTTTCGAGACAGGGTTTCTCTGTGTAGTTTTTGTACCTGTCCTGGATCTCACTCTGTAGACCAGGCTGGCCTCTAACTCACAGAGATCCACCTCCCTAGTGCTCGGACTAAAGACATGCGC
Organism: Peromyscus maniculatus bairdii; assembly: GCF_049852395.1. Taxonomy (NCBI): domain Eukaryota; kingdom Metazoa; phylum Chordata; class Mammalia; order Rodentia; family Cricetidae; genus Peromyscus; species Peromyscus maniculatus. Next base: position 82,417,332 of record NC_134859.1, on the reverse strand, counting down.
CACCAACACCTGGCTTGCTAAGCAATTTGTTTTTAATTGTTGTTGTTTGCTTTCAGTTTTTGTTTGTTTGTTTGTTTTTCCTTTTCTGTAAGTATGGAGCAGTGTTTTTTTTTTTTTTAAATAAAGTCCATTAATTTTTAAAATCAATTCATTTTTGGTCTTCCAAGAAAGAGACTTACTATGTCGCCCAGGCTGTTCTGGAACTTGCCAGGACTCTCCTGTGTCTGCCTCCTGACTGCTGGGATTACAAGCGGGTGCTGCCACACCTGGCCGCCCACTCCTTTTTGAGATGCCCACCCCTGACTCCTGAGAGGTTGAGCCTCTTCCCAAAAAATCTGTATCCACTTACCCCTCTGCCTGATTTTTATTTTTGCCTCTTATTGGTATATAGTTTATTTTTATAGAAATTATATTCTTTTTTACGTATATTTCAATCTATTGTTTGTTTTTTATCCATTGTTTTTTTAATCCATGAAACCTTATGTCAAATAATTTTTCATAAACAAATTCTCTCCCTCCCTCCCTCCTTCCCTCCCTTCCTCCCCTATCTCTCCTTCCCTTCCCTCCCTCTCCCTGTCTGTCTGAGCTTCTCAATTATCTGCCTTAAGAAGAGAATCTCAAGTGCTTGAGAATTATCTTAGCCATTAAGATACTGGCTTTCTTCCAGAGGACCCAGGTTCAATCCCAGCATCCACATGGTGCTCACAACCATCCATGACTTCAGTTCCAGGGAATCGGATGCCCTCTCTGGCCTCCACAGCACCAGGCACAAACGTGGTGCACTGTGGTAATATATTGTGTACCAAATAAAGCTTGCCTGAAGATCAAAGGACAGAATAAGCCACTAGATTAAACACAGAAGCCAGACAGTGGTGGCACACACCTTTAATCCTAGCACTTGGGAGGCAGAGATCTGTCTGGATATCTGTGAGTTCAAAGCCACCCTGGACTACATGAGATTGACTCAGTCTAGGAGAGAAACAGAGCCAGGCAGTGGTGGCACAGACCTTTAATCCCAGCACTTGAGAATCACACACCTTTAACACTTCCCAAAAAGGAAGTGATATGGTGGGCAGAGAAAGGTATATACAGTGTGAGGAGACAGGAACTAAAGTCTTTTAGCTGGGGAAAGCTTTTCAGGCTGAGGAGTCCTAGAGGTAAGAGGTAGTTTGTTCCTTTGTCTCTCTGATCTTTCAGCATTTACCCCAATACTTGGTCCTGGTTTTTTTTTTTGTTTTTGTTTTTTGTTTTTGTTGTTTTAAAAAACATTTTAACAATTTGTGTTACAGTGCACAGAAACATGCATGCAGGCAAAACACCCATACACATAAAAAAAAGTCAGGAGTCTCCGGAACCATGCCTGCCTGATGGAGCTCACCTGTAACCCTGAACCTAGGAGGTGGAAGAAGATGGCCTGTGTGTTCAAGGTCGTCCTCAAGTTCATAATGAATTCCAGGCCAGCCTGGGCTACATAAGATCCTGTCCCCAGAAACAAGACCAAAGGATGGTCTGGGGCAATGGCTCAGTTGGTCAAGAGCTTGCCTCAAAAGCACGAGGCACCCAGGTGAAAAGCTGGGCATGGTGGCCTGTGTTTGTGATTCCAGAGCTGGGAAGACAGACAGGACGGTCCCTGGGACTCACGGGCCAGCCAGTCTGGTGCACTCAGCAAGCCCAGGTCCCAGTGAGAGAGCCGGTCTCAAAATACAAGACTTCTAAGGAATGACACCGGGTTGACCTCTGACTCCTCATACACACCCCTGAACCCACACCCCAACATGCCCCCCACTACTGAACCCACCTACCCCCCACACACACAATTTTTAAAAAGAGTTATCTCATCCCCCAAGTTAAAGAATTAGTGTTCTAGGGGCTGGAGAGATGGCTCCGTGGTTAAGAGGCAGTGGATGCTCTTATAGAGGACCGAGGTTTGGGTCCCAGTATCAACATGGCAGCTCATAACCCTCTGTAACTCCAGTAGAGGGGACCTGGCTCCCACTTCTGCCCCCCCCCCCCTTACATACAGGCAAAACACACATATAAAATAAAAATAAATAAATCTCTCTAAAGATTGCTCCTAGATTTTCTTCTAATGTTTTTAGTTTCTTCTGATACATTTGGTTTTTTCATTTAGATCTTTAAGTCCTTGGATCGGATGTGTAGGTGGTGTCGGACAGTAGGAGGAGGCGTTTGGCTTCATTTCCTGCCAGATGGATCACAATACGGCAGCCTTATTTACTAGACAAATTGATTTCCCCTAAACCAACAGGCATTTCCCTTTGACAGGTGACTCCCTGGGGAAATCATCTTCCTCAGTTTCCCCTGCTGCGATGCTCGAAAGTCTCTGCCCACCTCTGGGCTGAGTCCAGGCTGTGTCCACCTCCCCCTACCACACACTTCTGGAGTCCACCTTTCTTGCCATGGCTTCTCACAGAACTCACTCACCACTCATCGCATGGAATGCCTTCCAGGCTTCAGTTTACCACGGAGCCCATTCCTCTAGCAGAAGAACCACGAGCAGCCACACCTGAGAGCAGGGGACCCAGGTCCAATGGTGGGAGGCTGATCTTTCCACTTAAATTTCTATTTAAATAGAGCCTTGGTTTGGGGGCTATGAGACGACTCCGTGGGTCAAGAGACTTGCTGCCAAGCCTGACGACTTTATAATTTATTTATTTTTATTTTTATGCACATCGGTATTTTGCCCGTCTATGTGTCTGTATGTGGGTGTCAGATCCCCTGGAACTGGAGTTGCAGACAGTTGTGAGGTGCCACGTGGGTGCTGGGAATTGAACCCGGCTCTTCAGGGAGAGCAGCCAGTGCTCTTAACCGCTGAGTCACCTCCCCAGCCGCCAAGTCTGATAACTTTAGTTCAGTCCCCTAGACAAGCTGCCCTCTGACCTTGACACTGCTGGTCCCATACAAATAAATAAGTCAATGAACAATAAATGACAAAATGAACGTAATTTCTAAATATGCTGGTGAGGTCAGACAGAAAGGAAGCCAGGGCTTTTCTTTTTTGTTTACTTTTTAGACATTTTTAAATTGTGTTTTGGGGGTGGGTGCGTGTGCCATGACATGTCTGTGGAGGTCAGAGGATAACTTGAGGGGGTATGTTCTCTGCTTCCATCGTGAGGGGGTGCATTCTCTGCTTCCATCATGGGGGGGGGGTATGTTCTCTGCTTCCATCGTGAGGGGGTGCGTTCTCTGCTTCCGTCATGAGGGGGTGCGTTCTCTGCTTCCATCGTGAGGGGGTGCGTTCTCTGCTTCCATCGTGAGGTGCTGGGGGTTGAACTCAGGTTGTCAGGCTTGGTGGCAAAGGTCTTTACACACGGGCCCATCTCACTGGCCTGGTCATTTGTCATTTGTCTTGATGGCTGCTGGTTCGCAGGGGGGTGGGTGTGAGATGGATCTTCGTGTGGTTTTGCTCAGCATCTCTGACAGCTGGTGACCCTGGACAGGCGTTCGTGTGTGTACTGGCCCTCTGTAGTTCACCCTTTGAGAACTGTCTGGATGTTTTGTTAGCTTATTTACTGAGTTCTGGGTTTTTGTGTGTTTTCTGAGGTTTTTGTATACTCTGGGTTCAAATCCTCGGTCATCTGTCTAGCTAGCCAAGATCTCCTCCCATGCTGTAGACTCTCTCCCTTCTTCTGTTTTATTTCCCTGTGTGGACGTCTTTCATTTCATGGACCCCCATTCGTCAATCATTAATGCTGTTTCCCTGGTACCTGGAGTCCTGTTCGGAAAGCCCTCGCCCGCGCTAATACATTGAAGTGTATTCCTTGTTGCTTCCTCCAACAGATTCAGAGTTTCTGGTCTTCCATTCAGGTCTTTGAGCCACTTGGAGTTGATTTTCATAGAGGCTGAGGGATAGGCAGCCGGCCCCGTCAACATTTGGATATCCAGTTTTGCTCCCAACGTTGGTTGAAGAGGCCGTCACTTCTCCCCTGGACATCGTTAGTATCTCTGTTAAGAAGCGGGTGGCTGTGGTCGGCTGGGTTTATACCCAGGGATGTAGATGTAACCAACCGTCTTATTAAATAAGAAACACAGAAACAATGTAAAAGAGAAAGCCGAGAAGTCAGAGCTCAGAGCTAAAATCTCACCCTTCCTCCTGCTGTCCCAGCTTCGCGAAAAAAGACCTACTTCCTGTCGGTTCGTATTTTTAAAGTATGTTGTTCTGCCTTCTCATTGGTTGTAAACCCAAACACATGACTGCCTCGTCACTGTCTGAATGTACAGCCCCCTAGGTCTTAAAGGCATATGTCTCCAATGCTGGCTGTATCCCTGAACACACAGAGATCTTATGGGATTAAAGGCGTGTGCCACCACCGCCACACTCTTGCTATGGCTCTAATAGCTCTGACCCTGAACACACAGATATCTATGGGATTAAAGGCGTGTGCCACCACCGCCACACTCTTGCTATGGCTCTAATAGCTCTGACCCCCAGACAACTTTATTTATTAACATACAATCAAATTAATATTTCAGTACAAATCAAAATAATATTTCAATACAATTAGATTACCACCACACAGGGCCTCTGTTCTCCTCCATTGATCTGTGTGTGTGATTTCATGTGGGTTGTTTTTCTTACTACGGTTCTGTAAAACAACTAGAAGTCGGGTAAGTTGGCCTGGCACTATGGAAATCAATAGAGAGGCCCCCCCTAAAGAAAATGAAAAATAGATCTACCAGCTAAGCCGCACCTCTGCCTGTACCCCACAGACTCCAGGCCAGCAGAATGTAGAGATGTTTGCACACCAATGTCTAAGGCAGTGCTACTCACAATAGCTAAAGTCCAGAGGCGTCCGTCAAAATGGAGTGGACCCAGAAAATGTGGTCTACAGGCACAACAGAATTTTTCTCAACCATTAAGAAGAATGGGGTTATGCTGTTTTCAGTGGGGAAAAAATGGATACAACTGGAGATACTCATATTAAATAAATTGTCAGTCTCAGACAAATACCACATTTTCTAGCATTTGTGGCCTAAACATTCCAGGTACATAAGATCATGTATGTAGAAATGAAACCATGTAAATGAACAATGTTGGGGGGGGTATTGAGACAGAAGAGCGTACAGGAGGAAGGTGAGGAGAAACTCAGAGTACGTTATGTAATTATCTAATTATATGCTTGCATGAAAACAGACTTATGTAACCTGTAATGAACAGAAAAGCCCTGGCAAGAATCAAGTTCTCAACAAGGTTTTGCCTCCAAGGGTGAGCAGGTGGGTGCCCACCGGCCAAGCAAAGGAAGAGGTCAGGTAAAGGGCACAGTGTGGCAAGGTCAGGGAGGGCCTGGTAGGGGCTGCAGGTGGCTCAGAGGCCAGGCAGAGGCGGTGAGGAGAGGGAGGGTAGCCAGATGTTGTCCAGATGAGCAGGAACAGAACATCTGGAAGCAAGCCACCGTGAGGGAGACACATCTTTGGGTGTGTCAGTGAGGGCAAATCCGGAGACGTTTAGCTGAAGATAGAAGACCCGCTCGGGATGGAACAGCAGGGTCTGCTGGGTTGGGGTTCCCAGGCAAAAATGGAGCTGAGCGCGGGCATCCACTCTCTCTGCTTCCTGACTTTGAAGGCAATGTGTCCAGCCACCTCCCACTCCCGCTGCCAGGACCTTTCTTGTTGCCACAGCTCCCTACAGTGATGACCCTGGCTCTCAAAGCTGAGCCAAAGTAAACCCTGGGCTTGCTTTTTATCAGGGAATTTGACAAAACAACACGGAAAGAAATGAATAAAGACCTCCCGTCTCCTGAGAAGCAGGGACTACTCTGACATGCCAACATCCTGTCTGCACATGTGGGAGTGTGTGTGTGTGTGTGTGTGTGTGTGTGTGTGTGTGTGTGTGTGTGGTGTGTGTGTGGTGTGTGTGTGTGTGTGTGTGGTGTGTGTGTGTGTGTGGTGTGTGTGTGTGTGTGTGTGGTGTGTGTGTGTGTGTGTGTGGTGTGTGTGTGTGTGTGTGGTGTGTGTGTGTGTGTGGTGTGTGTGTGTGTGGTGTGTGTGTGTGTGTGTGTGTGGTGTGTGTGTGTGTGTGGTGTGTGTGTGTGTGTGTGGTGTGTGTGTGTGTGTGGTGTGTGTGTGTGTGTGGTGTGTGTGTGTGTGGTGTGTGTGTGTGTGTGGTGTGTGTGTGTGTGTGTGTGGTGTGTGTGTGTGTGTGTGGTGTGTGTGTGTGTGTGTGTGTGTGTGTGTGTGTGTGTACACGCACGCATGCTCCCCCCCTCCCGTAATGCCAGGAACCTAGCATTTCTCTGTTGCCCCCAAACAATTTATTTATTTTGTGGATTTTTGTTTTGCTTCATTTTTTTACTTGTTGAGAAAGGGCCTCACTAAGTCCAGGCTAGCGTCAAATGCCCAGTCTTCTTGCCTCAGCCTTCCAAGCACTGGGAGTCTATCTTTCACCTAAATTATGCCCAGCCTCAAAGAAATTATCTTTAACATACATAAAGACAAAACACCCATGCACATTAAATAATTAATAAATGTCAATGAGTGAATAAAGGGATACTTTGTGCCATAAGTGGAAAAATCAATACCCCTTGCCATAAATAAAATAAATGTAAAACCTTAAGATATCTATTTTGTGGTGGAGAGATGGCCCAGAGGTTAGAGCAGGGTACAACTCTTGCAGAGGACCAGAGTTCAGTTCCCAGCACCCATGAGGCAGATCAATCTATAACTCCAGCTACAGGGGACCTGATGCCTCTGTCTCCTCAGACACCTGCACTCACATGCACACTCCCACATGCAGACACACACACACACACACACACACACACACTTGCCTACACCAGTTTAAAGACGACAAAAATAAAGTCTCAAGGCTGAAGAGGTACTAGCTTTGGTTCTGGGGTCCTGGTTTCATCCTTCCATGCCTCAGTGCTCTCATATGTAAAACGTGGCAGGAGTGGATGGGACCTTCCTCTCTGGGTTGGACAGACAGACGAGAACATGCAGACAATGTTTACTAACTTGATTTGGTGAGTTCCAGACAACAGGAAGACAACTACATGGGCCTACCCCTCTGATCGCACATCCAAACTCTGACTCCCTTGCTTGGGTTGGAATAGGCTGATGGGAGGATAAACCAGACAGCACCCCCACCCCCACCCCCACCCTGGGAGTGGCAGTGGAGCCCTGCAGCCCACCCTGCTGTGTATTGGGTCCACACAACGCTGGTGTGGAGATTCTCATGAGGGTGAATATGGGGGCCTTCAGGAGGCAGAACACAGGGGCCACTGATCATCAGTCGTGACATGCATGGTTTTGCGTCTTTATCTGGGAAAGTCGGTACTCACCGGAGACGGGCCAGCTTACAGGAGCGTGTAGACGCTGGCCTTCCCCCAGCTGCAGGGGCCTGGCACACAGGTGCTGAGCTTGCATGAAATGAGTGCTGGTAGGCACACTCTCCTGGTGACCCGGGGCTGGTCAGAGGCAGAATGGCCGGGTCCAGGTGTCCTTCCTGTTGCCTCTCCCTCAAGCCTCATGGCTGCAGCTGACACTCCAGAATGAAGCCCGGACTGGGGTCTTTTTCAGGCCGTGGCCATTCCTAAGCTTATCCACCTTTGTCCTGCTCCTGTCATTGAAAACTTTAGGGGCTGTGTGCTAGTTTTTTGTTTTGTTTTGTTTTGTTTTGTTGTTGTTTTTGTCAACGTGATACAGACATCTGAGAAGCGGAGAGCTCAGCTGAGAAAACACTCCCATCAGAGTGGCCTGTAAGCAAGTCTGGGGGGGGGGGAGCATTTTCTTGATTGATAATTTGTGTAAGAGGGCCCTGGCTCACTGTAGGAGGAATCTCCTGTGGACACGGGGTTGAGAGGGTATAAGAAAGATGGCTGAGGGGCTGGAGAGATGGCTCAGTGGTTAAGAGCACTGGCTGCTCTTCCAGAGGTCCTGAGTTCAATTCCCAGCAATCACATGGTGGCTCACAACCATCTATAATGAGATCTGGTGCCTTCTTCTGGCCTGCAGGCAGACATGCAGACAGAAGGCTGTATACATAATAAATCTTTAAAAAAAAAAAAAAGAAAGGAAGGAAGGAAGGAAGGAAGAAAGAAAGAAAGAAAGGAAGGAAGGAAGAAAGAAAGGAAGAAAGAAAGAAAGCTGGGTGAACACGAATCTGGGGTGTCATTCCTCCAAGGTCTCTGCTTGAGTTCCTGCCCCGACTTCTCCCAGTGACGGACTGTGCCCTGGAAGGGTACATGAAATAGATTCTTTCCCCAAGTTGTTTCTGACCACGGTGTGTATCACAGCAACAGACAACAAACCAGAGCAGGCTGGAATTACCAGAAAGGGAACAAGGATGACCCCAAATAGTCTATAGGGACAAACACTGGAAATCCTTCCCTTTGAGGACCTAAGGTCTCTCTGGCTATCACTCACAGCTCTGCTCCTTCCTGGGGCCCTAAAATGCCTCTGCCGGGTCTTTGATGGGATTTGGAATCTGATGGTCCTAGATGTCATCTGCCCAGTAGAAGCCACAGTCAAGGCTACTCTGGGGAGCCCTTGTGACCCAGGATCCCACAGGGAGTGTGTACTGCTTCCCTTGACCACCATCCAAGGGTGCCCAGCAGGACCCCACCCAGAAGGACCTCTCAGCTAGCTGGCGAAAGCCCTCAGGTGACGGCGCAGTTATTCTTCCTTTGGTCGCCAGGCGTCGCTACAGGCCTGAAAATGGAAGGCGCAGCCAGGCGTGTCCTCTCTCCCGGGGAGTGGCCCCCGGAATTGTTGAAGCTCCTGGCAGGTGACAAGGCCTGGCAGGTGACAAGAATTGATCTGTGGAAGGAGCTGCCACTTGGGAGTTCTGGCAACATTGTTCAATGGGGGTTCAAAGACCCTCGAGTCCCTGAATTCGAGCTGGTGTGTCTGCAACCCACGAGGCAAATCCGACGGCCCTGGGGACTGGAGAGCTTGCAGACGTTGGGAGCCCCGAGTCCTCTTCGTGCAAAGGAAGTGAAATTCCTCGCCGCAGGTGACCCACTTCACAATGATGAGCCTGAGGCTGTGTGCGCCCCGAGATATACGACCTGCATCCGTCCATCCACGTCTTCCCTATAGCCAGCCACCGACAGCGCCGCCCCCCTTATGAGCTCTAGCACCTCAGTGACACTTGGAATTCTGTGCTCAGATAACAAATCAGAGTATTATAATAGCTAGCTCTCATTGAGCACTTGCTGTCTGCCCGACATTAGCACCATGAAGAGCACAGAAGTGAAAAATAACCTGCCCAAGATGGTGAACGAGTCCAGGCTAGGGACCAGGGGATCTGTCTTCGGAGCTCAGGTGCACTTCATTCCCATTCATACCGTTTTGGGGAGGGGCATGTAAGGGACGGGAGTTCGTGTAACCTAAGCTGACCTCGAACTAGATATACATCTGAGTGTGATCTTGAACTTTCGATCCTCCTGCCTTCCCCTCCTAAGTGATGGCCGTTCATTTTTCAGTCTGTGCGGGGCACTAGGCGGCCACTGCGCCGCAGCAAGGGGACCGTGCCTTCCCCAGACTGCCCACCAGGTGGCGCGCCGACGCCACGCGCATCCCCGCACCACACCCGCGCTCGGTCTCACCATCGGCCCCTGTAATGCTCTCGTTAACCACGGTGACTTGGGTCCAGCCGACAGGTGGCTGAGGGGGTTGCCACTGACCTGGCGCCAGGTGTTGGCTCCGTGCCAGATGCCTGTTTCCTCCTCTTCACTCTTCGCCTCCCTAGACGCTGAAATGCAACAGGAAAGAGCTCCGACACTCTCCTTTTGTTCAGTTTCCAAAGCACTTTCACCAGCTACATCCAGACAAAGACCCCGGGAGAGGGGGGCTGAAGCTCTCCATACCCTCAAGAAGCTGAGATCTAGGGAGAGGAGAGGCCGACCAAGATGGCGAGGGGTGGGGCCTCAGAGCCAGACACCTAACCAGAGCGAATAGACTATGTTTCCCCAGGAAAAGGTCCCTTTGGATGGTGAAGGCTTGTGGAAGCACTCGAGGTAGCCCCCCACCCCCTTGGAGCCTAAGGCATGCACAGTTTGAGACTTTAGCAGTCTCCCTCAGGGCATTCCATGTCACGGGTCCTCTGAGGGCCCCCCCTTTCTCATTACTTCCTACAAAACAGCCTCTGTGGCCCCAGTGTGCACCCGCCCTGGAGCTCTGCCCTTAGTCAGCAATTCCCGCTCTCACTCTGACGAGTCTCCAGGCTCACACACATGCTGGTCATCCATTTTCACAGGGCCTGGGTCCCAAACACCCAGGGGCACTTCCCACACCTCTGTTCCCTGGGCCACAGAGCTGGGGTCCATCCTGACCCTTTAACGTCTGTCATTGAAATGGACTCCTCCATCCTTCCCCTCAGACACTTTTTCAGAGCCGCCATCGCCGGCCCCCACTCCCCTTTCCTCACAGCCTTATGCCTCTGACCTAATTCAGGCTACCATGACCTCCTTGGGTCCTGGACTCACCCCAGCTCTCAGCTCCACCCCTCACAAAGACCAGGATGCTCTTTGGGGTGCTGCCTCCAGAGTGCAAAGGCACCCACTGAGACCCCAGAGCTCTGTGCTCACACCCCTGACACAACCTGCTCCTGTCCCCCTTGCCTTGGGCCCCTCTTCCTGTCTTCCATGCACCTGCCTCCTCTAGTTCCTCCTTCTGAAGGCTTCCTAGGCTCGGGCGATTAGTCCACCATCCCCTTGCCTAGAAGACCTACCCCACCCCCCTGGCAGCCCCGGGCCCTCTCATCCTTCGGACCACAGGTAACTTAGGGCCTTCTCCCTTCCTGTCTCTTGGGACTTGTCTCCCTCATGCTCTGCGCCAGCATCTCAGAGCCCGGGCCTGCCCCTCTTCTGTCTTCCACGTCTCCCTCCCGGCTCACATTCTCCATGCAAATGAGAACTACCGTCTCCTGTCCAGAGCCATACTGCACACCAGCCAGGACCCGACATAAAAGTAGACACTTGATAACTATTCATGGAACAAATGACTCTTTCATCCGGGCCCCCTCAGAACCCCACTCCTGGGCTGACTTTCATCTGTGGCTTTTCCTCGATCTGCTTCATCTGCCTAGAAGGTTCTTTCCCTCTCCTCCCGCTCCACACAGCACTTCCCACTCATCTCTCTGGGATCCATGCTCGGCCCCCCTATTTAAGTTTGGGTTTTTTTTCCCCCTGGGCCTCCTTAATGCCCGATACATAACTCTCCATCCCAACTCTTTAAAATTGCAAATTGACATCTAAACGGGAGAGATTATTAACAAGTATGAGCTATCATCCCCTCCTCTCCCCGAGACCACGCCAGACAGTGGGTTTAAGGGCAGCCACTCTCTGCCTTTCCAAGTCAGGAACTCTGTCTCCTGCTCACTGGCTGAGCACGTTTCAGGGGCCCGCTGTGCTGTTTAGCTGGGCTGCACTGGAGAGGCAAGGAGCAAACAGCCGACACAGGACTCTTCCAGAAGCAGGCAAGAGCACAAGGAGGTGATGAGCAAAGGCTGGACCAGGAGCATTTGGGTGCAGAGGGGCCTGGAGACTGCAGGCCTTGGGCACTCAGTCTCTCTCCCTTCATTGAGTACCTACAGTACCAAAGGGATGCTATGGCTGGGACTTGGGTCATACAGAGACGTGCCCCTGAATGACAGATCCACCTTGGGAACCACCACTGCCATGGTGCTCGGTGCAGAGAGCACTGTGTCTGTGGCCTGTCTTCCCACTCTTTGCCGATGGGCTTTCGGTGGCCTCTGGGGTCACTTTTCTTCTTCCCTTACATTCCCAGCATTCCTCTGTTCTTTTGTGCTGTGGGTCATCCCCTCCTTCCCGACATTTCCCATAACAGAGTTTTCCCTTTCTTTCTCTCCTTTTAGACAAGGTTTTACTACATAGACCAGGCTGGTCTCAAACTCACAGAGATCCACCTGCCTCACCCTCCCAAGTGCTGGGATCAAAGGCGTGCGCCATAGCACCCCGTTTTCCTTCCTACCTGAGATATGCTCTTGGGCAGCCTGGGCTGGCTTCGAAGTCACTGTGGAGGGGCTGGAGAGATGGCCCAGTGGTTAAGAGCCAAGGCTGAGTTAGGCGGAGTGGCATCTGCCTTTATCTCCAGAGCTGGAGAGACCAAGGCAGGAGGATCTCTGAGGGAAGAGGCTAACCTCATCTACAGAGCCAGTTCCAGGTCAGCCACAGCTACACTGTGAGACCTTGTCTCAAAAAACAAAACAAAACAAAACCAGCAAAAAGAGCACTGGCTGCTCTTCCAGAGGACCCAAGTTCGATTCCTATCACCCACACAGCAGCTTACAACCATCTGTAACTCCTATTCCAGGGGATCTAATGCCCTCTTCTGGCCTCTACAGGTACCACGCAAGCAGGTAGTACACAGATATATATGCAGGTAAACGTTAACAGCAAAACAAAATTTAAAAAAAAAAATCCTTCAAAATGACTATGTGACTGAGGGTAGCCTTGAACATCTGATCCTTCTGCCTCCACCTCCCAAGTGCTGGAATTCAGGTGTGTATTACTATGCCTTGATTATGGGGTGCTAGAGACGGAACCTAGGGATTTATGTATGCTAGGTAAGCACTCTACCCACAGTTCCATCCATAGTTTTGGAGGGCTAAAGGTCGCTTTACTCTGTGACCTCTGGTTGAGGGTTAAGTAAAAATATACAGTGCTGGGTTCCTGTTTCCCCAGTGAGGAAACCTGGGGCCTGCATAATGGAGGCCGTCACTCTGCCCCTCTGCTTGGCACACTCAGGGGAGAGAGTCCCTGCTCCTTCGGCTTCCAGAATGAGCCCTCATGGCCCACTTTGCTCCTGATCACCTACTCTGCCCATGAGCACCAGGGAATTTTCTTCCTTTGCCAACTTCTGAAATGTCAGGCTGCCCAGGGCTCCTCCTCCTCCTCCTCATCCTCCTCCTGTGCCTACCACTTCTCCAGCACCCTCCACACCCCAGGACAGACTTTCTGGTGCCCTTGGATGACCAACAGCAGCACAGAGATAAGTCATAGTCAAAGGTGAATTCCTCCACAGCATCCTGCTCCATACACCAGGGTGCCACCCCTTCAACACCCCCACCCCTCCCCCACCCCGTCCATCTTGCAGCCTGTCACACAAAGCAGGATGCTGCCTGGCACCCTCGCCCCTCCCTGCATCTGGCAACAGCCAAAGCCTGCCTGGTTTGCCAGCTGCTGATGTCTTCAGGCCCCCAACCCCGATCTTCTAATTGCTTCCCCTCCCCCGCCTCTCTTTCTAGTGAATTCTCCGAAAGAAAGCTGTCCAAAATGCAAGCTGTACTGTGACAGTCCCTTAAAACCCTTCCAAGGTTCCCCATATACGTGGGTCCAGACCCCCTTCAGCCGACCCATAAGCCCCCAAGGGTTGGTCCCTGCCTCTGGTCTTCCCCTGGAAGAGGCACTCCCACAACAGCCAGCTGCTTTCATTCCTAGCTTCCTGCACCCCCTGCCAGGATGACCCCTTGCCAGACCTACTCCTGACCTCCTGGACATGAGCGCCCTTGGCATGTCAGCCCTGACCTTCCCGTCCCTCCTCCACCTTTGCTGGTGCATCCTCAAGGCTTTATGGGGACTGTGTCATAGCACTCACCGCAGTGAGTTATAATGATCGATTTTCACACACAGGGCGAGGAGATCCTGGAGGGCAGGGATGGTGTCCCATTCATCTCTGTAGCCCAGGCTCTGGCCTGGTGCCGGGCACCGGGTACCGAGGACAGGCTCCACCGGTGGCTGATGGACGAAGGCAGAGAAGAAACTTAAAGGAAGTGGGAGCCAGGAGTGTCCAAGAGGGGAGTGAGGGCAAGCCCGGCAGGAAGAACAGCCGGAGTAAATGTGTGGGCAGTGCAGAAGCCAACCCTTCCGTTTACTGCACTCCCACGGTGCCTGCCAGCCACGGTGCGTGCACTGGGTTTACCCACCACGTCTTCTCTCCTCTAAATGACAGATCTGAGCACTGACATCAGAGCATGGACTTAACCTACCCAAGGTCACACAGCGTGGAGGGGCCTGGGGTGGAATCTGAGACTGGCCCGAAAACAGTAGTACTCCTGCTGCTGGGCCACACTGCTCTCCTGGGGCAGGACTTGGAATGCGCCAGGAGTGGGCCCGGCTACACCTCTGCCTCCTCGCCGAGAGCGGGAACTAGCTGCCCACGCTCAGACCAACAGCTCCTTCCTCCCAGCTGGACCCGAGGCTCCAAGGCCACACAAAAATGTACCTGCTTCTTCCTCTCCGCCTGGCTTTGGGTATCTTGGAGTGTACACACACACACACACACACACACACACACACACACACACACACACACACACACACACCGGAAAGGCCCGGGGCATCCAGGAGATGGGGCTCATCCAGGCTACCTCCTCCTCCCGCAATCTCTCCCTCTTTGCACTTGGCCCAGGCTGATATTAAGATTCATCTGCATTCCTCACACAACGCCTGGCAGATGGTGGGGGAGGAGGCTGGGTGTGAGCTGGGGGCTGCAGCCAGGGACCACACTGGATCTCAGAGGGGCCACAGGAGAGAGTGCGGAGAGCCTTCCACAGGCTCAGCCTAGACCGGGGCCACTCCAAATGCCTCCGACCTTTTGTTTTTCTCAAGACTAAAGGAGTTCTAGAGAGCTAGAGAGGAGGTCTAGCCTAGCCATTAAGAGTGATAGTGATGGAAGGTGGTCCGGTACCTTTGGGAATCTCTTGTCTAGGTCAGTCCTTCTTGCCCTGGAGATTTGAAGAGACCAGAGCAACCTGGGACCCCACTGGGACCCTCCTCAGCCTGGTGAGCATCTATGTCGTAGGGAATGGGTAAGGAAGGACAGCCTCTGAGCGAGAGGCTGTGCTCATCCGTTCACTTCTCTATTTCTCAGGATGCAAACCCTTACCCCAACCTTAGGATCTAGCCTAGCCCCTAGTGGTGTCTTCAGACCAGCGCCTCATCCAAATGTTTCGTAGTGATTGCTCTGAGGTCCTGAGGTCATCTAGGAAGAAAAGGAACGGCTAAGAAAAGGGGTACGAGCTAGACACTTAGAAGAACTTCCCTCAGCACCCTCATCAAGTCTTGCAGGAACCAGCAGCTGTGATCCGCTGTTGATATCCTTAGACCCTTAAAATGGGTTTGGGCAGAACTGTCTGTCCAAATTCCAAGACTCCGAGGGGCGGGGGTAGGCAGGGCGACAAATCCCCGATGCCCGCTACAGAAGATAAGGCGCGCTGCCAGAAGGGCGGAAAAGCTGGTGTCCCCATCCGCGGTCTTCCAGCCTTTCGCCTCCTCTCCCAGAGCTCCTCCGCCCGCCTCCTGTCCCCTACGCTGGAAAGTCAGCGTCCCAGGTCCCCAGGCTGCGGGCCGGCAGGGGAGGAGTTAACTCCGGAGGTACCGACTGGGCTCACGGTACCTGCCGCCGCCGCCGCCGCCGCCAGTGGGAGGGACGAGGAAGCGGGAGCCGCCTGGGCGCCAGGAGCGCTCCAGTCTGGCGGGGCGCAGCGCGGGGAGCGGGCGGCCGCGGCTCGGCTTGGCCCGGGGCGTCCGCCAGGGGGCGCGCCGCGACGGGGCGGGAGGGGCCGTCTGGTCTGGGGAATTAGCACCGGGGACGGGCGCGCGCGCAGGTCCCCAGCACATCTGGGCGAGAGCCCAGCCTCTGGAAGCGAGCGGGGCGCCGAGCGCCTGTCTGGAGCGGCAGAGCCACCGCGCAGCCGGAGCCCCTTCGAGACGCTCCGGGCTCACATCTGGGAGCGGGAGAAGGGACCGCGCGGCGCGCAGCTGGACGCGGGGAGGGGGCGGCGGCTACACAGCTGGACCGAAGGGGGCGGGGTCGGTCCCAGCGACGGGCTGAGGGGAGGGCCTCGAGCCACCGGGGACCCGAGCATGGGACAGCGCGCCTGAAGGAGCAGCCCGGGGAAGAGGGGGCCTGGGACCCTGAAAGGAAAGAGAGAGACCGGTGAGAGCGGAGGAGGAAGATGCAACTGACCCGCTGCTGCTTCGTGTTCCTAGTGCAGGGCAGCCTCTATCTGGTGAGTGGTCCGCGGGGAGCGGCGCAGGGCGGGGGCCAGAGGATGGGGAGAGCGCGGGAAGCTGCGGAGCCCTGAAACTTTCTCCCTCCCCACCCCCCCCAACCCTGACATCCCGGGGATGCGGGCGAACGCTGGAGGCTAGGGGAGAGGGCGGGTCCGAGGCCGGAGGCCGGACGGGAAGGGTTAATAGGGGCGGGGAGGAGGGTGCTCGGCTGGCCCACCCACTCCGTGGCTGATGGCGCGAGGTGCGAGTGACATTAGGGAAAAGGCCCCTCGGAGCTGAGTCGCCAAGGATTACCCGACCTCTGGTAGCATCCCAGGACGCGCGGAACGGGGGTGGGGCAGGCAACCTGCCCGGTCAGGGGACGCGGGATTCTCCTCTGACCCCTGGGGCCCAGAGAACCCCAAACTGTGGGCCCTGGCGCGCCAAGCCCGGGCGGACTGGGGGCGGCCCCCGCGTCCCTGCCTCCCGCCGTCCCTCCCGCTCCCTCCCTCCTCGCCTGTTGTTTTCCTCGCCTCTCCCGGCTGCGCGCAGCCCGAGCCCCATAGGACCTGGGCAGGCGGCTCCCGCCCCAGGCGCTCACAGCAGCTGAGCTGAGCGCCCAGAGCCCGCTCCCCCGCGGCCCAGGATGCCCTGGAACCCCACCCCGGACCCTAGCCCAGAGCTTAACTCCCCCGCGACCCATGCCCGCCGCCCCACATCTGCCCTCGACCCCAATCCTGTCCTGGAGAAGCTTGAGCACTACTGGAACGCCCCCTTCCTCAAAACAATTCCCACTGACAGCACCCCTCCCACCCCGAGTCCACTGTCGGGGAGGAAGCCTTTCCTGCTTGGCCCTTACCTGTGGCCCTGTTCACTACTGAGCTATTGACTATCTCAACCATTCAGTTAAACCCTAGAGCCAAGTATGAACAAGTGGGCAGCCTTGAACCCAGCCCAAGGAGCCTCCCTTCCTGCCTTTCCTGACCCTGGGGGCACTGGGAACCTGGAAAGCAGGGCCAGCCTTAGCTGTGGGACAGATAAGGGCTTGGTCATCAGCCACAAACACAGCCAAGGCCAGAGCAAGAGGCATAAAGACTAAAACCTTTTGGAACCTCCCATGCCAGCTCCCCAGGAATCCCCGCGGCCCCACCCACATCATCATTAATCCAGATGTTGTAGCTGAGCTGGTGTCTCCTCCCTGGTGACATAGACACACTGGTAAAAACTCGGTTTCAGAAACTGAGCAAACACATCCAGGCCACAGTCCAGGGAGCCAGGTAACCTCCCAGTCGCCCAGCTCTGCTGGCTCTTTCCACCCTCCTCCGGGAAGCCTCCCCAAGGTGTGGCCTGTCACCATAGCTGAGCCTGTCGAGGTAAGACAAGCTCTGGCAGAGTTTGACAGGACACTCCAGGTGGAAACGGGGCTTTAGGAAAAGTCTTTTGCAAAGGTGCATCTGGTCTGTGCCTTGTGATGGGACACTGGCACCGGTGACCCGTGTCTTGTGGTGATGTAACCTGCGCGTCCCGATGTCCTCACCTGTGAAATGGGACTCACAAGAACTGGTCCCTCATCATGCAAGTGCCATCTCGGCATGTCGTCACCGGTGTTCCCCAGAGAAGGGTTTTGCTTCCACGAGCTTGGCTATCCTGGGTGTGGCATTCACACCTGGGTGTCCTCGTCTTAGCAAAACCTGCACCAAACTGGTACCTGCCCAGGACTGTCACTGGGTTCTGGATTCTTATTTTATGGCCTGTAGGCTGTCTTTGCCTCTAACGCCAGTAGTTAGGCCAGGCTAGGAATGGTGTCTTCTCAGCCAGAAGACTAAAATGTCTTAAACGGCATGAGATGTGTGTGTGTGCTGACACGCAGGAGCTCCTAAGATAGGGAGGGGCTCCCCAAATAACTTGCAACTCCCAACTCCAGGTGAAGGACGCCTGGAGGACAGAAATGATGCCTCCTTGGTGTCATGATGCCCCACCATCAAGGATGGGGATTCTACCTCCCCTTCAGACTGGGGGCTTCTGCAAGATCAGAAGCTGAGCCCTTCCCACCTGACTGGGGCTTATCCAGACAGGAGAACTGTGTGTCTCTGATACCCTAGTCCATGAAGGGGAAAGACGTCCTGACCTTCCTTCCAGATTTGGAATAGCAGCCAGGGGCAGGGTGGTAAAGAAAGGTCATGGAGGTGACTGATGTATCGGAACATGAGAGTGGGTCATATAGAGAGCCAGGGTATACACCTGGCCTCAGCACAAGGGAACAAGCAGATGTCCCCCTTAGCCTGGGCCAGACAGGGACAGAGACCACGCAGATGGTGATAGGGTGGTGGGTCACATCTCAAATCCTCTGGGTCCTCTGGAGACAAAGCTCTAATTCTCTTTTCAAATCCCTCCATAGGTCATCTGTGGCCAAGAGGATGGCCCCCCTGGCTCAGAGGACCCTGAGCATGATGACCATGAGGGCCAGCCTCGGCCTAGGGTACCTCGGAAGCGAGGTCACATCTCACCTAAGTCCCGCCCCTTGGCCAACTCTACCCTTTTAGGGCTGCTGGCCCCACCTGGGGAGGCTTGGGGTGTCCTTGGGCAGTCCCCCAACCGCCCCAAGCAAAGCCCCCTACCCGCGACCAAAGTGAAAAAAATATTTGGATGGGGTGATTTCTACTCCAACATCAAGACAGTGGCCCTGAACCTGCTGGTCACAGGGAAGATCGTGGACCACGGCAACGGAACCTTCAGCGTCCACTTCCGTCACAATGCCACAGGCCAGGGTAACATCTCCATCAGCCTTGTACCCCCCAGCAAAGCTGTAGAGTTCCACCAGGAGCAGCAAATCTTCATCGAAGCCAAGGCCTCCAAAATCTTCAACTGCCGGATGGAGTGGGAGAAGGTGGAGCGAGGCCGCCGGACCTCGCTCTGTACCCACGACCCAGCCAAGATCTGTTCCCGAGACCACGCTCAGAGCTCGGCCACCTGGAGCTGCTCCCAGCCCTTCAAAGTCGTCTGCGTCTACATTGCTTTCTACAGCACGGATTACAGACTGGTGCAGAAGGTGTGCCCAGATTACAACTACCACAGCGACACCCCCTACTACCCGTCCGGGTGACCTGGATGGGCCGCAGAGGCCTGTGCAGGAGGCCGGCTGTCTGGACACTGGGCAGGGAAAGGGATAGGTCTCAGGAAGGGAGGGGGAGGAGAGGACGAGAGACCAGGTGGGCCAGGGCCGGGCCTCAGGTGTTGGAGAAGGGTCCCCACCGCTGGCCCCAGCCTGAGGTCAGAATGGACTTGTCGTGGAGGAGGAAGGGGCTCTGGGCAGCCTTACAGAGCCATCCAAAGCTGATGCTGGGCCCTGAGGCCCCTGGGCAGGCAAGGTGGGTGGCCCCAGATCAAGCCACGGAGAAGACCTTAACCCTTGGCTCTCTCCTTGCCATTCAGAAAGAGGACAGCAGTCGGCAAAGGGGTGTCCGACTGTGTAGGCCAGACAGACAACTGAGGAGGGATGGCTCAGTGGCTTCCCCCATGGGAGCAGGCAGTGTGTGGCCCCGAGACCCTTTCCTGCACTGAGTGATGACCTCATCCCCACCCTCAGGCCTTTGCTGTCCCAGTGACTACCTTTCATCACCAGCCAGGCCACCCCTTTCCGAGACCCCGTCTCCTCCAGCACTCTACACTGCTCTCACCCTCTTGCTGATGGCACACCGACCCCGTCCTTCACCCGAGACAGGGCTACTCGGTCCTCCTAGCCTGAAGGGCAGAAGCAGAAGCCGGTCCGTGCGCTGTGTGCTCATCCTTTGCCCGAACCCTGCTGAGATTGCTCCCTGGACAGCCCGCTCTTCATGTCAGCCGGGGCATTCCGAAACAGGGGTGGGGACTCCTTCTCTGGGCCATGGGGCTATGTGCAGAGTGGGGGGCAGGAGACTGGACTGTGTGGCCACGCTGGAACTGTGCCCTAGTGTTGTCTGTGGGGTGGGGGTGGGGGGATGGGAAGTCTTGTGAAATGCCCTGTCACTTCTGTGTGCAGAGTCTTGTCCTTGGAGCAGGGAATAAAGTTTTCCCGGGGGCACCGTGTTCCGAGTTATCCAGGGAAGAGGGACCTGGACCCTGTCTGGCTAGCATTTTCCAAATGGTGACCAAAGCTGCAGACCTCTTGGAGCTGGGGCTCCCTGCGGCTTTGGGGCTGGCTTCTCTGACACCCTTTGCAGGCCCACAGATCCAGTGCCAGAGGCCCAAGCCAACACTTTTGGGGCTGGGCATAGCACCTGAAGGGGAAGCTTGGGGATAAGAGCCAGCAAGGGAGGGACGACGGGCCAAATCTTCCTCCCCCAGCCCTCACTGGGTTGCCGTCTCTGGCCCTGCAGGGGGCAGTGGTAGATGCCCAGTGATGTCCGAACTCTGCCATTGTTTTTCTCTGCGACCCCGAGTGGTCAAGTTCACTGTCCTCACCGGCCTCTTTCGGTTTCTCCCTCTGCATCCTGCAGGGCCACTTGCGCCCCTGAGAATCACTTCAGGGTCCTCGCTAACTCAGCCAGGCTGGGTAGGGCCTGTACCTGGGCCCCTGGCCTGGGTAGAGAGATGCTGACAGACTTTGAAAAGTGCCCAATGCGTTGGTGGCGCACGCCTTTAATCCCAGCACTCGGGAGGCAGAGGCAGGCGGATCTCTGTGAGTTCGAGGCCAGCCTGGGCTACCAAGTGAGCTCCAGGAAAGGCGCAAAAGCTACACAGAGAAACCCTGTCTCGAAAAACCAAAAAAAAAAAAAAAAAAAAAAAAAAAAAAAAAAAAAAAAAAAAAAAAAGAAAAGTGCCCAATGACCTCTAAGCAAAGGTCTTGGCTCCAGGTCCAGAAGATGAAGAGATTCCTCTCTGCTCTCTCCAGCTGTGACTCCCATCTGCCTCTTGGGGGGAAAGGAACAGACTGAGGTGGCATGGGGACAAACAGCGTGAGAGTAGCCACTTCCTCCTTCTGCCGGAGAGGGCATCAGAATGGATGGATGCCCAGGCAAGGCTCCTGGACTCTGGGGGTTTGGTGGAGGGAAAGCTGGAGCCCCTACCATCCTTCTGGAGGTCACTCTAGGTCTCTGCTCTTCGGAGGTCAGCACTCAGGTCTAAAGGTCCTTTTGGGGAGTGTAGCCATACCGTGGAGCATCCTAGAGTGAGGGCCAGTGGCCTGACTTCCTCCAGTCCTTGCCCTCTGTCCACTAGCTCCGAGCCCAGATGGTCCACGCATACTCACTGCAGCCCACGCTCACCTGGTTGCATCCCCTCTGTGTGTGAAATGACCTAGAAAGCAAGATGGCTGTGGGCAGGGGGCGGGGGGGGGGGGGGGGGACACACACTCCCTTTCCAGCTATGCCTGAATCATCCTGAAGCCATGTCTTCTGAGCAGACTCAAGACACACATGCCCCTCCACAGCTCTGTCCCTCCCCACCCTCTGTACCAGTGACTACAGTCAGAGGGGTTGGGGCTTGCTCCCTCCCAATCCTCCAACCCCCTCCCCCAACCAAGAGACACCTTGGCTGCTAGAATCTGGAGGGTTCTCCCGCCTGTGCCTCTCGCTGTCCCAGGGCACCTGTGGGGTGTAGCAGATGAAGAAGGAACTGTGAGGCGCCCCCATTCCCACCTCTGTGTGAACACTGAACCCTAAGCACAGTGCAGGGGCGCTCTGACCCGCCCCGCCTACTTCTCCTCTCCTGTGGAGGGCCAGCTGCTGCCGACAGCTGGAGGGCCCGGCCTTTCTGGCACGCGGTGCCGCCTGCACAGGGGGTGGGTTCATTTTAATAACTTCATTTCGTCCTCACGCACACTCTGCCTCCTCTTCGCTGCCTATCTGCCTTCCCCGGCAACCAGGCTGAGCTCAGTTCAGATCTGGCTAACAAATGTCTTCCCAAATCCTGATTCCTTGGAGGGGTCCTCTGGTCTTTCTCGGGTCTTTTCAGCTAGCTCATGAGCCTCCTTGATCCTCACAAGGGTAGCAAGTCCACCCGACTTCCCTGGCTAAGAGGATACCCACTTCTGCCCTTCTGAGCAACAGCTGTGGCATCTCCTGGAGAGATGGACCTCGGGTCCCATGAAGCACCCTGACCTCTGGCCTTGGGGAGCACCCACAGGAGACTGATTCTTCTTGAGGGAGCCCTACAAGAGAAGAAGGTCAGGGTCCTGCCTCACGTCACCCCCTTGACCTCCCCACAGCCCCTTGAAGTCAGTCTCTATAACCTTCTCAAGCTGGTTGGGGACCCTACTTCTGGTCTGTTCTGCCCCCCACCCACTCAACTAGGTGAGGGTCTTGTCTCTCCCATAGGGTGTAGCCCCTGGAGCAAGCCTACCAGACCAGACCAAAGGAGCTTTTCAAGGGCTTGGCTTGCGTCTCCCCATCAGAGTTTGGGTGGGTGGGGGGCACCTGGGGGTAGGGTTGCACCTCCCTCGACAGACTGAACACTGCTTGAGGAGGAGCTGGGTGACATGTCAGACTGATGTAAAGGCTGTGTCTCCCCCATCAGATTGGCATCGTCCTGAGGGCAAGAGCTGTACTGCGGACGGAAGAGAAGCACTCTTTTCCGAGTACCGGGATACCCGGAGTTGCTCTGCTCTCCCATCTGAACTGCAGTAACCTGTGAGCTAGCAGAGGCCCCGCGGCCAGCAAAGCCGAGTCCTCCTCCTGGGGAAGCTTAAGGCAAAACTGAATGGGTTTCTGCCCCTCCTCCCTCTCCTTCGTTCCCCTTCCCTAGATGAGCAAGCGGGGACTGAGTCACCCCTTCCCCATCCTTGGCAGGAATGCTGGTGACCTTGCATGTGGCAGGCTCCTGTGGCGAGGCCCATTGCTCAGAGATGCACACGGTGGGTGGGTGGAGAGGGAAGCTGGAGGAAGGGGTTTGTGGGGGCGGAGGCAGCTGAAGGTCATAGGGTGACCAGGGACTTGGATCATCGAGTGGGCATTTGCAATGGGTTGAGGGCGACTCAACGATCCAGTTCCTCTGCGTTGGGAAGTGATCCAACCTAATGGCTGGGAGTGGGAGAGAGAAATGTTACTTCCGAAGAAGACTCGTGGTGCTGCCTGGAGAACCGGGGGCTGGGGTGACAGGTGACAAGAGACACCATCAGCCCTACCAGGCAGAGGCAAGATGGGGTGGGGGTGGCACCTGCCAATTATGCCAAAGTCCTGGAGTGGCAGCTGACAATATCCCCAAGGCACAAATGCCACGAGAGACCTGCGCCACGAGAGACCTGCGGTTTGCCCATGAGAGGCTGAGTTCTGGTTCCACCGGGGACCTTGTTTCCTGTTGACCGGTCAAGCATTAAAAGCGGATCCAGTGAGTGGCATCATATTAATTCCTCCTGGACCACAGAGGCTTCCAAGGAGATGGTAGGAGGGTGCGCAAGGACCTCTAGCTGGTCCCCATTGTGGGAAGGGTTGTCCGGATGATCTTGAACGAAGGACCACCTCTAAGCGCCTCTTTGTTTGAATTTTGTTTTGTTGTTTGACACAGGGTTTCTCTGTGTAGCTCTGGTTGTCCTGGAACTCGCTCTGGTAGACTAGGTTGCCCTCGAACTCACAGAGATCCACCTGGCTCTACCTCCCAAGTGCTGGGGTTAAAAGTGTACGCAGCCACTGCCTGGCTTATTTGCATACATTTAAGACAATGTAACCTTGACTGGCCTGGAACTTGCTAAGTAGACCAGACTGGCCTCGAACTCAGAGATCCACCTGCTTCTGCCTCCTGAGTGTTGGGAACAAAGGCATGTGCTGCCTCACTCAGTGAGTGTCCTTATTTGAAAAAGTGACAGCTCTCTCTACCTCGGCGCACCGCTGGGGCACTTAAGCTGGTCATCAAAATGTTACCTCTCCCCTTGCTTTTGGAGACAGGTTTTATGTGAACTTCATCCTCCCTTCTGCGTGGTTGGGTGAAAGGGGCTGGAAGGCGAGACTTGGGTTCCCATTCTAATTCTGTTACATGATGCCCGTGGCAGAAATGGCTAATTGCCTCATAATATAGGCCATGGTTAATCTGCCTTGTCTGGATTTGGAACAGTCTAGAGGCCACACCTATACCATTGTGTAGTGTCTACATGGGTGTTTCCAGAGAGGTTTAACTGAAGAAGGTTGGTCTTGGACGTGGGAAGGACCATCCCATGGGCTAGGGTCCTAGCCCGAGTAGAAAGAAAGAAAATGAAGCTGAACACCAGTGTCGATCACTTTGCTTCCTGTGGATGCAATGTGACCAGCTGTCCCATGTTCCTGACGTCACCCTTCCCTGCCAAGATGAACTGTGTCTCTTCAAACCGTGAGCCAAAATAAGGAAATAAACAACAAATAATAAACCCCTCCTTCATCTTCACCAGCTTCTGTTGTTGTCATAGGAACAAGAGACCTCATACACTATCCATTTCCCCTGCCTTCTTAGTAATGGGATCCCCAGCTGTTAGTTGGACTCACAGCTGCCTGGCATAATTCTTTATTTCTCTGCCACCCCCACGAGCCTCCTGCCTTCTACGTGTGGCCTTGCGACTGACATCTGGCCAGTGACCTGTAGGCCAAGTGATTATACAGTAAGTTTCCAGCATCTTAAGATGGAGGTGCTCATCCTTTTTCCTTCTCTGCTTCATCATCCACCCAGCTGTCTAGAAAAATGTGGCCACCAGCCCTAGCTGCTGTTAAGACTATAGCGTTAAGTGCCACTCGGAAGTGGGACAGTGGTTAGTGGATGGAGATATAGTCTCTGAGAGCCCTAAGCTGCCTGCAGACTTCTGTATGTGAGAGAGAGGAAATCCCCACCATCTTTAGGCCTCCGCATTAGGGCTCTGTTTCTTTTTCTCTTTTCTGAAACGAGTTCTCACGTAGCCCAGGATAGCCTGGCCTGGCTGTATAGCAGAAGCTGGTCTTGAACTCCCCCGACCCCTCCACCCCCGCTCCGTAATCCTCCTGCCTCTATCTCTGAGAGCTGGGATTACAGGCAGGTTCCAGCATGCCCAAGGGTCTGCATTTCTTGAAGCTGTATCTAGTGTTGGAGAATTTCAGTTCCTGCAGATTTTGGTCTCCTCATCTGTAGAACTGAGACAACGCCCACACATCTCAACATATCTCTGAAATGTGTATAGACTCCTGGGCAAGAAGGGAAGTGCTGCTCTCCCCATTCCCTGGCCTCATTTCTGGAGGTGGTACAAGTTGCTTCTGTTTTTCAGGGAGCCCCAGGGAGCTCAGGAGTCTCTGTCCCTGTCTGAAGGGCTTCCAGGCCCCAAATTCAGTCCTCACGTGTCTAAGTCTCCATACACATTCTGATGTTGGTGACACACAATCCTCGTTAAGGGCCTGACTGATCCCAGCCAGATGGGATCCTAATTTAATTAAAACCCTTTAATTACCTGCAACAACACTGCTCTGGAAGTCCAAAGGCAGAAGGGGGGTTGGTGATGGGAGGGGTACTGTTGACAGAGCAGAGGAGTGCCTAGCCTTTCAGGCCTCCGGGAGCTGGCACTGCCTCCTCTGGCTCCCATCCTGGTGGTGGCCACGGAGTACATGGATTAGCCAGCACAGCCAGAGTTCTGGCTTGGTCTATAGGGCACAGCTGGGACATGATGGGAAGGGGTTGTAGCAGAACAGATCCTTGGGAAACTGAGTCCCAGCTCTGAAGCCTGATGCTGCCAGTGTTTTGAGCTGAGAGCAGGACCTGCATCACCTATTTATGGGGACCCTGGCCCCACCCAGGGCACTCTGGGTAGGAGAAAGCGTGGGTTTGTATTTCTTTCCGATGGTCTGGCTAAAGAAATAGGGGCGTCTCTGCAGTTTCCAAAGGAAGTCTATGTCCCTGCAACAGTCTCTCTCAGTGTCCGGGGTGTGGAAGATGAAAAAGGGTCACGTAGGTGGGCTGCAGAGGGGTCATGTGGCTTGAGGACTCCTTCCTGTGATGGCAGAATGAGTTCCAGCCAGGCCAGAGCCTGCCAAGCCCTGGCAAGGACAGACTGAAACCTAGACTCGTGAGCTGGGCTATTTATAGCCCTTGTGGACATCATCCGTTAATACCCCTTCTGTTCTTCCTTCGTACTTATTCACTCAACAAATATTGTTTAATAAAGCCTCTCAAACTTCCAGCTGGTCTCCACTGGGCCAGGAGACCCGGAGATGAGGTGTTGGTTCACATTGGAGCCATAGCCTCAGAGGAAGTGTTCTATTCGGGTCAGTGTGATGCCAGGGGCTGAGAGAGAAACAGGAGTCCCAAGAGGAGGGCGCTCCAGGGTGTGTGACCCACAGAGCCCAACCCTTCCCCATCCGAGTCCCCCTCCAGAACTCCAGCCCAGGAGCTTCTGGGCTTAGCTTTATGGAAGGGGTCTTCTAATGTCTAGGCTTTTGTGCGCTGCCCTTACAATCCTCCTCTCCTGATGCTCCAGAACCCGCTTCTCCTGACATCCCCTCTCCAGACTCTGAAGAGCCTGATTCTGACTTGGCCAGTATTTACAATGCTGTGTATCTGCTAACTTTGGGACTCCTAGAAAACGTGGACATCTCTGATAGACTCAGGAGAGAGAGTGCACACAGAACTCTCTGCCATCAGCCTGGAGGTGCTCCCTGAGACAGGGGATGTGAGACCCCATTTACATGGTCCGGGTGGTACTCTTCCTGGAGTGTAGTATGACGCTACCCAAGCATCTTGGCACATCCAGGTCTGTGTGTCAGGTCCCACCAGCTCGCTGTGCCTGCGGTGGGTGCTGTCTATGTGAATACCCTCACTCTCAGCAGGACAGGAAGTGGCTTCACCTTTATCACTCCTACGTTCCTATGAAGAGCGAGGGCAGCAGATGAAACACAGCATTCAGTGTCAGCACACTTCCCGCCCATCCTTAGTGGACTATGTTGTCTTCTCTAGAATGGTCTTTAAAAACCCACCAGTGGGAGCTGGAGAGATGGCTCAGAGGTTAAGAACACTGGCTGCTCTCCCAGAGGTCCTGAGTTCAATTCCCAGCAATCACATGGTGATTCACAACCATCTGTAATGTGTTCTGGCGCCCTCTTTTGGTGTGCAGGAATACAAGTAGGCAGTACACTGTATACATAATAATAAATAAACCTTAAAACAAACCAACAAAACAACCAGTGAGCTCTTGGGGAATGGTGATGGGTGGGGTCCAACCTAGGATCATCAGTTGTTAAGATCAAGAAATCTGGCTCTTGCTATCCTCTTTATTCTAGGAAGCCTCACCTGGACTCATTTTGTGGCTCAGGAAAGAACAGTCTCCAAGGTGCCAGGGAAGCTGAGCGCTTCTCTCCAGAGTCAGGGGAAGGCTGTGGAGAGGCAGCAAATGTCTGAAGGCAGCCGGGCTTGAGTCTTACTTGCCAGGTGATTTTGGTGCAGTCCTCTGGCCTGAGAGAAAGCAGTGATTTTCCTCCAAGCATACCTGCTCACTGGTGGCTGGAAGGACCGGCCCTGTCAGTAGAGAGTGCTGTGCCCATGTGCCCAGTTCCAGAGTTGTCACTCAGCCACCCACCCCAACTCAGAAGCATCTAGAGGCACAGCTTCTCTTTTACAGGGCAGGCTGTGTAGCCCAGCAGCTGAGGATCAATTCTGGAGCCAGGTTGCCTGGATTCAAATTCCTTTTTTGAGGGGGTGGGGTTTTGAGACAGGGTTTCTTTATGTAGCCCCGGTTGTCCTGGAACTCACTCTGTAGACCAGGCTGGCCTCGAACTCACAGAGATCCGCCTGCCTCTGCCTCCTGAGTGCTGGGATTAAAGGCACGCGCCACCACCACTACCCAGCTTGGATTCAAATTCTTGTTCTGACACATCCTCACTGCAGACTGCAGACAAGTTGGCAAACATCTTTGTACCTGAATTTGTCAATGAGATGGGGATGCTCTTTCCCTCCCGGAAGGTTGTTCTTAGAGTGAGTTAAGTATCTGGAAATGTGTTTTGCACAGTAACAGACTACATCTGCACACTGCAGCCATGACCCCGGGTAGGAGGCTTGGAGGATGGTGGCCATGGGCTTTATCATGCCTTGCTCCAGGAAAAGTGCATAACAAAAAAAAAAAAGTCTTAGGGAACATTAGAAGGCTGTCATGTTTTTTTACAAAACACATTAAAAAACAGGGCCCTTGTTTGCATCCTGTAGCTCCATGGGTCCAGACCTCACTTCTGCTGGCTCTAGAGAAGCCTCTTCCAGCATGAACTGTATATCCCTCTAAGGCCTCTACCCACAAACAATACACAATTCTGAGGGTCTGAGGGTCTTATTTAGGAGTCAACAACCAGAGTGCACCCCCCCCCAAACATACTCTAGGCCTGGGTGCTCTCCCACCCTACTTAGCCAGTCTCAATCCTGCCTAGGCCCCCAGCTGTGCCCTTGTCAAGCCCATCCATTTCCCTTTCTCCTTGGCCACCTACATCATCTTCACCCACTTGGGAAAGAATGGTCTCCAAGGTGACCACATCCTCTTCCTCTGGTTAGGACAAGGTACTATTCAGCCAGCATGCACTGAAGCCAGTTACGTCTGAGTCTTGGACCTCTGCCCCTCAGTGCATTACTACCAGCTCATCAGCCTGGATGGCCCCAGGGTCCCTTGCTGGTACCCACTTCATGTATATAACCCAGCCCTGCCTTGGATGGGACCCTTGAGGGGGGGGACTGTCTGTCTGGCCTCACGGTGGGGTCTCTCATGAGCCCTATGTGAACCGTTTCTTATGCATCCTGGAAGGGTTGAGGACATGGGGGACACTGGACTTGGGTCAGTGTCTCAATCACAGATGAGTCCTGAATTTAGTGGCTATGTAGAAGCCTCCCACAGGGACAGAGAAACAACTAGAGAGGGGCTGCACTCCTCCAGGCTGTTTTTATAGGACATGACAGTGTTTTTGGTTTGGGGGAGCATCAAGTTGAGGTACACTGTGTAGAAAGGCACATAACTAGCCCATTTACTAGCCCTGGCAGCTCCCTGGCCTGGGATGGGGGCTGCTGCCGCTCAGTCAGGCTCTGCCATCTGCCACATCTCCGTGGAGATCAGAACTGAAGGGCTCATTGGAGGCAGAAATTTTCTCTCTCTCTCTCTTTTTTTTTTTAATGCTGCAGGATCAGGCTCAAGATGTCACTCTAGTGAGCGGGACCGGAGACGGGAGAGAAATGTCTAGGAAAACGGGAGAAATAAATGGAAGCTTCCATGCTCCAGAAGGAGGGAGGAAGAGGGAACAGCAAAGACAGGAAAATGAGAAGGAAAAGGAGGAGGATCGTGCAGAGAGGGACTGGATTTAGCATCCATCTTTCCTGGGCCGCTCAAGGCAGCAGCAGCCCAGGAAGCAGGGCTCTGGGCGTTTAAGCAACTTCCTACTGCCAACCTTTATTTTTGTGGAACTACAGGCTGAAGTGGCTCCGTCCTGCCTCTTATCTCCTTCCGGAATGTCTGCTCTCCTGACCTTTGGAAATATCACAATGATGACAGTGAGGATCATAAATGGAGAACCCAAGAGTGATTTCTAGGTGACCAGTGGCCTTTCTACCTCTACACATCGCAGCAGTGAGACACCTGGCACCCACAGGACACTAGCCAGCCGGTCACCTCAAGACACTTTTTCTAGAGTGAGTCCTGCTGTGGAAGACTCCCGCACATCCAGCGGTGCTCCAGTGTGTCAGCCCCTCGCTGTAGATTGCGTTCTAAGAAACCCTGAAAGGAAATGGACTCCAAAAGCCACCTGTGGCACAGGTTAGAAATGGAAACAATCGAGCAGGGCGGTGGTGACGCAGGCCTTTAACCCCAGCACTCAGGAGGCAGAGTAGGCAGATCTCTGTGAGTCTGAGGCCAGCCTGGGCTACAGAGTGAGTTCCAGGACAGCCAGAGCCACACAGAGAAATGCTGTCTCGAAGAAAAACAAACCAACAAACAAATGGAAATACTCATACAGAAACATCAATAACACTGCCAGCAGTTTATCTTTATGGAGACTTGATTCAATGCCATGCTGGGTGTTGGGGATATGACGTTTATTTGCTCACCAATTCCTTAGACATCTATCTGGTATGTCTATTATACAGGTAAGAAAGTAAGAGTTTAGCCTGCTCTACACTCAGGCCAGTGTCACTTAAGGTCCAGATCCCGCATGGCAGCACTCAGCAATGCCAACTCCTTTCATAGCTAGCCCAGACCTTCACTTAGACCCCAGTCTTTCCCAGTTGTGGCCATTACCTCATTTCTACTTAGCTATAAAAAGCACAGGTCAGGGATGGTGGTGCACACCTTTAACCTCAGCACTCAAGACGCAGAGGCAGGAGGATCTCTGTGAGTTCTAGGACAGCCCCAGCTACATAAAGAGACTTCACCCCCACCTCCAAAAACAGACCAAACAAACAAATGAAACAAACAAACAAACAGACCATGAGTCACCAGAGACAAACAAGTGCTTACCTTCTCCCTGGAAGACAGACCTGCTTGTTTCTGCACTGCCTGAGCCCACACCTCCCAGCCTCACTGTAGGCCCTCCCTCCCTACTGAGCTCAGCGGAGCTTCAAGGCTTTCTCTCTACGGGGTCACCCCACCACTCGCAGCTCTAAACATGATCAGGTCTTGTCTAGAGAGATGACTCAGCAATTGAAAGCAAGTTCTGATCTTGCAGAGGACCCAAGTTTAGTCCTTGGCATTCATGTCAGGCAGTTCACAACCCCCTGGAACTTGAGCTCCAAGGGGACCAGCTACCTCAAGGCTGCTTCTGCAGACACCTGCACTTATGTGCACACAGACCCCAGGCCTGACATACAATTAAAAATGTGAGCCGGGCGGTGGTGGCGCACGCCTTTAATCCCAGCACTCGGGAGGCAGAGCCAGGCGGATCTCTGTGAGTTCGAGGCCAGCCTGGGCTACCAAGTGAGTTCCAGGAAAGGCGCAAAGCTACACAGAGAAACCCTGTCTCGAAAAACCAAAAAAAAAAAAGTGTACCCATGCTTTGACTGCATGAGTGTCTGTGTACATGTGTGCCAGATGTCCAGAGGGGCTAGAAGAGGGTATCAGATCTGGAACTGGAGTTATAGATGGTCGTGAGCTGTCATGTGGGTGCTGGGAACTGAACCTGGATCCTCTGGAGAAGGAGCCAGTGTTCTTAACCACTGAGCTCTATCCATCCCTATACAAAAGATTCCTATTCAAAAAAAAAAAAAATCTTTAAAACTTGTTCTCATTCTGTAGAAAATACCCCCCCCCACACACACACACCCTCACGTGCTCCTTCGCTTCCTTTATCCTTCCCATCATAGTCACATCTGAAGATTTGTCAGGACACATTGCCCGGTTATCTACCTGCCTCATTTGCAATCTTGTCCTGAGATGATCACAGTCACCAAGGATTGCTATGTTGCCAATTCTCCTCTACCTCCCTAGTGCTGGGATTAAAGGCACCTGTAACCACCGCTGCCACCACCACCACCCAGCTGGTATGCTGCTGCCAATTATAGTGAACGTTTTGTTTTTGTTTTTGTTTTTGTTTTTAACTTCCTCTCGTTAATACTTTAACATATTTTGTTAAATTTTCTTCTGGTTATCACTTCGTCATTGGTGAATCTTCCTTTAATAAATTTTGTTTTGCTTTTTCGAGACAGGTTTCTCTGTACAGCCTTGACTGTCCTGGAACTCCTCTGTAGACCGGGATGGCTTTGAACTCACAGATTTCCACCTGTCTCTGTCTCCCAAAAGTTGGGATTAAAGGTGTATGCCGCCACCACCTGGCAAATGTTCTAAGCAGTATTTTGTTACACTCTAAGCTCCCACGAGTGCAAGGCAGTTTTACTTGTGGCTGTGTGCCTAGAGATCAGCATACCCCTTGGCATACTGCATGTTAGATCTATGAGTTAACAGTAAACAGCATAAACATTTAAAACATTTATTTTTAATGATGTACATAGGTGTATAGCTATGTACATATGAGTGCAGGTGCCCTGAGGCCAGAGCTGTTGGATCTTCTTGAAGCTAGAATCACAGGCAGTTGTGAGTTGGGTGCTGGGATTCCAACTTGGGTCCTCTGTAAGAACTGTAAACCACTGAGCTACCTTTCTAGCTCCCAAAGATTTTGTTTTTATTTTTATTTAGTGTGTGTGTATGTGTTTATATGCCATGTGTGTGAAGGTCCCCATACAGGCTAGAAGAGGGCACTGGACTCCATGGAGCTGAAGTTACTGGTAATTGTGAGCACCTGACATGTGAGCTGGGAACCTAATGTGGGTCCTCTGCATGAGCAGTACATGCTCTTAACCAGAGCTATCACTCTGGCTTCTCTAAAACCTTTATGGGGCCAAATCAAGGCAAAGATTTTTCAGTTTTGATGGGAGGACCCTGGGACCACCCACCAACAGCTGGGCACACTCAAACGCCCTTTCTTTTCTAGAGAACTTTGAAGGATGCACAGCGGAGGCCGCGGCCCCGGAAGAATTGCTGGTGATGGTGAGTAACTCCCTGGTGCTGATGCCTGCTTTCCATTAGCGCTGCAATCAACACAGGTTTCTAGTACTGGTGAGAGACAGAAATAAAAATGTGTTAATTTACCCAGAGAGATCAAAACGTGTAACATGACTATTGGTTCATGTATCAATGTCAACAGATCTACAGATGAGTAAAACCACATTATTTCATTTTGCCATTAAATGACACAAATGCATTTTTAAATTTACTTATATTTTGTGTGTATGGATGTTTGCCTGCATGTGTCTGTGTACCACAAGCATATTGGTACCCATGGAGGCCAGAAGAGTGTGCTAGGAATTGAACCCAAGTCCTTTGGAAGAGCAGCCAGTGCTGCTAACTCCTGAGCCCTCTCCTCAGACACAAATGCATTTTAAAGTACTGTGGGACAACAGGAAATAACCAGGCACAGGCATCTCCGAGGACAATCTGAAACCACACCAGTGGGGCGCTTGAGCTGGTTCACATTGGCTTTCTAGAGCCAACTGCTAAAGTTTTAGGAATCTTGAAAGCTAGCCGTTAAATAGCCATTATTAAAAAATTACATTCAAAGCCAGGTGGCAGTGGCCCATGCCTTTAATCCCAGCACTCAGGAGGCAGAGCCAGGCAGATCTGTGAGTTCGAGGCCAGCCTGGTCTACAAAATGAGTTCCAGGATGGTCAGAACTGTTACACAGAGAAACCCTGTCTTAAAAAACCAAATAAATAAATATAAATTGTATGACCATACAATTAGCAAAGGCAGTAAGCACTCAAAAGCTCTTTCTAATCATTTCACATCTTACTACTGTCTATGTGCATGAGGTTATTTTCATCTATGGTGTCTGTACAGGGGAGCATCTAGAAAATGGCATACTGCACATCTCTTCCCAATTCTCATTCAGTAAGGTCACCTTGAAGACGTGAAGTCAGCCATGGTGAGAACATTTGCATCATGCAGACTGGCAAAGGGCTTCTGTACTTAGGAGCTGAGTAACATGCCTTCAGTAGCATACCACTGAACCAACCACTGGCCCATGAAAACATTTAAGGTGTGAAGAAACTTCTACTTGAAAGATAGGCTGAAAAAGCATAGAAACAGGTCTTTAGGGAATCATTCTCTAAAGAAAGTAGACTGAAGCTGGCTGTTCTCTTCTTCAGCTAGAATCTACAATTATTCTACAAACATGACTTTCACCACACAAGTATCAGTGGCTGAAGTGGTCTTAAACTCAAACGATCAAGTGAACAGCCTGTATACCATTACACACAAAAATGAATGTGTTCACCGACTAACTGAATTATGTTATTAGGGGTTGGTTCCTTTCTTTTCTCACCGCCAAACTTGTGCCAAGAGTAGCTTGTACTCAAGTCTGTTGATTTGTCCCGTTGGCCTTGGCTTCTTCCTCCATCATGACTGAAAATGCTTTACAGTCACCGCTCTTCTCCTAACATATGCTAAGGCCTCTCTGGTTTTCTTCCACCTCTAGCAGATTTCATTGGCAGAGCAGATATTCTACCCTCTATCCTAGACTCAGCCTTGGAAGGACGAGGATCTCCAGTGCAATGCAATCATTTGCTGGTCTTTTACTCTCTGTCACTTTGGGCACATCTCCTCTTTTCTGGGTATCTGTTTTCTCCGACATGAAAAGATGGATTTCGTGGCCACCTCCTTCAATTTGGGAAGAAGTCACCATTAAAACCTTTTCGCTGAGCATTAGTGGCTAAGTCCATGCTACCATCAGGCAAATGTGGCTTCTCATCTTCTCTTTGGTCCTTGGGTCTAAGCACCAAATATTCTATTGCCTGTTACTTCTTGGCTCTGGGCCAGGAGGTGTGACCTTGAGGAAGTGACATTTCCACCTTTCCAACTTATACAACTTGGATGAATGAGAGCCACACAAGCCAAACCAGTAAGTGCTCAGGATGCCTGTGACATCTGTCAGCTGCAGGTACATTCCTATCCTGGAGTGGCATGTACTTTATCTTCATAATGTCTTTCCCCTAGAGTTGATCCCTTCAACTCCTTAATCATTTCTGCTGCTTGTATTGAATTCCCTCAAGTCTAGAATTCTCTTTTTCTCAGAGTGCAGAAGTCAGCAAACAGTATTGCAGATGTCACTTCCTCCTCCAGTGTTACAGACAGGATTTACAGAGGGGAGTGCTCATTTTGCTAATGGCTTAAAGATCCCATCAGTCAACAATATTCAAGTTCTGTTCTCATCTGGAGGTCAGAGCTTCGGGTTCTCCCAGCTCATTATCCCAAAGACTGATCTTCCTACAGCTGCTTTCTTGCTCACTGTATCCAGGAGGCATCCACCTAACGGGTCAAAGGGCCCACAGGGGCACAGTCGCCTCTGAAATTAAAAGCGGGAAAGTACAGCTACCTTGTGCATACACGTACACAGCAGGCCAGCGACACTTACCTGAATGTTAGATTAGTCAGCAAGTCGTCAGAAATGAATCTAAACGGTGGAGGGCAGAGGCCAATGGAAAGTCACAAGACAAAGGAAACACACAGGGCCCAGGCTGATTAAAAAGATAATGAGTTGTGGAAAGTAAGGTTGGGTGCCAGCCAAGAATTAGTCTTTAACAAAGGTATACCGAAGGATCCACCGCAGCCATGTTGCACACTGATTTAGTGGTTCTTTTATAGGAGTTGAAGGGCCAGAACAAAGCACTAGTTGGATGGATTCGAGCGCAGCAGCTCCACCCTCCCCAGTTTGTTGTCTGCTCACAGAGAAGCTGTTTTCCCTTCATCCGCACGGGCTTAGCCAACATGGCGGCCCCATAATAGGTTGAAGGCACATTTTAAAAGGAACTCTCAGAACTGGTCCAGCCAGAGATCTTTTGGCCCGTTGCAGGATCTTCATGTTCCTGGCTGGAATTAAGAAGAAAAGCAAAGCAGCAGCAGCTCTCTGAGAGCTTAAGGCCAGCAGCAGCCTTATCAGTGAAAAGGGAAAGAGGGACATTTCTTTCCTAAATTGTTCAAGCCTATAAAGGTCTCCAAGCTGCCTGGTAACCACAGACAGGTTTAATCTCCACGTGGGGAATGGGAAATTCTCCCTACTCCCACTCCCCCCATGGATGGCCAGATATGAGGTAGGGGCTGACCACAGGGAGGTGGGGAGATGGAGACACGGCCAGATATTCTCTTTGGTCCCAAAACCGCAACTCTGAAGGTTCTGTGGAACTACTTGCCTGAAATACTGTTTTGATAAATAAGCCGTATCCTTGTGGAATTGCCATCTCCAACTGTCCCACTGGCACGGGCAGCTCTGCAGTGACGGCACACGGCCCAGACTGTGGAGTTAACCTGAATTAAATTTCAGATGTGCGGGAGCTAAGGGAAGAGGTGGTGGCGGTGGGAGGTTTATGAACAGTATGCTGAGGCTCTGATGTTGTCATAACCAGATGGCTTCAACTGTATCTTTTAAACAAAAACAAACATGGCCAGAAATAATATAATAATAGGAGAAGCATTGAGCAGCTTCATCTACACCTGAAATTCCATCAGTTTTCAATCCACAGCGAAGTCCACGTTGGAAATTCTACAAGTATGGAAAATTCCAGAAGAGATCTTTATCCTACCAAAAGCCAGATGTCAGGACAGCTCCTTCCTGAGCGCACATGCTGAGTCCTCCATCCTCAACCCCAGGGCTGTGAGTGAAGCTCAGGAAAGCAAATCTGCTTCACCCTGCTGGGAGCTCCGAGGAGCAGGCCAGTAGAGGCACCTTTCTGGAGCTTTGTTCTTACTATTCCCAGAGGAAGCAAGCTTCACTTCCAATTTTGTACCTAAGCACTCCAGAAATGGAACTTCCTCCACTCCTTACGTAATCTTCAGGATATGACATTAGACGATCTGGTACTCAGTACTCGTGTGACCTTAGGCATGCGCCTACCTCCATTTTCACCTTTCCCAGCTACAGACCAACACTACCTATCACCTGTCCAACCAAACTCATCGAGAAGTTGAGGGGTTTCAAAGGACACTGCAGAGGAAGGTCTGCTGAGAACAGAAGGCTGTAGCACACACACAGAGGCAGTATGGGCAAAGGAGATGTGCCCACTGGATTACCACATCTGTGCACCAATTTGAAAAGCGGGGGCCAAAGCAACAGTGGTCAGTACACAGGGAACCAGACACTTCCTTACAGAGGTCACACTTGGGAGGAAACTGAGAAGGGGCACAGAATGCAACAAAACAAGTCCCACTTATGAAAAAACTGTCTCTAGCTCGTACATACCCAGCCCAGCAGTAGGCACACAATGAAAACCAGAAACTTTGTGAAGAGCAGCCACAGAAAGGAAATGGAATGTGAAAAGGGCCGAGTTTCCATCTAAGGTTAAATAATACAACCTTGGCCAAACAATGTATTTTTAGTTTAGTGCTGTGGAGCCGGGAGCCCCATGCATTCCTGTGAGCTCACTGCAAGTTAAGACCCTAGCTTCCCCAGAAATACACCAGTCAGTGACAAGACCCATCAGAGACAACAATTTCCCTTTATTTAATCTCCATATTCATGTCCCCTGAATTTTTTTTTTTTTTTTTTTTTTTTTTTTTTTTGTATTTTGTTAGGAGAAATGAGATTGGGGATTAGGTATTAACACACACAGGGTGCAGAAAAGGCCCACTACAATTGCTTGCCTTGGCAGAGTAGACCTGGTCCCAGCCTCTCATCAGGACATGGTTGGCAGCTCCTCAAGGAGGACAAGACTGGCAGATGCTCAAAAGGAAACTTGAGATTATGGAGAATAAATAAATCCCTACTGCTTCTTGGACATTTCAGATCTAATCCCTGAAAGATGAAGATCAAACCAGGCCTTCAAAACCCCATAAGCAAGAAACTCAGACCCATGAGACAAGCCAGGTGAGTGAAACAAAAGACCAGAGATACTACACAGTACAAAATAGTAATTATTTATATTTTCAAAAAGAAAAAATTAACATTTGGAAGTCTCCCCTTTGGAAGAGGGGCCAATCAGAAGTGACAGGACGGCTCCTATGCAGGCGACAAGTCAGGTACAAACAGCTGGGCATTCTGGGCTGGCATTTTTTTCACATAGCAATAATAATAAAATTTCTTTTTCTCTTATGTATTTTCTGGATTTGTTTCTTCTTCTTCTTCTTCTTCTTTTTTTTTTTTTTTAGAAAAATGGAGGAGGAAGGGAAGAAAAAATAAAATCAGAGAAAAATGAAAAAAAAAAAACCATTTTCCACGATATCTAAAAACAGAACCATAGTTCTTGTCAAGACAGTATGAATTCTGGATGAATTATTTTTTCCAGTTTTCAACATCAATAAAGATTTTGCAAAAGCCACTACCATCAAAACACTCCTCTTCCAGATCAAATCGCCTCCTCCCCTCTGCCTTCATGTGCCACTTTCGCTAAGAGGACAAATGGATGGGCTCTGTTCTTGCAAACAGTAAGTGCGAACAAGAGAGCTCTTCGGATACTTGAATGGTAGTGAGGAGTTTTCACAAATATCCAAGGTTTAGCACAGTTGGAAGGACTAAAATTTGCTTCTTTCAACATAAATACTACTGGAATCCTCAAACTGATTTTTGAAAAAAAATTCTTCTTTCCTTTTCCCTTCTCTTAAAACTAAATGTCCTTTTTTTTTTTTTTTTTTCCTTTTTGCTCCAGGCACCTGACGATGTGCTCTGCTCAGTCAGATGCAGGCAGGTTTCTCCGAAGTACCACTCCTGGGATGTGCTCGGGGCCAGCGCCTAAACTGCATCCCAGTGTCAGACTTGGTCAGGCCACAGGGAACACGGTGACACGGCAACAGGGTTTTCATTAGGTTGAGTAGCCCCAAGTCCTGGGCCCTTCCCTCCCCCCCGTTCCCCTAAGTTATTTAGTGCTGTTTTAAAGTCTGGGTCATGGTGCAGTCTTTCCCCGACACAGAGTAAAAGCTCCACAGATTACACTGTCTACCTGGTGGTCAGTGGCAGCAACAGTGGCTGCTGCTTCTGGAAAATAAATGGAGTCTCACAACTGGCAGGATCTTAGGACTGCTTCAGGCGTTTGCGTGGGGGCCCCAGGAAAGGGCATTGTGCCGAAGCCAGAGAGCGGTATGCTTCAGCCACTAAGTGGGGATGTGACACCACCATTGACTTCCACCCAGAGGTCTCCAAGACATCCGAAGCATGACTAGGAGAAATGTGGAGAGAGAGGTTACCAAAGGGAGTGTACACATGAACCAAACAGCTACCTAGATAGCCTTCTTTTTCAGTGTTTGGTGTAGGTGTTAATGCAACCAACACTACCCAGACAGAACCCTTAACATGCAGAAGAATGTGCTTGCTAGACAATGTGCAGACTGGTGACTGGGCCATGGCTCTTCTAATCCCCAAAACTTGGACTCAGAGGCACTGCATTCTCAAAACGTGGGCTGTTCATCACACTCAACATTGATGATATTTATATTCACAGATGCTAATCAAGAGAAAGAGCAAGGGCTTCCTTAGATATCCAGCTCTGAGCTCCCACGTGGTGTTGCCAAACTAGTCTTGTTAACCATAAGGCACATCATAGCCAGGGCCCATCTGATGGTCAGAAAAGAGATGGTAATAACCACTTTTTGCTCAATGGTTGAGTTACCTTCTAAAAAGTAACAAGCACATATCCAACATATAGTGAGCCCTGTACAGAACTGACGCTTACTGGTCCTTCCCTTTCTCTTCAGTCTCAGGCTAACACCTTAGAAACAACCATGTAACTAGGCCTAGAAGACATATTTCCCATATTTGGGTATTTTCTGTTTTAAAACTGTCCACTCATCTACCTGAACATCTTAGCCTTCTTAATTCCAAGGTGCTGTTGCTAGGACTTTTTTTTCCTCCAATCAGGTAAGGGAGTATAGAGTATGTCCCAATGAGAAGAAGGACTACAGATATAACTTGTCTTAGCTCCTTCAAAGTACTTTAGAAAGTGCTGTGGTGAGGTGACCTGTCACTTGGAGTGAAGTAACCGATCTGGTAGACTGTTTCCCTTTCCAAAATCGTCTTTGACAATCAGCTAATATCTATCTCTTCTCATTCCCTGAGCCCACCAGAGACTATAAAACATATTTGACTAACTCATAAAAAAATGAACCTCTATTCTCCTGGAATTGCTCTATCTTTTTTTTTTCCCCCAGTGAAATTACAGTGAGGTTGCTGTCATTTGGAGCACACAGCTTTTCCAGGCCAGCAAGTTATCACTACTCAGCTACACCGCTGTTTGGAAGTAAGGGGCTTCACTCATAACTAGAACCCGATCCCTGCAAACAAAACCATTTCACACTGTTGAGCTGAATAGAAAGATGAAAATTCTCTACTTACTACCAAAAGGTTAATGAAGCTACTCGCTCACTTTACTCACTAATTCAAAGTCTTTCTTATTTTGTTATCCCAATTATTCTCAGAGATGAACTTTGAAGATGCTACTCACTAGTTGATGAAATCCACTGCCTGAGTTTTCAGTTGATCTGCGCTGTGGAGGTCAGCCAGGATGAGAATTTCTGCAGCGTTCTCCACGGAGAGGTTACTGCAGAGGGCATCCTCGCACATGACCTTCAAACGCTCCAGGGCATACTGTAAAACAAGCAGAGCTGTCGTCAGAGCAGCAATCGCTCAGGGCTGACACTACTGAAGTTGTTCTCTTCAGGGGCACTGCTGTCCAGCTGGTATGGGAAGAGAATTGCAGAGCGCAGGAAAAGCCACCCCACAGTTAGAAACACAGCCGCTCAGAAGGTAGCTGTTTAAGCCTGAAACAAAGACAACCGAAGTAAGGGTGGCATCTATCAAATTCCAAGGTCTACCTGCTAGAAAATGGCAGTCAGAGCAGAGCCCACCCCAAAGCTCACAGTATCACCTGTCTTTCGTAAACAATCACTACCTACCCTGACAAGGAGGCATTAGCCAGCCAACATTATATTACAACTTCTGCAGTCTCACTACTTAGAGCCGACTGAATTAAAGCACAGCTCTTTTTGCTAAGCAGTGTCACTACCCTGGCAAGATTCTCCAAATGACCTATCAAGCTGCGAAAAGCCAGCTGTGGTGGCCTTCACCAGCATCTCTGCCATACATTGTTCCTGAGAGTGAACCAAGGGCTTCTCTGAAATAGGGAAAGAGAAATCAAATCCTATTTTACTGGGGTTGAGATTAAGATTCTCAGGGTAAAGGGACAAAGCAACAGAAACACTGGTTCCAGTTTCAGTTTCAAACTTCTATTTTCTAAATAGACACCACAAACATCTGGAAACGGAAGGTCTGACTAGGCTGATGCCACTCTGCTACTTGCCCTAATACAGCACGGACTTACTGAGGAATAAAGAAGGCATGAAGCAAAATGCCATTCATTACTTCACAGGGGAAGCATTTGCTATGAGGTTTTCCAGTCTCTCTACAGATCCTTCACCCTCAGGCCTCAGAATTCGGTGACGCAATGCCCCTCCAGGCTGAACCACAGCAATCAAACCAAGACAATTTTATTATGAATTTCAGGCAAGGAGGCATACCTGCTGGTACTGTGATCTCCTGCAGCAAAAAGGAGCTTTATTGGTTTTGGTGCTGCTTTAATTTCTTACATTTGAGTAACTGGAAAGCAGTTTCCATGGAAAAGGGAATGATAGGAGACAAGCAAGAAACCAGAGTGTGGGAAAGGCGAGTAGGTGCCCCGTCTTTCTACAGTGCTATTTCGACTGCTCCTCTTACCTGTCCTTACACATTCTTTTAAAAGGACTTCTGCTGTGAATAGCTCTGAGCCCGCCTGCATAATTAGACAAAAGTAGCCACTCTTGTCTCTTGGGGGACAAAGTTTTTTTTCTTAATTATGCTTCTGAAAACCCTGCCTAATGGCAGTACTTACTCAGGAGATTGAAATTGTGTCTCCCAGGCCTGGCCAGCGTGTTTTGTTTTGTTTTTGGTCTAATTACACATGTCCCCAGGAGATCGGAAAGGCTCAGAAGAAGCTGTTTCAGCCTCCAGGGTAAATTCTAGATGTTTAGATTCTTCCATGAAAGACCTTTTACTGTTTTCCTAAACTCATAGAGAGGTGTAAAGGTAAAACATGCTTTCAAATAGGCTTGACTCAAAGGCTGCCCAGTTGGAAATTCTGAATGGAATTTGAAAATGCACCATCAGCTATCCCCACCCCTCCCCCTTTTTCACTGAGACAGGGTTTCTCTGTGTAGCTCTGAATGTCCTGGAACTCACTCTGTAAACCAGGCTGGCCTTGAACTCAGAAATTTGCCTGCCTCTGCCTCCCGAGTGTTGGGATTAAAGGTGTGTGCCACCATTGCCCAGCAACTTCTCATTCATAAATTTATAGCATTATAGGAATTCAACTGCTTTCTATTTTAAAATCAGAAGGAAACATGCTTCATTGAAACCACCACTCACGTGGCAATTCAGGCTAATTTCCATGCCTCATGCCCCACCATTTTAGCTGAGAATGAAAACCGAGAGGCACAGAAGTTTTTAACTTTGGCTCTAAGGATGTATAACTTTGAGTTTCAGTGTTTCTGTCTAAAACGTGGGCTCATCATTCTCACAGGACCTCAAAGATAAGGTATATAAGCACAAGTAACCACTTCATTGGAAACCAGATCCAGGTCAGACAGAACCATAGCAACTCTATGAAAATGGGCTTGGGCTAGGCTTGGGTACACGTAGCTAAACCCAGTACTCAGGAACTAAGCAGGGTGACTGTGAGGTCAAAGCCAGCCAGGGCTATAGAGCAAATCCCTATTTCAAAATAAACAAAAGATGAGCACTGGACTGTGCTAATTTCACCCAGCTTAAAGACAATACTTTCTTACTATCTATTAAAACCAAGTTTCTCCTAGTCAGAAATGAGGTTGACTAGAAAGGTATAGAGTTTTCATGTTGCCAACTACTAATCAAGTCTGGAAAGGTGTTAACAAGAATAGTTACTATTCCAATCTTCATCAAAAGCAATGATTGGGTCTAATGCCTCACATTCAGCAATACTCCAAAGTGCTGATTATGGATAAACCTCTGCTGTAAGTCTAGGGATCCTCCTTTGTCCTCAGACACAAAAGGAGGTATAAGGAGACAATTCTTCAAAGCAAAACCTGGAAAGGCTCTGGTGCTCTTAGCTAGACCTACTTCTTCCTCAGAAAAGTACTGGGACTTGGACACAACAGGATGAGGTAGCATTCCCAGCAAGCATCTGCTTTCTCATGAGGTCTCGAGGAGGGAAGAGAGAAGAAAACAAAACTTGCAATGCACATTAAGAAGTTCTAGCTTCTGAGGACTCCTGCAGGAAAATGGTTCAGTAATCTCTCCTTTCTCTCTCCCTCCCTCCCCCCCCCCCCTCTCTCTCCAAGACAGGGTTTCTTTGTGTAGCCTTGCCTGCCTTGGAACTAGCTCTGTAGACCAGGCTGGTCTCAAACTCAAAGGAATCTTCCTCTGCAAAGGTGTGTGATACCACTGTCTGCTACTATTTTCTTTCTTTAAAATTATTTATTTGAAAAAAGAAGACAGGAAAAAAAAAAAGTCAGGCAGTGGTGGTACATGCCTTTAATCCCAGCACTTGGGAGGCAAAGGCAGGTGGATCTCTGTGGGTTCAAGGCTAGCCTGGTCTACAGAGTGAGTTCCAGGACATCCAGGGCAACACAGAGAAACCCTGTGTTGGTCAAAAAAATAGACCAAAACAAAAACAAAAACAAACCCCTCAAAACATTTATTTATTTATTTATTTATTTATTTATTTATTTATTTATTTATTTATTTATTTATTTAGTGTGTGGAGGGGCATGTGTGTGGAGGTCAGAGGACAACTTGTGTGTGGGCATCAGTTCCTACACCCTGTGGGTTCCAGGAATTGAACTCAGATCCTCAGACTTGGCAGCAAAGCACCCTTACCCACTCAACTACCCTTGAGCCTATAGGCCCAAGACTATAGTCTTTTTTATAAAGTTTGAATAAGTTAATGAAGTAAAAAATATCTTGAAAATTATAAAATACAACCCAAATGTTAGCATTACTTGAATGTTTACTCTTCTTTTTTTTGGTTTTTCGAGACAGGATTTCTCTGTGTAGCTTTGCGCCTTTCCTGGAACTTGCTTTGTAGACCAGGCTGGTCTCGAACTCACAGAGATCCGCCTGCCTCTGCCTCCCGAGTGCTGGGATTAAGGTGTGAGCCAAGACAGAGTAAGAAGAGGGGTGAATATCAAATATACCCTTCTGTTCCATAGTTAGGGTGACCCTGATAGTTTACCGTTCAGAGCACGACACCTGACAGCTTTAGTACCAAAAGGTTACTACTGTGTTGGAACAACAGGTATAAATGAGATGGCCCTGCCTAATTAAGCTGTATGTGTGCCCACTTCATCCATGACACAGCACACAAGCCCTATCACAAAACTAACACCTGGTCCTATGACTCTTTTCCTGTTCTCTCTTATCTTACCTTGTCAGCAGCTGCCAGCAAATCATCAGCCATTTTGTCAAGGTTCGGAGCCTTCCCCGTGTAAATGAAGCACATCATTTCCTTAAAAACTTCAGGTTCCACGTCATTAATTTCAACCCGATTCTATGCCAGAAAAGTTGAAAATGAGAAACATTCCAACAGAACACATTCCTAAACTATATCCATGGTTTTAAGTTCTGGCGAGGAAAGAAGCCTGTACACGGATAGGAAATACCTCTCACTATCCTCTCACAATTGGTTATTCTCGTAGCTCTTCCTCCCATCATTGTGTACTACACCGTTATTTTATTTTCTCAAACACGGTAGCAAAACAAAACAACTACGTGTGTGTGTGTGTGTGTGTGTGTGTGTGTGTGTGTGTGTGT
This sequence comes from Peromyscus maniculatus bairdii, assembly GCF_049852395.1. Lineage (NCBI taxonomy): Eukaryota > Metazoa > Chordata > Mammalia > Rodentia > Cricetidae > Peromyscus > Peromyscus maniculatus. The sequence continues at coordinate 82,373,150 of NC_134859.1, read as the reverse complement.
GTGTGTGTGTGTGTGTTTTGTTTTCTTTTAAATCTCTAGGCTTTCTAGTATCTTTAACCCCAACTACTGAGATGACTGCTGAACAGTAAGTCCACGTCACCTGGGACATCCCCAGACCACCCATCTGCTCTCAGAAGGTGTCTGTTTAAGAAACTGTACTTTAATAACATGGCAAGAAAAAAATCATTACAAAAATAAATCTGCCAGACTGGGAAGGCCTGACTGTAGTCACCGGGTTACAAAGACGCGTGTCCATCCTGTTACACACCTTTTTGCTCTCCTCCATCTCGTGTTCAAACATGGCACTGAAAACTGGAGACCGAGCTACAAAGTGAGAGGGAAGTAAAGAGGTTATCACACGGGAACCGCTCCATCACTCCAGTAATTATGACGACCTTTGTTCTTCCTGTCCCACTTCCAAGGAAATGCTCTTGGTCTCAAATCACATTGGAATTATAAAACATATTCTTCTTCTTCTTCTTCTTCTTCTTCTTCTTCTTTTTTTTTTTTTTTGGAGACAGGGTTTCTGTGTAGCTTTGGAGCCTGTCCTGGAACTCACTCTGTAGACCAGGCTGGCCTATGATCTGCCTGCCTCTGCCTCCTGAGTGCTGGGATTAAAGGTGTGCACCACCACTGCCCAGCAAAACACGTTTTCAAAACATTTCTTTGGCTCTACTTTAATCATCCACATTTTAAGGAAATTATTAATCTGTGTTGGACAACAATGGTATATACAATGGTATATACTGTGTAGACTTTGAAGTTCAAATGGAAGGTATGCCATGGTCTAAGCAGGGTGTTCTAATAACTGGACTTTTGGCTGCAGCAATGAATGGCATCTCTAGAGAGACCACACAGGAAGAAGGTCAAGAGCCAGGTTCAATGGCATGCACTAGCTTGATGATGAACATTTCTGGCAAGTGTCTATTCCTCCAGCTATGTGTTCTCAGTGAAGTTGATATCATCCCCAAAAAACCTGCAAGATCCTTAGACAGTATAACAGTTTATGGCCCTTCAAAGTTCTTTTCTGTTTGGCAAAATTATCTTCCTTAACATTTATTTTCTTTCATCACAGAGAATTCAGTTTTTTTCTTTAGAAATGAGAATGAAGAAAAAAGGTCAAGAAACAGTGCTATGGTCCATGTACTTTCTATGAACACCCATGAAACACCACACATACACACAAAAAATAAGTAAACTAAATTTTAACCATGAGAAATAATACAAGAACTCAAATTTTTTCATGTTGCTGAATAAATCAAGAGTTGGGGTCAAAGTTGAAATTCCCAACCCTGTACCTAAGAGTAGAAGGACAGATGGTAGGTGAAAAAGGGGCAGAGACCTACAACGTTTAGACTGTAGTTCACATCAGAAAGAACTCATTTTACCTCTGCTATTTTCCAGGTAAAATTATTTAACCCTCTGAACCATTTACCCCTGCTTCTCCTGCATGCGTGCGTGCGTGCGTGCGTGTGTGCGTGTGTGTGTGTGTGTGTGTGTGTGTGTGTGTGTGTGTATAACTTAATGTATATAAAATTTAAATTTTCTTAAATTTAGAAATAAACCAGGCATAGTGGCGCACACTTGTAAGGCAGGAGAATTCTGAGTGTGAGGTCAGCCTGGGTTACATAGCAGAAATATCTCCCCACTTTTTAAGACTTTAAACGTGAACCTCAGTATTTTCATCGATTTCAGAAGGCTATTTTTTCCCAATGGTCTTATCTCAGAAGAGTTATAGACTATTTGGTGCTCATGGACTGGTGCTTAAATACAAAGAGAAGGTCCATAGCAGCAGGCGGGGCGACTGCAGCTGGTGCAATGGAGCAGAATTCCCAGCGAGAATAGAGGGACACTGCGGCAGACCCTTAGGGCTGGCAGACGTTTGAAGGAGCAGGTGAAGAGGGAGGGAGGGCACCAGGAGAAATAGCTTGGTGACGAAGTGTTTGCTGAGCACGTGTGGGGCCCAGGGCTTGCTATCCTGCCCCATAAAGAGGAAGAACAGGCAGTCAACGAACCAGGAGAGAACTGGAGCACAGAGTCAACTAGTATATGATCCGCAGCCTCTCAAACTTAGGAACTAGCAGGTAGTTCACGTAACTTTAGAAAATTGCTTTCCTGGCAAGGAGGTGAACTGAGGACAATGTGGGGAAAGGAAGCAGACAGCGAATATGCTACTTCAAGAAATTTAGCTCAGAGTATGTGGGGAGAAAGAGCACACAGACTGAGAAAACAAGGTTTCTAGGAAGGCAGGACAAGATTCAGAGAGCAGCAGTATACAAAACAATCCACTCTGAAGTTGAGGGATACCTCCTTGCCACTGAGAAGGCAGGTGAGAAAACAGCAGTCAAAGATGTTCCTACAAAAGGGCCTCTTGGAGGGAAATGTGGGCAAAAGCATCATTTAGGAGTTGGAGGAGGTTAGAGGGGGTATGGCAGAAGTCTGAAACATCTACTGTTGGGAAAAGAAGGAAGCTGACTGTACCTACAGAAAGATGCACTGGGGGTGGGGGTCAGTGGATAAAGTGCTTACTGTACAAAGCAGGAGGACCTCTGTTTCGATCTCTAGTGCCCACTTAAAAGCCAGGCATACATCTTTAACTCCAGCATTGGGTGAGGACATGGGAGGGATGTCCAGTAAAAGTGGTGAGCTCATGCCACTGAGAGACCACAACTTCAAAAGTAAGATAGAAAGTAACAAAAGAAGACATTCAACTTCTGGTCTCTGCACATATACACACAGTAATGTACTTGCACACACATGAAAAAACATGCTTGTACCACATACACAAGCAAGAAACAAACATTAAAAGAGAAAAAGAGGTGGGGGGGGAGGAAGGAGGGGAAAAGAAAGAAGCATGTTGAGGGCCTCACTATACAGGCAGACACTAGTCTGAATTGCTCACTTCAACATTGACAATAATACCGAGGTGAAGCAGAGAATGGGAAGTTGTCCCATGAGACAGCTTGAGCTCATTTCAAGTGTGAACCTTGGAATGACAGAGCTCAGACATCTCAACAGAGGAGTCTTGGGAAGAAGTATGTTACTTGGAGAGTCACACAATACTCTCACATGTTCTGTGCTCTGCAGAGCAGTATGTAGCTATGACCCCCCTTTTCTATAAGGATGAAGTCAGCCCTCTCTCAGTTCCTCCTCTGGTGAGTCTTTCTTGTCTTAAAGATCAAGGAACTGAGAGAACAAGACTTGATCCTCTGGGTCAGTAGCAATAGTCTCATTCTTCTTATATGTTTACAGTGAAGATACAACTTAAGTATCTGAGGCTGAGGTCTCAGCTTGATAAATACTTAGTCCCTTGACCAGAATCCTCTCCATTGCATTCAAAGCCCAACTAGGAGCTACCTGCTCTTAGGTACTCTGGGAGCTATTTTCCAAGTGCAAAGATATGGAATAGTTTTGTATAACCATCATTTATACTTTGAAAACGGTAGCCTAAGAGTCCACTCTAGAGACAAACCAGAAATGCTATTTTTATGGAAAGTAGCCTTTTTGGTTATGAGAACTCTCTTTAGAATATAAAAATACGGTCCAGTTATGGAGGCATATGCCTATTATTCCAGCACTGGGAGTGAGGGTAAGGTTAGGACTGAAAGTTTGAGGACAGTCTGGGCTAACCTAGCAAGTTCCAGGTCAGCCTAAGCTACAAAGTAAGACCCTGTCTCAAAACACCAAAATGAAAATAAATTTTAAAAATGTATTTAGGGGCAGAGTTCAAAAGTTGAAGTTGTCCAAAGACAATTTTGCAGCCACAATTTTTCCTATTGCATCAAAATTATAACGTGAACCATGAATAAATACCAACCTGCTAAGATGGCCTTGTGAGCCTGGAATTCTTGGCCAGCCACACACAGGCAGCAGTCTGTGAATCGAGAATTCTCCCACAGCCCTCCTAATTCATCTGCCAGCCGGCACTCAGGAACCTTTACCATGTTCATGGTATTCTGCCCAGAAATATTGACGGAATCTTGTACTACACTCACCTGTGAAATATAAGGAGACAGAAACAAAGCTTTCGTTACCAGCAGGTGGAGAGAGGCCTGCTGCCACAGTGCTCCAGAAGATTTAGGTAACATATTTTCTTGAAACCACCCCCACTAATCAAGACCTTCTCCTTTGGATCAATTTCCCCATTTATTATAATCACACTTCTTTTAGACCACACTGTAGGACAATGACCGCCTCATAGAGCACGTTCTTCTCCAGTTTCTAGTAAGTTCCATCTCCTTGGAAACCCAAGCACAGCTACCAAGGAGAAACCGTCAGGGACAAATGCTTAATTTCAAGTATTCCCCTTAAGAGCTACTATAGAGGTCACTGTCTTAGTTAGGGTTTTATTGCTGTGAAGAACACCATGACCACAGTAACTCTTATAAAGGAAAATATTGAATTGCGGTCAGAGGTTCAGTCCATTATCATCATGATGGGACATGGTAGTGTGCAGGTAGACATGGTGCTGGAGAAGAAGCTGAGAGCCCTACATCTTGTAGGCAACAGGAAGTGGTCTGTCTCACTGGGTGTGGCTTGAGTATATATGAGACCTCAAAGCTCACCTCCACAGTGACACACTTCTTCCAACAAGACCATACCTACTCCAACAAGGCCATATCGCCTGATAGTGGCACTTCCTTTGGAGGCCTTTTTTTTTCCCCCCCCAAACTATCAGTCACCATATAAAACTCTCTAAAGAAATTCAGTAAGTTAAGCCCAAAAGCATTTCATTTATTTTAGTTAGGTCAGGAAACACAGATAAAGTGTAGTTTCTATAGCTACAGGGCTTGGTAAGTAACTGGCATTTCTCAGAGACGGTTGATTAATGAACATGATGGCTCACTAACCATAAGGATTGAAGTAGGAAGGCCTTTTAGTAGGGATAACTAGGTGGGTACAGCGTAAGTTTTACACCTGAATTCAGTCATCTGTGACAATGACATTCAAGATGGCTGACTGCAGCTTACATGTACACTTGCTTATACCCCTGGAACAGAATGACAATGAATCCTATGGAAGGCTCCAACTTCCCACTCTGGCTTCAGTAGCATGTTTCAACTAGTTGAAATTCAACCTAGATAGAAACCAACCTAAATTTTTAGATGGGTTAGTGAAAGTCAGCTGTTAGGATACCAAGTATAAGGATTTACAAATCACATTAACATAAAATATGCTAGCTGTTAAACAAAAAATAAGATCCTGCAAAGCAGTCACGCACTCAACAACTACTGTGTTTTATTTCCTACAGCACATCATGTTAAGAAAATTGTTTAAGCAGAACTCAAACCTTGAGAATTAACTCCCTGCTCTCCTACTGCTAAGAGTATGATGAGAAAGACAGTTTAAGAACATCCTTGATGACCCAGATTTCTTTTGACCTTCAAGATGCAAGTCATCCTTTAGCTGCAGTCATAAACCCAGAGGCAAAGTTACTGCTTGACCTATAATCTCTTTTGTGTAAGACTGAGGTATTTACTACTAGGTCAAGAAACTTATTCATTTGTTTAAAACTGTTATGATCTTACACAAGGAGGTAGTCAAGTTAATCAATTATGAATGTGCTCAGCATTAGAGCACATTTATCAGGGACAGATTATAACAATATTTTAATAACCCAAGACCCAGCACAAACCACCCCACAGAGATCCTCTCTTGTTCTTTGTAAGATTTCTAATTTGGTTCAACCATTTTCTCTTATTAGCATCCTCACTTCTTTGATATAATATTAAAACACTAAAAGTGAAAGTTTTCTGTTACCAGTTATAGTTCTAAATACTGATTTAGGGGGGGAAAAAAAAGGAAAAGACCAATTAAATCCAACTTCCTCACAGGGAAAGGCAGGAATCTCCAGGGATGGCCAATGTAGAGAATGGAGAAAGCTTCTGGCACTATGTTTCTAGTTTGAATTAAACCAGGCTGACAGGAGCCCAAAATCATTAACACTTAATAGCAATTGAGTAGACTGGGTAAAATGAATTGGCAAACACTAAGCTGAATTTCAAATGAACTATGGTTACCAGTGGACTTTCTGCTGGCTAGATACATGCTTGGTAATGAGTGGGGCCCAAAGGCTGCAACACCTCTCAGTAGGATGATTCTTCTCTCTGGACACAGACAGGAACACAGCAGGAAGGAGAATGTACCTTTACTGCCTGAGCCAGGCTTGTTCTGTAGATATATGGATGCCTGGAATCTCCAGAGCCCTGAATGTCTGGCACCTCTTACCAACATTAAATACGTTTAATTAAAAATAAATTTTAAATGGCACTCAGAAATGAGTCCTCAGAGCCCAAACTTTTAACTTAGAGAGGGATTGTTTTCCTCTGCAAATGATGATGCTAAAATGAGACCATTTTGAGAAAAATGAAAAGATATTTTTTTTATGCCTATAAAGTTGACTATGGAGACTCATTCAGAACTGCAGCTGTGAAGATGACGTGACTGTGACATTTCTGTCGTCTTATAAATGAATGCATGAAAATGTCTCAGGAAGGCTGTATAATCTCCAAAGTTTCAAGTTATGGGAGGGTCTCACTTTTAAAGTCAACTTCTCCTCTCTCTCTCTCTCTCTCTCTCTCTCTCTCTCTCTCTCTCTCTCTCTTTCTTGGTTTTGTTTTTTGAGACAGGGTTTCTCTGTGTAGTCCTGGCTGTCCTGGAACTTACTCTATAGACCAGGCTGGCCTCAAACTCAGAGATCCACCTGCCTCTGCCTCCTAAGTGTGGGATTAAAGGTGCTGCCTGACTTCAACTTCTCTTTCTTAAAAAAAGAAATTACAAGATTAAAAAAAAAAATTTAAAAAGGAAATTTCATGAATGACTAAGGACTATCAAGTCTTGTATATTCATCCACGTAAAATGGAAATCCACGGAAACATTCAGTACCTATGGAAGACTAAGGACTGTCAAATCTTGTATATTCATCTCCATAAAAGGAAAGAAAAATCAATGAAAATCACTTTAGTGTCTATACAATTAAAAACTGAAAAAATAAGGAAACACCATACACTGGTTAAAGTGTAGCACATCATTCACAGCAAAACACTAGCAGCAACCTGAATGTCAGCCAGTAAGAGAACAAACCATACAACCATAAAACAGACTTCCCCTGCACTGAAAATTAACTGTGGTTACATATAAAGTATACATCTTATAAACAATGTTTTAAAAAAAGCAGGTCCTAAAGATGACATTAAATCTCATATCAGTTTTATAAAGCCCAAAACCAAGTAAATCTTAAGACGGTATTGTTCAGGCACATAAACGATAGGGAATAATATAAAAAAAAAGGGAAGTAATTGCCTCATTCTTTGGTTCAGGGACAAGTATTCAGTATAAGGGAACAGCACACACAGGCTAGTTTCTAGTTACTGAGATCTTAGTGTGGGTGGTGGGTTTACTACATCAACATGTTTTATAACGTACAAAGATGCTACATATTAAGCTAACATCTTTGGAGGTCAAGAACAATCAAATATTGGTTGTTTTCATACAGTGCAACTAATGCACACCAACAATTCACTAATAAAAAGTAAAAAATGAAGACATATTTATTTAAAACTGGGCAAAAATACATAGTCTCAGGTAACCAAAGGAATAGTCTATGCATGAGAATGAAAAGGATATTTTAAAAGCATAAGCTAATGTCTGAATATTTTATAAGTGGTATTTCATATGGTGTTTCCTATTTCTTTCTTTTTTTTGGGTTTTTCGAGACCGGGGTTCTCTGTGTAGCTTTGCGCCTTTCCTGGATCTCGCTCTGTAGACCAGGCTGGCCTCGAATTCACAGAGATCTGCCTGGCTCTGCCTCCCGAGTGCTGGGATTAAAGGCGTGAGCCACCACCGCCCAGCTTGGTGTTTCCTATTTCATCTTAACTGACGCCTTACAAAGAGTACTCTTCTACCTGCATAGGCAAAGAAGGGGAATACATGCACCTTCACTGCAAAAGGATATGGAAAGGGTTAACAGAAGCTGAAAATTTTCACAAAGATTTTCTATGGCCCAAATTATTAAGGAGAAAATTAAAAATATAATTTAAACATGCTTTTTATGTCCTCCCTTTCATTAGCAAAGTAAATACTCTCTATTAAGAAAACTTGGGAGAGCCCTTGCTCTCTTGGGTGAATGGCATTCAGCTCCACTTAGTATAGCACAGCAGACAAGAAGTGGGAAATGGAGAGCTGACATGGCCTTGACATTAATTTGCTGTACAATGTTAGGAAAAATTACCTGACCTCCCGAGGCACTGCTTCTCTCATGTAACAAGAAATGAAGAAAACAGAACTAACCTAGCTCAAAGGATTGTGATAAGGGATGATTCAAGAAAGTCTTAAAAAACATTTAAGTATCTTAATTAAGCAAATTCAACTTGGAAGAATCACCATATTTCCTAATAGACAAATCTCCCCGAGAACTGAAAGTGAACCCCATGTGGGTGGCACATTACATACAAGACCACCCACCTGGTACTTTCAGTTGACAATCTAATCTCCAACATTCAGGAGCCATGATACCACTGAAATAAAGGCCAAACAGGCACAAGCGTTGTTCTCAGTCTTTCCCTTTCCGACTCCCCGTGACTCTGGGTCACCAAGCATCTCTGAAGCAGTTGCATTCAGTGTACATTAGGATAGCAAAGAAGTATCTGGGCACAGACTGAGGGCGCAGTGCAGCAAAGCAGTGGGTGCTTGTAACTAAATTTCCATGTGGTTATCCTTTCATAAAATTTCTAAATAATAGAAAATAAGGAAAACTATAGAACATAAAATATAAGCAGGAATTAAGATAAACTTGTTTATAAATATTCCACTGATACAAGGGAAACAGGTCAAAGGAAGAGGACTTACATGGAAAATGGTCTAGCTGTGAAAAGTGCTAAGAACTTGGATGAATTGCAGACATTTTAAAAACCCACACATCCAATACACACCCCCACGCAACCGTCTTGCAGTGTTGAATGCTACTAAGTCCACAGAGAGCCTTGGAACAGGAACGAGTCTCACTAGGCACAGGACCAAGTACGAGAAGCAACACTCAGCACCTGTGGCCAACTGGGAAGTGTGAGAGGAACAGATGGCACACCTGGTTCCATGGCGAGAAACCTCGGCATCAGCAGAACCCAGCAGACGCTTCCCCGTGCAACATCTCCCATTTCCAACGTGTCATCTCACTTCCCTTCTAAGTCAGTAAGGCAAATCTAAACTTAACCACAGGATTTCTCCTAGGAGATTTCATATGGGGAAGTGAAGAGAGAATGCTGGAACTCAGCCTCAGACCTAACCAAGGGAGGGCAGGCCAACCAGTTTCCAAATCACAGACCACAATCCAGGGGTCGGAGCAGCTGGAACAGTATGGGGAAAGAGGAAGAAACACACCAGAAAAGGATGGACCCATTGTAGACTTGAAAATGCTACAACACGAGTCAAGGTAACACCTAAAATGCCAGAGGTAATATTTGGAGAAGATTCTCTTCAGGGAGAAGCTTGAAGACTGGCTTTCATTTCCAACAAAATTAGAATTTCCCACTATCTTAAAGTTGTTTTTTTTTTTTTCTTGAAATGTAAGTCTTCAGCATTCCGGGGGTTAAGCAGGATGATAGGGGTGAGCCTGAGGCCAGCCTGGGCTACAGAAAGACCTGCTTTTAAAAAACCAAAGGGGCAGGGGAACAACCCACAAATCCCTAGGATAGGCAACAGGCAAAGATGGAAACTGATGGTGTTTATGTAACAGCTAACCCCAAACAAAGCCATATAGTTAATTCTCATTGTTCTACTCAGGCAAGCGAGTGTGACCTGCAACTAGCAGGACTCACATGAAATCCACATTTCAAGTTCATTAAACATAAAACTGACACATTGCACATATTTATACAGATGCCGATACTGTATCATTTCGTTCAGTTACTCTGCAATTAAAATGGAGAGGGAATGGCTATTATGCAAATTAAATTTTACCTTTTCAGTGTACAAAGTTTTCTAATCATTAGCAATTATTTGTTCTAATCCACAAGCCTGCTACTGCTGGCCATGCTTTTTTCACAAAAGGGCAAGAGTCCTAAGAACAAGTTCTTGGACTACACAGGTGTGATATGCCTTTGGAACAGTCATTAACTCATAATACAAACCTATTATTTGATGAGCTAGCTGGCAACTGGTATGCTTGCCTGCACTTTGCCTCATGAAAGTACAAAATTATTTGCTTCACTCTCAGGAAGAAGTTCCCTGACTGAGATACAGGGACAATAATACTCCAGTTTACCAGATACAACTTTTGTTTCTTACATTTCTAAATGTATGGAAAATGGCATGAAATGATTCATTACAATATACAGTACCCATTTTAATAAGCCCCTTTCAATTGGATCTTGGGTCAAGGAATTTTTCTAAGCTTCTCCAAAGGCTCTTAGGTCTTTGGTAAGAGACACTGACTCTTCAATCTGATGACAGCTGACTCTCCCACTCTAAGCTACAAGTTCTCACAGCTTTCACCTTAGAAAAAGTGGCCCTTCACTTTCCTATTTCATGATCCCAGCAAGACAAACCATGAACACTCAACTCCTGCAAGGAGCCACCTTGTCCAAAGAGCAGAAAAGGAGAGCAACCCAGTCAACACATGCCAATCAAGAAGGAATCAGGGAGTTTAAGCGACAGATACACAAACTTCGTTGCAGTTGCTGGCCACTGCTCAGCTTCAAGTGTTAGCCCTTCCAAATACTATTTGAAAAAAACCCACAAAAAAAAAAAAAAGTGAGGATCTTGACTCAAGCAACTCAAAACTGACAGATACAATCTTTGTTCTTATGAACAGTAACAAGTAGAGAGCCCAGGTGCCCAACAACCTTGAAATCATAAGGCAGTTCAATCAGTCACATAAATAACATTTGTACAGAACTACTCCCCTTGGGGATTTTTCTCATTTCACATCCTTGACACAATACAATTAAGTCTACCAATACACATCAGGTCAGGGAATTGCCAGTCTCAAAGCAGGGCAAAAGGACTCACCTCACAGAAGAGGGTGAGCTTGTCATCAGGGAGAAGCCCATTGGCCTCATCCAAGAGAAAATCTCTACGAATAAATTTTTTGAATCCCCAGTCTTTGCCTTGCACGAACCTATAAGCTCGCTGACTCTCTGGAATGAAAAAGAGTGTCATATTCAGAGTTACTCAAAGACAAGCTCAAATCCACAACTTATCAGTGTATGAAGTTACTGGATGTGAAAGTAGAGAAATGTCGTTTACCCATAGCTTTGGTTTCTTCTCCCTTGGCATTCAGGATGGAGAACTTGAACTTTGCCCGAACTTCACTCTTTGGACAACTGACCAATAACAGGTAAAGTGACAGGTAATCTTTGCTTTCTTCATCCAGCCCTTTTGGGTTTACTCGCAAACACCTGCCCAACACAGAAACAAATGTGGATCAAAAGAATCCTTATAGTTCCTGAACTCTAGTATGGAACATCAGAATCCAGAGGGGAAGAAGTGTTTCTGTTGCTGTTGTTGTTAGGTTTGTTTTTAAACACCTAAGCTCCTTACCAGGAGGCTGATTCAACAGAAACTTGAAAATAATCTTTCTACACCAATTTGGATCATATTTTAAAAGATAGACGAAAATAAAAGGGTATTCACATCCCTTACATCTCTATCATTTCCTTTATAATTGTCAAATCATTCACCTATCTCAGCCTAAAACATTCAAAAGTTTTTCAGACTACTCTGTTTTTCATTCTTCAATCTCAGAAAAGATAGCCTCAGTTTCTCATGGAGAAATAATTTTGTAAAAAGTCAGAGAACCTTTCAGTAACACTGTGGGAGAAAAATGTTTTCTGGAGAAGTATTCACATAGTATGTACTCTTTTTTGTTTGTTTGCTTTTCTAAACAGGATTTCTCTGTGTTAACAGCCCTGGCTATCCTGGAACTATGCAGACCAGGTTGGTCTTGAACTCACAGAGATCCGCCTGCTTTTGCCTCCAAGTGCTAGGATAAAGGCATGTGTCACCACATTTGGCTAATAGATACTCTTTTATAGGTGTGTGTGTGTGTGTGTGTGATATGCCTGTGGAGGTCAAAGACATGGGACCCCTCTGGAGCTGGAATTGGGCGGTTCTGGGTCATCCAATGTGTGTGTGTGCTGGGAACCAAATTCAGATCCTCTGCAAGAGCAGCAAGTATTCTTACCTGCTGAGCCCTTTCTCTAGCCTCCAGCAATTATATTTTAAGATTTAAAATAACAGGTATTGTGGAAGAAGCACAGATAAAAGTAAAACTCTTATTAGACACAGGAATGTTCTAAGCTTGGCTTCTAAATAAGAGTTTGAGATGCCAATCTGTTAAGGATGATTCAAAACTGAATTTAGGCAGAACTTAACAGGTTCAACTGAGTTAAGTTGTAAATGTCATTAGTTGAAACGCATGTATTTCAGACACTGCTCTACCACACAGAATACACAAGCCACATGTATCTTCAGGCCTTGCCAGGGTTATGTCACCTTTCTCAAACAGGTGGTCTAATCCAGTGCCTCTTTAGGGAGTACAGATGCCAAATATATCACTATACAATATGCTAGAGGGGTTAAATATAATGCTTAGAATAAACATTTTGCTCAGTACCTAGCCTACCGTTTAATGTACAAAGTCAGCAAATATTGAATTAATAAATTCTTCAGTGGGTTATCAGAGAACAAAGTGGGGATTTAGAGACAAAATTGCTTTGATCTTTGCTGGGGACATACGGTTGTATCCCTAACTACCTGGCTCCTACTCCTCAAGATGATACTTGGTTTTGATGACACTCATCCTCACTCTCAGGTCATAGTCATCTTGCAATAGGCACTAGTTCAGGGATTCCAGCCTTAATCCATTCTGTGCATGAACGACAAACTCTTGACTAGACAGTAAATTCAGCTTCAATTCCATTGTTACTTCAAGCATAGGAAAGCTACACTTAAGATGTGTCATAGCATGGAACATGAGCAGAGAAATGAGGTCTGCAATGGAATATGCCTCCTAGATGACAGTTATCTCTACCCTCCCAGTTATAAAGCCAAACAAATATCCTTTATTGCTTAAAAGTAAGCTATTATTGTTAAAGACAGGACTTTATGTGGTCCAGGCTGGCCTCAAATTCCCTATATAGTAAGGATGACCTTGAACCATTGCCCTGCTCTCCTCTTTGAGAAAGACTTACTATGTAACCCTGTCTAGCCTGGAATTTGTTACGTAGACCAGGTTGGCCTTGAATTCAGAGATCCACCTGCCTCTGCCTCCTGAGTGTGGGGATGAAAGGTATGTGCTAGCATACCCAGCCTAACCTTGAACTCTTGTGAGAGGTAAGTGAACTTCAACCTGAGTGTGTGTGTGTGTGTGGGGGGGGGGCGGTTCAGGTATCCACGACCATGCCCAGTTTATGAGTTCTGGAGACGGGATCTAAGTCTTCAAGCATGTGCAGGCAATTTAAAAGTCAAGACCTTAGCCCAGTGGTGGCGCACACCTTTAATCCCCAGCACTCAGGAGGCAGAGGCAGGAGGATCTCTGTGAGTTCAAGGCCAGCCTAGGCTACAGAGTGAGTTCCAGAAAAGGCACCAAAGCTACACAGAGAAACTCTGTCTCAAAAAAAAAAAAAAAAAACAAAAACAGGGCTGGAGCGATGGCTCAGAGGTTAAGAGCACTGGCTGTTCTTCCAGGAGTCCTGAGTTCAATTCCCAGCAACCACATGGTGGCTCACAGCCATCTAAAATTCGATCTGGTACCCTCTTCTGGCATGTAGGCAGAATACTGTATACATAGTAAATAAATAAATCTTTTAAAAAAATTCGTGTTTGATTTTTTAAAAAACAAAAACAAAAACAAACAAAAAGTCAAGATTTTTATGTTACAAACTTAGATTTGTTGCTGCATGTGATGGTGCACACTTTTAATCTCAGCACTCAAGAGGCAGAGGCAGGTGAATCTTTGTGAGTTCAAGGTCAGCCAACTCTACTTAGTGAGACCATATCTCCAAACAAACAAAAAGAAACCCACAAAAGTTAGACTTTGTCGCTTTTTCTGGAAAACACAGAAAAATCCTGGAAATCCTGATGATAGTCGGCTCTTCTCCACACATAGCTCTGTTACTGAGCCGTGTGGCACCAAGTCCTTCATATACTTACTGTAGTGCCAAGAACTAACCCTAGAACCTCACACATGCTGGGTGAGCACTCTGCTGCTGAACTACACCCCCAGCCTTCTAACAATCCTTTATGAAAGGTAAATTACAATTTTTAATTTCTTGTGTGGGTCTTTATGTGGGTCCATGAGCGCCTTGGTTCTAGTGTGGACAACTTGAAGAAATCATTTCTTTTCCTTCCACCATGTGGGCCCCAGGGATCAAACTCAGGTCTTCTGGTAACCCGGCCTTCTTTATTCACTTATGTTACCCTATACAACCTGAATTTGCTAACTTGTAACAAACTCATTAAATTATTTCAACCACTTGTTAGTAGGTGCCTACTGTGTCTGGCCCTATTCTAGGCAATGATGATAAGAAAAGTGAAGTTCCTGCTTTTAAGAATTTACATTCTGCCCATATCCTAATCAAACCAAGCAAAACAGGCAACGTATGGAATAAGTTTACAACTAGAGGTGTTCTTCCTCACCATTTCAGTTTATCATTGGCTCCTGATGAAAAAGTTGAACTTTTTATGACTTCACCCATTTCCTCCCGGCAAAAACTAAAGTTATTGATGGTCCACATGTAGGAGAATTTCACTACCTTGATCTGTTGATAGAAAATTAGGAAGGAATTAAATGTGGGGAACCTGGAAAAAACAGGCTGAAGATCAGACAAGCACCCCTCCCTTAACCCCACAGGAAGACAGCAGTTATCAGGCCCCTGATCTACATTAGAGAAATCTCAGTGACCTACTGCTTCTACAACGTTTTCAACTTCTGAAAACATTGGCAGGAAGTAAGAAAGAAAAACACAGTCAAGGAAGCAACAGCAACAATAACAACAAAACATGGACAGGATAGGGAAAGTCTGAAACTTTGTGGTCCTAAAAGAGCCTGTTATTGAGATGCTGATGTCATTCCTGGGACTCTGAATCTCAAACATTGCTCAGAGCTTTAGAACACACCCCTATCAAGTAGGATTGAAATAATCTCGACAAAATCTCTGTGAGTTCGATGCCAGCCTGGTCTATAAATCAAGTTCCAGGACAGCCAGAGCTGTTACACAGAGAAACCCTGTCTCAAAAACAAAACAAAAAAAATCTAGCCAAAGATTCCCCTTCAATCATCATAGAAAAGCACTAGCCTTGGGAATTCTGACTCTATGTAAGAAAAACAAGAATTTAAGGCTAACAAGGACTTTATCTTGTGGCTTTTGGCAGTTATGCCCCAGAGAAACTAGTAACTCAAAGTTGAGAAGTGATTGTGTTGCTTCTGCCCACTAGTGAAAACATGAACTTACCTGTGTATAGCACCAGCTCTCTGCCACGGGACCACTCGACATTTCTGCCGGAGGTGGAGGACTTGGAACCCTTGACATCGCCAGTTTGAAGGTTAAACTGGGTTTCCAAAGTCAGGGGGCAAAGATTTCTGGCTTTTCTTCACCCTGGTAAGACCCAAGAATTAAAAAACTTATTAGACTCCTTTTAATTGATTATTTTTAATGTTAATCTCAATTTTTATTATTCTTCTCTCATATAACACATCCTGACCTCAGTTTCCTCTCTCTACTCCTCTCAGGTCCTCCACCCTTTTCCTACTATCCTATTATTCCATTGATCTTCTAAGGTACTGGAAACTTTGTGGCTTGTCTGAAATGTTCTTTCTTGATTTAAATATTAACTTCAGAGAAGACCATGTAGTCTCCTAGGCAAAATTACATTATTGTCTATGCATGGTGGCTTACACCTCTAATCTCAGCACTCAAGAGGCAGAGGCAGGTGGATCTCTGTGAATTACAGACCTGTATATCAAGTTTCAGGCCAGCCAGGGCTACAGGAGACCCTGTCTCAAATAAATGAAGTGAACCGAATAAATAAATAAAATCCCATTACTCTTCTGCACAATTCTCAACATTATGTTTAAAATCTGCTGGGCAGGGTGTCACATGCAACTTTCATCCCAACACTCTAGAAACAGGGGCTGGCGGATCTCTTGAATTTGAGGCCAACCTAGTCTATACAGCCAGTATCAAGCCAACAAGCCCTGCATAGTGAAACAAAACAACAGAAGCAGAGAAACATAATCTAAAGGTATATTAAAGCACACTGAAAAGGCTGCTTGATAAAGAGTCTACAGGGCTAACACTAGGAACCCCCTTGCCACCAGAACCTTCCCTTAGGACACAAATGCTCTGCTCCAGTGGAAAATGACCTTGGTACTCTACCCTCCAATTTTCCTGATCGCCTGTGCTTCACTGCAGACTTAAGAGCAGCCTTCTGTTCGACTCCTCTGCCAGCTGCTCTCTTAAAGGGCACCATTTTTACACCTCCCTTAGATGTGCTCCTTTCTCTACAACATCATGTCAAGTTTTCACCTGACTTTCTAGATTTTTCTTGCTTTCTCTACTAATTGTTCTTCAACCTCAATTTCTCTTTCTTTCTTTTTAGACAGGGTCTCTCTATTATGTAGCTCTGGCTGGCCTGGAACTCACTATGTAGATCAGACTACCTGGAACTCAGAGATCTACCTGCCTTCTGCCTCCTGGGTACTGGTATTAAAGGTGTGTGCCACCAATTGGACCTTCCTCAATTTCTTTTATTGGATTTTTTTTTTTTTTTTACAATTACTCCCCATGGTTTAATTTTCAATCATTTTCTCAATTTACATTCTCATGGCAACCAATCATTTCAACAGTATCAAATTTCTGCCAGCACATAAACATTCTCAAATGTCTTTAACTTACACCTCTTTTATAGCCCCAAGCCCCTTTCAAATAGCTGCTATAATAAAATCTAACTCAAAATCATTTTTAAAAACTTAGGTCATGGACCAGTGTGACAGCTCAGCAGATAAAGGTGCTTGCCACCAAGCCTGCTGACCTGAGGTGAAGTCCTGGAATCCACAGGGTAGAAGGAAATAACCAAGTCCTACAAACTGTCCTTGTACTACATGTATGCCATGGTACATGCATGACACAGCCACAGAATAAAAAATATAATAAAATTATTAAAAACGTAAGGTCAGGTGTACTAGTATATGCCTGTATCCCAGTACTTGAAATTCAGAAGCAGCAGATCTCTGTGAGTCCAAGACTAGCTTGGTCTACACATAGAGAGTTCTAGACCAGCCAGAACTAAGACCCTGTTTCTCAAAAACCAAACCAAAACAAAACAAAACAAAAAAACAACAATCAAGAGTAAGTCAAAGGAAGCAAAGTTGCAGAGATATGGGGTAGACATAGAAACTCTTTCCCATTGTTGGTGAGACACTAAAACAAAAAGTGTAACTGTGTATGTAGGAATTTGGTCATATCTAGCAAAGTTTAAAGTGCACACACCACAGAACACAGCACTCCTACTTTGAACACAATGCACACCACAACAGGAATTGCCAAGTTTGGAAGGCACAAAATTACCTCGTATGAATGCTGATCTACCCCCACGCTTCTGATTCAGCAGTCTGGGATGGGCCCAAGAGTATATTTCTAGCAAGGTCCCAAGTAATCCTGCTGAACTAGTCCTGGAACCACTGCCCTAGAGAAAGTCTGCACTTATGAACAAGACATGGACTAGAGAGTCAATGTGACACTGTAACAGTGAAAAGCTAGAAACAAACTAAAACCCTTTAGTAAGGAACAGGTAAGTAAACTGGGTTATTTCCATATAATGGAAAATGAGCTTTATGGTTTAAAATAGTAACTAGATCTGTAACACTGTGGTCCTCAAACACAATGAATGCCAAAGAAAAGAAGGAGTTTTTGAAAGATAAGTCCAGAACATTACTTCTACAAATATAAGTACTGGTACAGATAAAAGCATACTGTAGGAACAAAACAAGAATAACAAAAACATGGCAAGTTGTTACCAGTTTCATGGGGAAATGAGATTTGAAAATAGAAGACACTAACTTTGTCTCTTACGTTTTGGTTCTCAAAAATTTATTTTTATGTATCTAGGTGTTTTGCCTGTACATGTATATGCATATGCACATACATATGTGCCTAAAGCCCAAGGCCTGAAAAGGACAACAGATCCCTTGGAACTGGAGTTACAACAGTTACGAGTTACTATGTAGGTGCTGGGAACTGAACCCTGGTCCTCTGGAGGAGCAGCCAGTGCTAACTAACCACTGAACCATCTCTCCAGGTCCTCTGATATCTGCTTATTTTAAAAATAAGGGTGATAGGAAGCAAATAAAATAATACAAATCTGTTAGAGATAACAAGTGCTTGAGTATCTACTATTCTTTGAAATGTCTGGCTTAAATAATTTTTAAAGTGATGATGATGATAGTATGTGTGTTTATTACTTGTGTTCGTGCATGTATGTGCAATGCATGTGTGAGCACATTCCCTGGTATGCATGTGAAGTTAGAGGACAACTCTTTAGAGTCGGTTTTCCCTTCTTCCCTTTACATGGATTTCAGGATGAACTCAGGTGGTCTGGCCTGCAGAGCTACTCACCAATACGGTGTTGTCTGTCCTCTCTGCCTGGCTACTTGGAGGCTCTAAGACAAACTTTGACTCATCTCCTAAAATGACAGGTTTACATTCCTGTTCTACAGGCTTCATTTTATATGTAATCACACATTCTACTCTAAATTAGTTTTAAGTTCATTAATTTTCTTTGCCTCTTTGCTATAATTCTCTGAGCTATGAGAGAGAGAGAGAGAGAGAGAGAGAGAGAGAGAGAATGTGTGTGTGTGTGTGTGTGTGTATGTGTGTGTGTGTGTGTGTGTTCTATTGTTCCCCCAGAAACTAGAGCTCACAGACTCAGCAAGGCTAGCTGTCTAGTATCTCTAAGCTCCAGGGATCCTCCTCATCTCTGCCTTCCCAGTGCTGAGATTATAGACACGTGCCACCATGCATGGCTTTTCATGGGCACTGGGGATCGATCAGAACTCGGGTCTTCATGTTTACATAGCATGTTTATTGCCTGAGCTGTCTCCCAAGTATTTTTTCAGTTTGCCTCAAATCCTGAGTAGAGGGATGATATAAATGAATAACAGCAAAATCATTTAGTAGTAAGTAACTAACCTCACAAAACTTGCTTACATAGAATAAAAATACTTATAAATGTAATTAAATGTTCCATTGGTCAAACTCTGCCCTAGAAGCATTTATAACTACAGCATCATCTGCCATCACAGACGGTTAGCTGTCTTATACACAGGGCATGCTGTTGCAAACCGCTGCATTCACCAGTTGGTGCAAGTCATGAGCCCCAGTCTCATAGGCTTGTCTGTCTAGTAACAAGTTAATATACCTTAGGCAGTTTTACAAATCCCAGTTATCGTTGCTGCCTAGAATGAAGTTGCAGATTTCCTACTTTTGGGCAGCGCAGCAATGAAGATGTGAATTTTAACGTGAGTTAAGAGAGTAAACCTGGCTCATGAAGCATGTGTTGGAAGCTACACTCCACACTGAGTCATCACAAAGTACTGAGCTGAGCTTATTTTTAAGTTCTTTAAAAAAAAAAAAAAAAAAAACTTCAAATTCATCTAACAAATAACAATTAACAGGGCTGGGGACAAAGCTGAATGGTAGAGTGCTCGCTTAGCCCCGGTTCAATATCCATTACTTCAACTACTACAAATTTTAAAAATCTAGGAAAAAGACATATATTTTTTCCAATGACATTCTGTTAATTCCTTAGTTTCTTTCCACTGAGTATTACTCCATTATGACCAGGAATAAAGAAATACTATTTTATTGGAATTGGGCAAGTGTGTGCTTGAGTAGTTACTGTAAACTAAAAGGATGATGTTTTTGTTTATTATAACAAAGTGGTTTTATTTAAATAATTTAAAAAGAAATACTAATTGGTCTTGACCATTATTCTCCTTTTTCTTTTCTTTTTCCTTTTGACTTGTTTTATAACCAAGTCTTTCTTTGATCTAATTTTTTTAAATGCCCAACCCAGCACCTAAGAGAACTAGAGACTCAATCTCAGCTCTGAGAAGCTCTAACCAGACAACCTGCTGGGAGGGAAATTGACTGGGATGGCAGAAGTCTAATTAATTTCACTCATAGTGGGCACTATGGGCAAAGTGTTCATGGGCCAAGGAACCTGGTGCTGCATGAACTCTTCAGCACTTCATGCCCACCGCTGCAGAGGCTCAGCGAAAACAATCCTGGGAAAGAAGAGATCTATTTGAAGGTCACAGTTAGAGAAGGTTCGAAAGAGACAACCAGAGCCAAAACATATTGTTCACAGCTCAAACAAGTTAAGACATGACCATCCAAGTTCTCTAAGGAGAAAATGATTTCCCCAAGCTTACCAACTCTAAGCATTGACAACTCTAGGTTGAGATGTCTTTATGTGCCACCATTTATTTTCCTGCTGACTCTGTAAAATACTGACCTGTAAGGAAAGACCTTCCTGGATTATACAGAAAAAAGTGTACTTCAGCACATTCCTTTCAACTCTAATACTGGAGGCAGTGTTACTAGCTAATGGCCATCTCTGATAGGATGTTTTCTAGCAGTACTATAAGTACTAATCATCTTTTGACAGGGGATTTAAGTCAATAAATATACAATTTCTAACTAGAAGGTAAAATGTAGGCAAAAGAGAAACATAAATGCTATCAAGCAAAAATAATGCTTTGAACTGAATCTACACAGTTCACTTTTCAGCTGAACCACCTCTTCCTGCCTTCTTACACACTTGTAAAAATACCCAGTTGCCTGCAGAAGGTTTTAAAGTTTTATTAGTTTTTAAAGTTTACAAAGTTATGCAGGTGGTGGTGACGCACGCCTTTAATCCCAGCACTCGGGAGGCAGAGGCAGGCAGATCTCTGTGAGTTCGAGGCCAGCCTGGGCTACCAAGTGAGTTCCAGAAAAGGCGCAAAGCTACACAGAGAATCCCTGTCTCGAAACAAAACAAAACAAAACAAAACAAAAAGTTTATAAAGTTATTACTTAAACACAATTTACATCTGTTCTTTGTATCTATTCCTTTTTCACCTAACATAGTGCCTAGAAAAGTAAACATACTTTGATTAAAATACTTATCTAGTTATATTAAGTTAGCTAACTTTTCTGATTTTTGTTGTTCCTTTTTGACAGAACTCTAAAACAAGCTTTCTAACAATGTTGAGTACATCAGCTGTGCAATGCAATGGCAATCAGTAATTTGCTCTTTTGAATAAAAAACAAACACAGGTCCAAACTCTTAGCCTAACTTCTAGCCATAACATCAAATCCCAGATCTAGTAAAAACGAGGGTTTGGGCCAGTATGAAGTGTACCTTCCTTTTATAGAGGAAGAAAGATTGACTGTAATTTCTTCATTTTGGAAACACATATCAAGTGGGTTAATTAATTTGGGTTAGCCAATAATTAATTGGCTTCTTATATAATCAAAATTATTTCAACAGACAGACAGATTCTATTAGTAACAACAGAAAAGCCAATTGTTTATGTGTGGTATTCACTGAGCTAAGCTAGAATATACTAAAAAAGTATAAAACAGACAGCTTGTACAGCTATTTTGTTTAATCTTTCACAAGCATTCCTTCATCATTAATCTAATCTACTCATCCAGAGAATTAAAAATTAAACCAATGCACACAGACATATATCTCATACATGATGCACATATGATGAGTTAACTTTATATTCATCAGTTTTAAAATGATAGAAATAAGATCATGAAGATACTAAGCTGAACCATGAAACTTGTTTTGTATGTCAAAATAGGTGCTTAATGGCCACTGCATGTGACACAACATGATACCCAGCACAAATGAGCTAATAATGTAGCAAGAACTAGGAATGGATCTTTCAACCAGAGAGCAGTTAAGAACTTTTTTTTAAAAGTCTACCTCTACCTTCTTCCCTTTAAAGACTTGTTCAGTTTCTAAAGAAAACTCCCAATGTCATATCTATTTTAAACCTGAGAGACGTTAACATTCCCCAAAATATAAGATGACAAAACCACTGTTGATTTAAAAAACATACACGCCGAAAACATATAGAAGATTTGGGTATATTCGTTTTCAAAAGGCTAATGTGACCTAAAAGGAATTTCTGTTTCTTCTGTTAGTATTTTCAAGCATATTCAGCCCAGGAGGTAATAGTTTCTCATTACCTTAGGGACAGCTATTACAGGTCATATTGACATCTTTTGTTGCAATATCTGAATGAGATTTTAATATTTTTTATAAGTAAATCCTTTGTACTTTGGTCTAATCTAATGAAATATTAAATACACTGGGCTTTTTTTTTTTTTCCAGTGTAGAGACACTTCTTAATGAAAATAAGAACACTGAAGAGAGATCTCAATCAGCAAAGGAAAGGTTGGGGGTTTCTTGCACGTCCAGTTCATGTTTTGTACAATCTTACAAGACTACTGCTTTGTTTGTTTGTTTGTTTGTTTTCATTATTAAAAAAATCCTATGTACCTATACAAGGACTTTGCAATATTAAGTAGATCTAGAGATAAAAAAACGCAACTACTTCCAGTGTGGCCATGGCAGCCAATGCAACCACGGATCACTGCAGTTCCTGCTGCTAGGGCTTGTGGACAAGTGTATAGGATCAACAATTCACACTGTGATGAAGAATGATAAAGAAACTGTTGGTACACTTCTAGGTTTTGATGACTTTGTCAATATGGTGCTGGAAGATGTCAATCTGAAATTACACCAGAAGGAAGAAGATCTAAATTAGATCAGATTTTACTAATGGAAATAATGTAACAATGCTGGTTCCTGGAGAAAAAGTGCCTAAAATATAAGTAGACTTCCTTGACTTATGCTAGATTCTGGCTTTTTAAAGCAAGCATGAAGACCTGAGTTCAAATCTCCAACACTTTCATAAAAAGCTAAGTGCAGCAACACACATGCATAATCTCAGTGCTGGCAAGGCAGAGACAAGGAGATTCCTGGAGCCTACTGGCTCGATAGTCTTACCAAGTTGGTGAGTTCCAGGTTCAGCAAAAGATCCTGTCTCAAAAAAAATAAGGTGGAGGACAATGGAGAAAGAAATCTGTGGCCTATACATATAAACAGACAGATGAACAGACACACACACACACACACACACACACACACACACACACACCCTTAAGGGTTTATTAAAATTTATTAATAATAAATTTTTAATCCAAATGAGACAAGACACAAATTCTTCAGTGGTTTATGCTGTTCTGAGTAAAATCAGCATTCTTGTCCTGACCTGACTACCATGGCCTCTCTGTCTCATAATAATGTCTACATTTCTTTTCAACCAATATGCTTTATTTAGTCTTTACTTCTGTTGGCACAAATCACTATTGAGCACATAGACTTTTTCTTCATCCCGGAGAGCTTTTTCTCCTCACGTTCCCCTACTATGGGGGCAGGTGCTAAGATAGGGTCTCACTCTGTAGCCAAGGCTGGCCTTCATCTCACTGCAATCTTCCTGTCATAGCCTCCCAAGTGCTGGGAGTAAGGCATGAGGCACAGTACCTGGCTCCATCAGGTCTTTCTAGTTGAGTCCCTCCTGTCATTTAGGTATCCTATAAAATGTAGTAGCCTAAGAGAGCTCTTCCCTGACCACCTAATCTGGGGCAGTCCTCACTTCTAAACCTGTTTCTTTCACATTACCCCCCTTTTTTTTAATTGTCACTAATTGAAGTTATCTTGCTTCTATTTCCACACCTATCTAGTCTTCCCCACTAGAATTTATGTTCAATAAGAAAATAGCATCTCCTTGTGTCTCCAGTGCTAATACAACAGACATTCAATAAATATTTGTTCCATGATTCTGTTGTTGAGTAGCTAGACTGTTTGGGATCTATTTTCCCTAAGTGTGTCCTATTTACTAAGTTAAACTTCATGAACTACTGAGTCAATGTAGATATACAAAATCTGGCATACATTTTTGTATGTATATGCATGTGTGGTATGCATCCATGTGTATATGTGCATTCACACATGTGGGTGGGTGCATGTGTGTGTGTAAGTGAACTTGCTCTTTATGTGTGCATGTGTGAAGGCCAAACACTGATGTTAACATCTTCCATCACTCTCTCTTTTATTTAGCAGGGTCTCTCACTGAATCCAGAAGCTTGCCAATTCTGACTAGTCTAATGAGCCAGCTTGCCCCTGGATCCCATTTCTGTCTGCTGGGATTACAGGTGGCTACTACCTGCCTGGCTTTATATGGGTTCTGGAAATCTATGGTCCTCACACTTGCTTGGCAAGCACTTTATCCAGCCCACCTAGTCCCTCAAGCATACCTTAAAAAAAAAAAATCATTCATTTTACTCATAAAAGATTTATTAAGCCCAGGCGGTGGTGGCACATGCCTTTAATCCCAGCACTTGGGAGACAGAGCCAGGCTGATCTCTGTGAGTTCAAGGCCAGCCTAATCTACAGAGCAAGAGCCAGGGCAGGCACCAAAACTACACAGAGAAACCCTGTCTCAAAAAACCGGAAAAAAAAAATTAAGTACATCTTAAAACTATAGTCAAAATTCTTTAAAAAAAAAATTCAGAAAAGAAGAGAAAAGAGAATCTGCAGGGATATGGGAGAATTCCTGAATCTACAAGACAACACTGCGAGACGCACACTTCCCAGAACAATTTCTCTTATAGAAAGTACCATTAGCAGGCGCACACCTTAAATCCCAGCACTCAGGAGGCAGAGGCAGTTGGATCTCTGTGAGTCTGAGAGCAGCTTGGTTCACATAGTGACTTCCAGGATAGTCAGGACTACATAAAGAGACCTCCATTGTGCTCTCTCGTGTGAGAGCGCACGCACACGCTCCCCCCCACCCCGAGACACACACACACACACACACACACACACACACACACACACACACACACACCAAAAACAAAACAAAACAAAAAAAATAACTGTCAGGAAACCAGTCTAAATTTTAAAATAATCAAATTGAGGCAGATAGTGAGCATTTACTTAGATTCCATCTATAATTTTCCTATTTGACACAGCCTGATTACCTTAAAACGGACATATAGAAACAAAGATAATTACACATGAAAACACATCTATGTCTAGACACTTAACTAAGTTTTTCTAAACATTGTTTTTCAAACTATTGTATACGTGGGAAACTCTGAAACAAAGATAGCATTTAGTGTATAAGATTTCCCCAGGCTACATACATTTCTTAGGCAAATACCGATTCTGAGAGGACTATGAGGACTCCTTCCTTCTTCTCCAGTACCATAAGCTAGTTTCAGAGAAACAGACTGACAGGGCTCATGCATACAAAGTTAAACTGTCAATGAACAAGAAAGGGTATCAAGTCTTTCCCCAAATGCAATAGGTTAACAGCAGAATGTTCCCACTCATTCCCAAGCTTCAAGGTATGCTGGGAGTTTACAGCCTTATTGCCCTCTTTAGAAGGCAGTAGGTTATAAATAACCACAAACTGTCCTTGTCCCTAAGGAGATCTAGCAGCCAGCTCAAAGGTTAAAATGTAGAACAATTTTCACTTCAGATACAACTTTTCCAGACAGCAAAAAATAAAAAATAAAAATGCAAAAAAAAAAAATGTATTGCCAATTTAAGGGTCTGGAAGTAATTTCCTTCCCCTAGAATCTACCCACCACTTTAAGAGTTACTGGTACAGACACACTGGCATCATCCTCTACCCTCAAAATAACACTGGGAGAAGGCAATGCATCTATGCTCCAAACTTAGAAGCTTGCTCTGGAAAGGAGATTCCATTAAATTACTTTGTAGGACTGAAAAACTCCAGATATTAGAAAGACTTTTGGAGTTCCATTTTGCTTTTTAATTTAGGCAAAAATAGCTATGAAACAAAATACATGCAAAGAACAGCATATGAGAAAAAAAAAATTCCACCTTTACTTAGATGGGGGAATCCAGAAAAATAAAACATGTCCAAAACAAGCATAGGTTTCACAAGGCTTGGGCTAAAACCAGCAGGTGATATGCTGCTTTGTTAATTACAGAACCCCTGCTGGGGAGCAAGACTCTACCAGCTGCTTAAAACAAAAAAACAAAAAAACCAACACATAGGACTCATCAGAATAAGCTCTCCACACATAGTTTCAAATCCATCACTTGGGAGATGTCTAAAATGGAACAACACAAATTCAAATAAAAAAACAAACTTGCTGGGTGGAGGTGGCTCTGGCCTTTAATTGGATCTTTGTGAGTTCGAGGCCAGCCTGGTCTGCAGCGCAAGATCCAGGAAAGACACAAAGCGACACAGAAAAACCCTGTCTTGAAAAACCAAAAAAAACAAAAAAACAAAAAAACAAAATAACAAACAAACAAACAAACAAACAAAAAGCTTATAAAGGGGCTGTTTCACTTCAGAGTGGACTTTTTTTATGACTCCATTTTCATAAATTAAAATCATGTGTTACTTCTAACGAATGATGGCCAAAACCTTTCAAGACCACAATGAGCAAGCTTGGTAAAAGTAAAGATTTCAACATCTCCCACATGTCCAAGATTTCTCTGCTGGAAAATAGTCAACAAAATTTTTAATAGGAGAATGTAAAAAGCAGACTCTAGTATTAGTTAATACTCCCAAAGCTCATCACATGTGGGCCCCCCCACACAAGATGTGAGGAAAAACATAGATTACTGTATAAAGTTTTTATAGGTGTAGTTGAAGGAAGAAAGGAAAGATCATAATTTCAAGTCTAAACAAGGTTGGGGGTTCTGGTATTTCTAACAAAATTTTCCTATTTATTTGTTTGTTTGTTTGTTTAGTGTGTATGGGGGTGCGTGAATACCATGGCTCCTGTATGAAGGCACAGGGCCAATTGTGGGAGTTGGTTCTCTCCTTCTACCACGTGGTTCCCAGGGATCCATCAGGCTTGGGGACAAGTGCCTTTACCCACCAAGCCATCTTGCTAGCTGACCTAAAACTTTATATACAAGTAAACAAGCGACAGAGATGGCTCAGCAATTAAGAGCCATATTGCTCTTACAGAAGACCCCAGTCTGGTTCCCAGCACCCATCTCAGGTGCCTCTTAACGCCTACACATAGTTAAGAATACTTTTTAAAAAATCTTTAAACCATAAACAGATGAAAGGTTAACTCTAATATTATGCATATGTGTCCAGCATGTAAGGAATTTAAAAACTGAAATCATCTCATTTAACAAAGAGAGCTGCCTATAACCCATAGTATCCGCTGGCCTTATAAGAAAAAAATCATTTAAATATTTATTGCTAATAAAAATTGGTCAGATAAGAGGCCCAAGGAATGAACATAGAAGAAAAGTCAGAATCAATACTGGGATATAGAGTGAGGAGTAAACTCATTAACTTGGAAACAGAAAAGCCTCACCTGCTACGGGGCGTTTACCATACTACAAAAGCAACCCATTATGTTCCCCATTAACCACTACAACCTATCAGGGAACTCAATTTTCCTCAGAAATATGTTTTGAAAGGGAAAGCCCAACCCCCTCCAACTAAGATAAGCAAGTACTCTACCACAGAGCTACCTTCCCAGCCTGTGTGTGTGTGTGTGTGTGTGTGTGTGTGTGTGTGTGTGCGCGCGCGCGCGCGCGCGCGCGCGCCACACACTGTCATCTCCTTTAGGTCTTAACACATCTCCTTATTAAATGAAGGTGTCTTATCTAGAAATTAAACACAGAAAATAAATTCCTTCTTAAAAATAACTAAATTCAGCCAGGCAGTGGTGGGTGGCACACATCATTAATCTCTGCACTCTAGAGGCAGGGAGATCTCTGTAAGTTCGAGGCCAGAGCTGTTACACAAAGAAACCCTGCCTCAAAAAACTAAAAAAACAAACAAACATAAACAAATTCTGGCCTGGGCATGGAGCTCAGTTGGTGGAGTTCTTGCCTAGCATACAGGAAATCCTGGGTTTGATTCCCAGCACCACATAAACTGGGCATAATAGCACATGCCTGTAATCTCGACATTTGGGAAGTGGAAGCAGAAAAGACCAGTGGTCAAAAGGTCATCCTCAGCTGTTTAGTTTGAGGCCAAGAATAAGTGAGACCCTATATTGGTGTGCATGTTGGGGATGGGGTGGGGGGGCACAGAGAGTAGGGGGAAGGAGGGGGACTCAGAAGGAGATGCCTCTTTGGGTAAAGTGTTGCCAGACTGGAAACACTTAGAAGTAGACAAGGAGAGTCTTGGGAGTTAATGGGCAGCTAGTCTAGCTAGGCAATGAGCTATGTTAAGGATCTAAATAAACTCAACAGAACAAAGGAAAACCTGAAAGTTCTCAGTCTCCAGTGTGCATTATAAGTTCTTGAATCAAGGGGAAAGTAAAAACACATAGGCAGACAAAACAGGAAAGTTGAACAAGATGTCTCTCTTAAGAGAATGAATGCCCTTAGTTCCTGATGACCTTTGTCTGAAAAGATTAAAATGCAATAACACCCATTTTGCCCAGTAAGATTCTGTAGAAGTATACATAGAGGCTTGAGGCATTAATCAGAGCCCAGAGTAAACACCTGAAGAGAGCCATTTTGGTAGCAAGATTTTAAGTCAACATTAAAGAACTAAGTTCTAAAGTACAATACAAAAAGGTAAGATGCTCAAAATTCAAACTCCTTTTACAGACCAAAAAAGCCACACTGCTTACAGCTTTTTGCTTTATAAACTGTAATCTTAACCCTCTAAAGAGCTCTTCTTACTCTACTGTTTCCATATCATGTATTAGCAACCCTTGATTAAAAATTTAAACCCAGCTGGGACTGCTGGTATATACCTATAATCCTAGCATTTGAGAGGATGATGAGTTTGAGGCCAGCTTGTGCTATATAGCGTCATTAAGTCTCAAAAAAAAAAATTTAAATCCAAACACAACTGCTTCCCCCATTAGTATGTATAACCTTTTCCTAGTATATATTAGTCAGCAGAAAAGATATGATTAAAAGGTTCTAGTTTATTCCCAGCAGGGATATTTAGAATAAAACCTTTATTAGAGTCACTTACAAAAATGTTTCTTTGGATTGGGCTGGGAAGATAGCTTAGTTGGTAAAACATTTACCTTGTAAGAACAAGGGCCTGAGTTCAATCCCCAGAATCCACATAAAAGCTAGGCATGGTGGCACTCACTTTTAAACCAGCATTACTGGCAGGCAGAGATGGGGGATCCCTGGGACTCACTGGCTAGCCAGCCTATCATAACTGGTAACTCCAGGCCAATAAGATAACCTTGTCTTAAAGGAGGTGGATACTGTCGTTGAAGATGACAGACTACCCTCTGGCCTCCACATGCACACGCATACAAGTACATACACATTAAAAAGAAAATCAAACATGTTTTCTTTATATGACTTTACCTTCCATATGCACTAAAATCAAACAGTAAACTGCACTAAAGATGTACATTTTTCAAGCGCAATAAATATTTCTATCTATCTCATTCTGCTTTACCCCTTCATGATTAAACTGTATAAATAAAACTACATAAAACTCACCAAGTCAAGTCAGTAGGTAAACTCTAATTTGTCTTGTCTAGCAGGAAATCTCTGTTGGAAATAGAGATGATGAGTCAGCTTAACTACATTGTGAGTCTCATACACATCTTACTTTGGCTATTATTTAAAGGGAAAAGTTCACAAAAATCAGGTGATACAAATGCAATGAAATGACTGATAAAAGGACTTACTAGACAAAATTACTATTCTAATACTCTAGTCTGAACGATCTACTTTTTATTCAGTTCTCAAAAAGGGTATACTTGAAAGTCAGAAAACCAGCTGGTTCTAACACTTGCTTATAAGCAAAAATGAAATATCACTTGCCCCATGTCAATATTGTTGAGGAAAACTTACTACAAAGTATAACATATGCCTTTACTAAAGGTGCTGTCTGGCTAAATTACACCAAAGCAAGACACATTTAAACAAAGTCATTTATCACATGGTTTTAGGAAATAGTAGGAAGCTATCCACAAAAGACCAGGTTATTAATACTGATTATACACGGGAGAGAAGGGTTTGTGTTGAAGATCGGTGAGATGATCTTGGTTGCTGTCTGCAGCACAACTGCTTTAATAATCTTTCATATATCATGCAAAGGGAATTGGGCTTGTAGGACCAGGACCTAGGCAAAAATAGGTAGAACAGATCCTTTTTTCCTTTAATGTGGAAAAATGAGGCGCTGTGGAAATCATTGGTTAGCCTTCAAAGTCTCTCAAATGTGTGCATATGAACTTTAATAAACTGATTGAAATTAATTTTCCTTACACTGTAACAGATTTTGGTAAAACCAAATGTGGTTACTATTAGTAACAGAAAGAACCCCCTAAACAGGATGTTACCTCAGGACACCTTTAATCAGAGACCATAAAATAAAACTTAGAAAAATCTCACAAGTTATATCAAGGAGCAGCAGTCAGATCAAATCCATCCAACAAATATTTGGTAAGCATCCAAATGGACACAGTTCTGGACACCCCAAAGGCAGAAAGAGAATGCCTTAAAGTACTAACTTCCAGCCAGAAGATAGCCTACTTTTTCAAATTAAAAGTCTCTGAATATGCGTGATTTTCTCTCTCTCTCTCTCTCTCTCTCTCTCTCTCTCTCTCTCTCTTTCTTTCTTTTTTTTTTTTCTTAAGACAGGGTCTCACTATGTAGCTCTGGTTGTCCTGAAACTCACAATATAGAACAGGCTGGCCTTGAACTTACAGAAATCCATCTGCCTCTGCCTCCTGAGTGCTGAGATTAAAGGCGTGAGCCACGACACACAGTTTATACGTGTGATTCTTGCAGCAGAAACCTTTAGCCTTTTCCTCACTTTTTCTTAAGTTTCTGGGTTTTGTCTTGAATTAATTTCCCAGAATTAACACTTTTAGGCCCCATACACTGAAAAGGTTAAAGTAACACTACAGTGAATAGGTATCTAGCTACCCTCTACTATTTAATAGTGAACAAAAGGTCTCCCCCACAGAACACTCCTTTGATTTTTCTTTTTTTAAAAGATAATTCAGCATTGAGAACTTGGTCATAAAACAGGGTCACCCAAGAATAAATACTTACAGACCAATATCCTATCATATTACTTAAAATTTAATTTTGAAACATAAGACCTGTATTTCAGAAGTTTCCTCTATTGATATAAGGGTTGAAATGTAATGCGTGTGACTATTCTCTAGGAGCCAACACTTAACACTCCAATTATATGAGAAAGAAGCTTCTGAAAGAGCAAAATCAGGACAGACGTATTTTCTTTGCTTTGTGGAATGTCACAGTGGTCAAGGGAACGTCCAGTCACCCCATCTCACTCTGAGTAAAAGCCACAGTCTCTACAATGGTCCAGAGGCTGCACAAGCGGTAGGCACTCTGTAGCTCTCTGTCCTATCTCCAGCTCCAGCTCCTAAGCTCGGAATGTTCCAGCTGTACCACTTTTCTTTGTTGTAGTTTCTCACAGCACAGGCTCATTCCTGTCTCGGGGCTTTGTATTGCAGTTTGCTGTCTTGGTAATGTTCTCCAGGCCCTGAGAGATGATCAGGGCACACGCCCTGCCACTGCTGATTCCTTAATTGTCACCATCTCTGTGAGAGCTTTCCCTGACACCTTTAAATGCAACTCTTTCTCCCTGGCACAGTCTTATTCCTGCCTCATTATTTTTTCTATACTAGATAAAGTCATCTAGCATACTATATTTTTTACAATCTGTTTCCTCTAACTGAAAAATAAGCTGTTCAAAGGTAGATTTATGTGTTTTGTTGCTGTACCTAGACAGTGTCTGGCACATGGAAGGCAAGAAACAAACCTATTTAATAAATGACTGAATTCAACTTTCCTTCTGAACTTCCATCCTTTGAAGATTGCACAGTAGTTCTATACATTCCTATGGGGGCACACACCTGTTATTGAGCACTTGGAAAGAAAAGGCTTGAGGATAAGTTTGAGGTCGGTAAGAGTTACAGACTAACTAAAGCTCCAGTCCAGCTTGGATACCATGCCTCAAAACAAACAAAAAAATTACCTCTCCATAAATTAGCAATTTTTTGTTTTATTTTTCAAGACAGGGTTTCTCTGTATAGCTCTGACTGTCCTGGAACTCACTCTGTAGACCAAGCTGGCCTTGAATTCAGAGATCTGCCTGCCTCTACCTTCTGAGTGCTGGGATTAAAGATGTGTGCCATCACATCTGGCCTTAAAGATTTATTTATTTTATGTAATGGATGTTTTATCTGCATGTATGTCTGCACACCGAAAGAGAACATTGGATCCCATTGGACTACAGTTATAGATGGTTTTAAGTTTTCATATGGTTGCTAGGAAATAGAACCCAGGACCTCTGTAAGAACAGCCAGTGCTCTTAACTACTGAACCATCTCTCCAAGCCTCTTAAAATTAGCATTTTTTACATGAACAAGGTTTAGACTTATGCTTTTAATATTAATGGACGATAGATGCCCAAAAAGTTAATACAAGTATATTTTCCCCCAACAAAGCAAAATACCTGTTTTCAATGATAACATCCTTGAGGGCAAAAAGAGTTAAGAACTCCTGTATTATGGGAACTAGCTGACAATGCACAACAGAAGTTTGTAAAAACTGAGCAGATTTTATTTATACTATAAGGTAAAATATTTTTAAAAAATAAACGTGTAAACAAAAGAATTGTAAGAAAAATGTACAGGCCTCCAGTGGCCTTTGATCCTTTGATCCCAGCACTTGAGAGGCAGAGGCAGGTGGGTGGATTTCAGAACTTATGGCCAGTCTGGACTACATAGAGTTCCAGGCCAGCCAGGGCTACATAGTGACACTGTCTTAAAAAAGCCAAAAGAGAAAAGAACAGTTCCTTAAATACTATATTTTTAAAGATTTATTTTTACTTTATATGCATGAAGGGTTTTGCTTACATGTATATATGTAAGTGTATGTATGCTGTGCTTGCCAGAGGCCAGAAGAGAGCACTGAACTGTCTGGGTCTGGAGTTAACAGACAATTATGAGCCACTATTTGGGGGCTGGGCACTGAAACCCAGGTCTTCTGCAAAGGCAATTTCTCCATGCACCAAGAAGAAGTACCTCCCGCCTTTTGCATTTATTAGTGTGTATTTGACTGTGTGAGCGTGCACACGACAGTGATGTGTGGAGAGAGGACGACTGCAGCAACAGGTTCTCTCCTTCCACCATGTGGGTCCCAGGGAACAAACTCAGGTCATCTGGCTTAGCAGCGTGCACCTTTGCCATCCACTTACTGAGCCATCTTATTGGTCCTTAAGAAGAAAATTCTTTGTATTATTTTGATTGCCATAGAATAACAGATGCTGTTATGTACCCAGATGAAACAGACTAAGAGGATGACTATAGTTTAAAAAACATACTTTTTTACTAAAAAGATTCATGACAATTTCTAGAAGAGAAAGAAAACTCCCTAGTGTTAGTGCTCTTTGTTTGTTTTTGTTTTTCAAGACAGGGTTTCTCTATGTAGCCCTGTCTATCCTGGAACTTTCTCTATAGACCAGGCTGGCCTTAGACTCACAGAGATCTGTCTGCCTCTGCCTCCTGAGTGCTGGGATTAAAGGCGTGCGCCACCACTCAGCTAGTGTTAGTGTTCTAAAGAAAGATTTAAGACAAGACATGTCTTAGGGCTGAAAGACAGCTCAGTGGTCAAAAGCAAGTAGTGTTCTTGCAGAGAATTCATTTGTTTTCCAGTACCCACATTAGGCAGCTCTACCCACAGACATACCTACATTTAAGCAAATGAACAAACATATCTTTGCAACATAAAGTATAAAATGTGGAGTTGATGTGACAAAGAATAGGTTATCAATTCCTTTCAAACTCCAAGATTACCATGGCATAAGGAAGAATATTCACTAAATAAAACTTTCTAGTAAATGACATGAGACATATTTCAGCATATAGACAGCATTTATTTTGCTTCCCCCCTTTGGGGGGGGGGGAATCTGGCTGTTTAGCCCAGTCTTATCTAAAACTCTCTATTCTCCAGCCTTCCAAGTGCTGGAATTACAGGCTGGAAGCAAGCCTCACTGCATTTGTACTTTTGATGGAATACTTCATCCACATAAAAGTGAGAATATGCCTGAATCTAAGGTACTTTCCAATCTTGGTACTTAGGACCTGAGCCATACCCTAAGACGAGAACACATCTGAAAGAACACAGACATCTGGGACTTAAGTTTTATTAATGTGGTTTCCGATTCAAGGTCATATTGGTTGTTAAAAAAATACTCAGTATATCAATTCTTCCCAAATTCTTAAAGATAGCTCATATAGTCATGAGACGGGTTGCTGCCCAAACTAGTTGTTAAAAGTTCTAATTGACACTTGCAACAGGCAGTGTGTGTTATTAGAGAAGAGAAACAGTTTTCATTGTATCACTTCTAGACTCCAAGTGCTGGAAACCTCTGAATAGGATCCAGGTTTAAAGGGGGAAAACACGCAGGGTGCAAATTAAAAATATACTCAACCTCTCAATAACAAATAAAGCACAGCAAATTAAAGGCTACAAAGAAAAATTTTAAAGTGGAAATCATTGGTCATTGAAATATATGATCCCTTAGACAAAATTTATAGGAAGTAATTCTAAACTAATACCAATGTAAAATTATATTTTAAAAATGGGGCTGGAGAGATGGCTCAGAGGTTAAGAGCACTGGTTGTTCTTCCAGAGGTCCTGAGTTCAATTCCCAGCAACCACATGGTGGCTCACAACCATCTACAATGAGATCTGGTGCCCTCTTCTAGTCTGCAGACAGAACACTCACTGTATACATAATAAATAAATAAATCTTTAAAAAAAAAATGCTAACCCTGATGGGCAGTGGTGGTACACACCTTTAATCCCAGCATTTGGGAAACAGAGGCAGGCAGATCTTCGTCAGTTCAAGGCCAGCCTGGTTTACAGAGCAAGATCCAGGAAAGGTGCAAAGCTACACAGAGAAACCCTGTCTTGAAAAACAAAAACAAAAACAAAAGAAAGACTTATTTTTGGGGGCCTGGCTCAGCGGTTAAGAGCACTGACTGCTATTCCAGAGGACCCGGGTTCAATTCCCAGCACCCACATGGCAGCTCACAACTATCTGTAACTCCAGTTCCAGGGGACCCTCAGACAGACATACATGCAGGAAAAACACTAATGCACATAAAATAAAAATAAATAAATAATTTTTTAAAAAATGCTACCCCTTGTTTGTAGCATTTATAGCCATTAAATCTGAGGGAGGCAGAGGGATGATGAAAACCTTTCATAATTCAGAATATTGGTCTTCTTTTACTAAGGTGAAGCTCTGAAATTTTCTTTCCTTATAGATTCTTCTAAGAATCTGATAATGTGATAGCACTGCATTTTAATGTATTTCTAGTGACAGCCCAGTGTTTAGCAGCTACAACTGGGACATGCTGAATTGGGACATGCTGAATTTCTGAGGCAACACAAGAACTGCAGACTGGGTCAGAGGTTATTAAACAGTCCCACAATTGGTGAATTAAAGTATCCGAGTAGTTAAAAAGTAGTAAAAGAGCTGAGCATGGTGGTACAGCCGGTCATCCTAGCTCTTGGGAAGCAGAAGCAGGAGAAATCACAAGATCAAGAACAGCCTAGTCTACACAGAAGAGAAAAATCTCAATAGTTATGGAAGTTTATGAAAACAGATATTAGATTTAAAACAATAAAATGTGGGCTGGAGAGATGGCTCAGCAGTTAAGAGTACTGGCTGTTCTTCCAGAGGACCTGGGTCCAATTCCCAGCACCCACATAGAAGCTCACAACTGTCTGTAACTCCAGTTCCACGGGATCTGACACCCTCACACAGACAACATGCAGGCAAAACACCAATGCACACAAAAATAATAAAGATTTTAAAAAGACAAAATACAAAATATTAAAATGCAAAGCTCTCATTATCAAATTGTACAAAGAGTCCATAGGAAAGAATTTTTGGCACTTTTCACACCAGTAAAAAAAAGAAGTATTAAAATTATATAAAGGTTTTCCTCATTCCCCTTACTCCTTCAAATAATGACTATAAGTTATTGGAGTAAGTAGGAAATTCAAATGAAACTTTAGATAAAAATCAAACAAATTCAAGCCACTGAAGGAAAAAAGGAGCAGCGTGAGCATAACACACACACACACACACACACACACACACACACACGAGATACCTACGTTCTTTGATATTTTTGTCTATAATGGCAAATTTTAAAAAAATCAACAGAGTTGTGATACTATGAAATAAAAACAGTATCATTAAAACAGGAAGCCTAGGGCAAGGCATGGTGGTGCATGTTTTTAATTTTAGAACTCAGGAGGCAGAAGCAGGCGGATCTCTGTGAGTTCAAGGCCAAGCTGGTCTACATAGAGAGTTTTGGACCAGCCAGGGCCACATAGTGAGACCTTATCTCAAAAAAAAAAAAAAAAAAAAACAAAAAAAAAACCATGAATGGCCGAGCATATATATAGCAACATGGATAGAGGTCAGAAAATAAGAAGAAATGAAAAAATGATTGCTGTAGAATCTTTAGCCAAGTATGGTGGCGCACACCTTTAATCCTAGCATTTAAGAGGTAGAGGCAGAAGTATCTATTGTTAGTTTGAGGCCAGCCTGGTCTGTAAGTAGCTCCAGGACAGCCAGGACTACATAGAGAAACCATGTCTAGAAAAAAGAAAAAGAATCTTCATATATACAGTATACATACATAAGTACTTAAAAATCCATATAAAATTTACTATAAAGGACTGAACACATAAAGCAATACATTTTCATATCCATACCTATACTACACTGAAAGGATACATATTACATTCTCTGTGGAGAAAGGATTGAAAACGAAGGATAACTTCTTTAACTGATAGTATTTCTCACAATCTCTACTTGGCTTTGTAAAAAACTTCAATGAAAATTCAGCGGAAACAGAGAATTGGAAAAACTAAAAACAGAGTACTCTTTTAAATAGACAATTATGTCATCTGAATGAAGGCCCATCACACCCTAAAAGCCAATGAATCTAATCAGATTTCATTAGTGAAAATCTGCTTGTAAAATACTTTTCCTGTGATTGATGGGAATAATATAGCAGTGGGTGACTTAAGCAAAGAGGAGAAAGACGCTGGCTTCCCACACTTCAGCAAGGAAGTACTTCTTAAACAAAAGTAAGCTCCAGTAACTCAACAAGCCTTCAGAAAGACTTTGGTCCCTGTAGGGAATGTTCTTCATAGTGCATAGTGTACCTCCTCATTCCCTCTAACATGCCACTCTGAAGACGGATCCTTCCTCCCTGAAGACCGATCAATCCCCCCTCTAATGACCTCGGATTTCAGTGTGTGAGAATGCAAAGACACATTTTCCAAAAAACACTTGACACTTTTTGTTTTTGAGTGGGGAGGACTCAAATATTTCTTTGAAATATTTAAAGTCTTTTTTCTTTCTAATATTTCTCCT
Organism: Peromyscus maniculatus bairdii; assembly: GCF_049852395.1. Classification (NCBI taxonomy): domain Eukaryota; kingdom Metazoa; phylum Chordata; class Mammalia; order Rodentia; family Cricetidae; genus Peromyscus; species Peromyscus maniculatus. The sequence continues at coordinate 82,335,649 of NC_134859.1, read as the reverse complement.
TCCTTTACTTTTTCTGTTTGTTCTATCTCTGGCATATTTGTACTTTTCACTTCTTGAGGGAAAATGTAATTCCAAATAAACCAAATCAAAATCTACTTCACAGCCCAAATCTAAAATAAAGGGAGAAAAGGGGGGAAAGCAAGAAAAAAACTAACCTTATATTGCTGTCTTCATTTTAGCAATAAGACTACAAATAAAGTTCTGCTTATCAAGTAAGGGAGTAAAATCAAACTTACTCGTACATCATAAACCTTCAATTAATTCAGAGCCACCTTTTACAAGCCACTTTGTTTACTATAAAGCCATTTGAATAGGTACAACTGACCACTATAGTAGAATCTATAACTTCAGAATTCAGAGCTGTGATAGTCTATGTATCCCTACCTCATCCTCCTGGTCTCCTTCCCCTCCACAGCCTCCCAAGGACCAGTGTTTTCAGTGTTCTGGGCTATATAAGGACTCCCTCAAAAGCAGAACTGCATCCAGTACTAAGTGGCTTCAGTTGTTTTCAAAGCACTCTGACATTCATGATCTTATTTGGGATTTTTACCAACTTAGTGAAGCATGCAGAATAAGCATTTTACAAACAAGGAAATAAGCTTCCCAGCTGTCCTGGTCACATGGTTACTAAGGAGCTTAAGTTAGACTACAAGTCTTTTTAACTACTAATCTAACAGTCTAATCCTTTGACTTCCCGATTCTTACATAAGGTTACATGTGAGGATGTATGTTATATGTCTTTTATTCAACATGTAAAAAATTGGGAAAATATCTCACAGAAAGCATGTTTATATACTCCAGTTTGCAACTGCATTTGATTTTTTTTTTTTTTTTTTTTTTAGCTAGGATCATATGAGCACAGTCTGGCTTCAAAGTCACTATGTAGCCAAGGATGGCTTTGAAATTCTGATTCTCAGGGGCTGGAGAGATGGCTCAGTGGTTAAGAGCACTGGCTGCTCTTCCAGAGGTCCTGAGTTCAATTCCCAGCAACCACATGGTGGCTCACAACCATCTGTAATGAGATTTGGTGCCCTCTTCTGGCCTGCAGGCAGACATATATGCAGAACACTGTATACATAATAAATAAAATCAATCTTTAAAATAAAAAAAAGAAGAAATTCTGATTCTCCTGACTTGGCCTCCTCAGTGCTGAAATGTGCCATTGTTCCTGGCTTAATTTCATTTTTAAGTGGCAACTACGTAAAAACCGTCTTAGATTCTAATGAGTTCTGAACGTCATATGTTTGTTTTGGTTTTTGAAAACAGGGCCTTGGCTGTCCTGGATCTCACTCCGTAGACCAGGCTGGCCTTAAACTCACAGAGATCCACCTGCATCTGCCTTCCAAGCACTGGGATTAAAGACGTGTGCTACTACCACCCGGCTACCAACACCCAGCATCTGAGCATCATTATTAATGGAGACATCAGCAAGCCATTGATTGGATTCATACTTTTCTTTCAGACTGGGTACTGGGAACAGATACTGTGTACCTAATTCTTCTAGAATGACTTTCCACACATTAACAGTTTATCCATCAGGTCTTTAAAATACAATGTTTACTATTCCAACCTGTCAGAATAATAGTCTACTGTTTCCAGGAAACCAGTACCTTTTCCTCTAAAGACCTCTACTGTTCCTTTGCCACAATTTACAGAATTAAAAAGCAGAATTTCTACAGTTCTTTAATTACATGTATTTGTGGTGTCTAGCATAACATTAACTGCCACCCCCTTCAATAGTTGCTCAGGCCACACCCTGTGTTTGCGTATCCCACCCAGTATCAAGTCCTTAGCATAACATTAACTGCCACCCCCTTCAACAGTTGCTCAGGCCACACCCTGTGTTTGCGTATCCCACCCAGTATCAAGTCCTATCTGGCACTAGGCTTCTTTACTCTCTATTATCCACTGTGTCCAATCCACAGTGTTCTCTCCCCTGAACAGTGTTACCTGTGCTCCTAACTCATCTCCTGGCTTCCTCTGTAGCCCAGTCTATTCTCTACAAAGTAGCCATGGTAAATTTTTTAAAATGCCAACAGATCATGCCACTTTTTCTCTTAACCACATTTAAAATAAAATTCAGCCCCTATAACAGACCCTATAGAATCCTTATATACGAGAGCTAGCTCATTAATTCATGGCCTACCCTTCTTCCCCGTCTTTTGACTCCAAACACACTGGCCTTCTATAAACAAGTCAAGCTTGTTTCCATCTCAGGCCTTTGACTCTCTCTTCCTTGCTCAAAGTCCCTTAAAGATCATTTCCCTAGACATTTACATTGCTAGCTTCTCTTTGTTGTTGTTTCAGTTTTTGAGACAGGGTCTCACTATGTAGCCCTGGATGGCCTGGAACTCACAATGTAGACCAGACTGGCCTATTTAGACCTGGCTGGTCTCTTAAGAGATCCCCCTGCCACTGCCTCTGCCTCCCAGAGCTGGGACTAATGTGTACCACACTGGCTCATTGCTAGCTTCTTGTTACTAACTCAAGACACCTCTTTTTTTTTTTTTTTTTTTGGTTTTTCGAGACAGGGTTTCTCTCTGTAGCTTTGCGCCTTTCCTGGAACTCACTTGGTAGCCCAGGCTGGCCTCGAACTCACGGAGATCCGCCTGCCTCTGCCTCCCGAGTGCTGGGATTAAAGGCGTGCGCCACCACCGCCCGGCTTCAAGACACCTCTTAAGAGGTAGGAGGAAAGGGGCTGGGAGGGGTGGGGGGAGTCTCCTTTTTATAGACTTTGTGACCTCAATCAAAAGTAACAGCCAGTCCCTACTCCTTGGATGATTTCATGTGCATTAACCCACTATGCTACTTACAGCCTACAGCCCAATCATCTTCTTGGTGCAACTGTAATGACATTCTAGTCAGGTGTGGTGGCACATGCCTACAATTCCAGTTTGCTAGAGGCAGGAGTTTAAGGACAGCTTGAGCTATGTAGCCAGACCCTATATCAACAAACACAAAGCAAAAACAACAACAAAGACATTCTGTTCCTATGGAGCCGAGAACACAGAGGCTCTTCTGAGAAAACATCCATTTTTCAACAGTGGCCTGCTTCTTTTCTTTTTGGCACTCAACAGGATTTTCTCTTTGGTCACAAACTTTTTTTTTAATCAATTTTTAACAAAGCCACAGATTTACAATACAGATTAGATACAATTTTGAGACAGGGATTCACTATTACCTAGTGAATCTCCCAAGGCCAAGTGACCCTCCTACTTAAGCTTCCTGAGTAGCTGAAGACAGGCCCATGCCACTATGCCCAACTCTAGGCCACACTTAATCTCAGAAAATTCCCTTATACAATTATTTAAGTCTGACTTAAAATACATATAATTATTATGCCTCTAATTTTGTCTCTCTTTTAACTCACTGAGTCCAATTAGTGCTGTCCATATGCACAGACATGAGGAACCTACCAGTGGCCACATTTGTCAAGAAAACCAACTCTCCCTCCCTCAGCTGCTGCTGCTGATCTTCTCTGATTGTGTGTGTGTGTGTGTGTGTGTGTGTGTGTGTGTGTGTGTGTGTGTGTGTGTGTGTGTGTGTGTGTAGGTGGTACACATATGCCACAGGATGCACATGGAAGTCAAAGGACCACTTTCAGGAGTCAGTTCTCTCCTTCCACTTTGAGTTCTATGGATAGAACACTCAGGTTGCTAGGCTGCAGAGCAAGTAATTTTACACACTAGCCATCTAGTTGGCCTCTGCCCCACCCCTGAAGTCCCCCTCCACTTCAAGAGAGATCACTCACTAGTTTAGGGCTGAGGGCAATGCTTTATAGTAAAGTTCTTGCCTAACATTGGAGAGACCCTGGACTCATCCTCCACCACTGATAGAATGGGGATGAAGGCAGGAAGGAGGAAAAGGCAGACTAGTTTGCTGACCACTGAATATTTTTTTGTGTATGCCTGTTGTGCCTACAAGGATGTCTGTACACCATGTGCATGCCTCCTGCCCGAGGATACCAGAGAAAGCATAAAATCCCTTAGGTTGGAGTTACAAACAAATGGTGATGAACTGCCGAGTAGACACTGGAAATACCCCGGACCTCTGCAAGAGCCACCAGTGCTCTTGACTGCGGAGCCGCTTCTCCAGTCCTCTAGCATTGACTTTAACTCTACAGATCTACACAGTGGGTTCCAGGCTAGCCAGGGCTACACAGTGAAACAGTTTCAAAAAACAACTAATCATAATGAGACCTGATAACAACACTGGAATTTTCCAAGATAGAAAATTGCTTATAAATAGAGTGGTGGGGAGAGGTACTGACATGAGTATTTTGGGAGATTTTGCCTCTAGATTCATATTCATATATATTCTCATTCTCTCTTTCTCTCTTTCTTTCTCTCTTTCTCTCTCTCTCTCTCTCTCTCTCTCTCTCTCTCCCTCCCTCCCTCCCTCTCTCCCCTCCTCCCTCCATTCCTCCCTCCTCTCCCCTCCCCTCCTAACCCACTGGGTCCAATTAGTGCTGTCCATATGCACATGGGCATGGATCGTCCACTGTGGAATGAGAACCAATCTGTGATCACATGTATAAAGAAAACTCTCACTCCTGCATCAACCACGTTAATACAGAGTGAAAATCAAATTTCCTAATACTAGTTTTTCCGAAGTAAAAGGCTAAATTGATCTGAAGAACACAAAGGAAGTTCTTTGCAATGAACCAACTATTCTCTTGAGGGAAAAGGACTGTACCCAGAGCATCTTAAACTGTGCCTTGAACATAGGATGAGCTCCATAAACGTTTGATTAATTAATAAAATCACTCTGAAGATGTATCTAGAAACAATTTTGTACTAGAGATCAGGAAGCTGAACTCCAAAGCAACTTAGTGGCTTGCCAAATGTGACATTGACACTGAAGCCAATAGCAGAGCTGAGACCAAACACAGTTACATTAGGAAAGGGAAGTGCTGAGCTGAAGAATTTCAAAGTGCAAACAAAAGATAACACACTGATGATAGACCATGCGACTGCAGCTAAGAACAATAGAGCCAGGATAAAGCAACACCATCAAGACTCTGGTGAGGTAATGGTTACCCAGTGCATAGAGTACAAAAGGACAAAGCAAACCTCTCCGTTATGAGGAAGGATAGCACAACCAAACCAGAAAATGAGTGGGACACTGACACTGCCCACGCCAGCTTTCCAGTCTTAGTTAATGTGACTGCTCAACTCAACTGTCAAGCTGCCCAATCCACCGCTCAGTTACACCCACAACAAAATTAAGGTAGGTTTACAAACTGGATTCCTCCCTAAGGATATGGGATTATAATAATAAATTTGGAAATCTATTTGTTCTTGACTCTAGTAGTCCTTTCCTCTTACAATTCAACCAATCATTACTGATTTAAATAGCACCTAATAGTTTGACTCTGATGTTCAAAACAGAAAAAGGGCTTTCCCCTCAAAACTCTTTCAAAGCCTAATCATCTTATCACCTAAATCAAATTATTTGAATTATTATAAAATATTTAGAGATCCCATTTGAGACAGGGCTGTGATTCACCTAAGTTTTATAAAAGTTTTCCCCACCCCTACTAGTAGTAAGGCTACAAAGTGGATTTTTTTAAAATCCTCAATCTAACTAATTTTAACATTAGTAAATGTGTTTCTACTGCTTAAGCCCTAAAGTCAATCAACCATAAAAATATTTATTGAAGGTTAGAGAGACGGTTCAGAGGTTAAGCACACTGGCTGCTCCTGCAGAGGGCCTGGGTTCAACTTCAGTACCCACACAGTGACTCACAACCATCTACAAACTCCAGTCCTAGGAAATCCAATGTCCTCCTTGGGCACCAGGCACATACATGGTGCATATATAGGCAGACAAAATACTCTCTCACACACACATGATTAAAAAATTATTAAATATAATCTGAATGTCCAGTCCCATACTGAGCCTTACCATTCCCTGTCTGGCATGAATAGAAAATGTTTTTGGCCTTGAAGAAGTAGGAAAAGCCTCAAGTTATAGTTAAAAGATTATATATTTTCAAGGACTAACAGCTTCTCCACTATATGTATTTTGTCCTCTTAAACACCAAATCATTCAAAAGTCAGAGAATATTTGCCCTGGTATTTGAGATTTAATTTTTTTTTTTTTTTTTTTTTTTTTTTTTTTTTTTGGTTTTTTGAGACAGGGTCTCTCTGTGTGGCTTTGCGCCTTTCCTGGAACTCACTTGGTAGCCCAGGCTGGCCTCGAACTCACAGAGATCCGCCTGGCTCTGCCTCCTGAGTGCTGGGATTAAAGGCGTGCGCCACCGCCTCCCGGCGAGATTTAATTTTTTTTTTTTTTTTTGGTTTTTCGAGACAGGGTTTCTCTGTGTAGCTTTGCGCCTTTCCTGGGACTCACTTGGTAGCCCAGCCTGGCCTCGAACTCACCAAGATCCGCCTGCCTCTGCCTCCCGAGTGCTGGGATTAAAGGCGTGCGCCACCACCGCCCGGCGAGATTTAATTTTTTAAAACATTGTAAAATTAATCTAAACATCTAGGTTAGATAGGTATTAATAAAAAAGGAAGCACGGGACTTTAGACAAACTCCATTTCAAATAATGCATAATGTAACGAGTCCTTTTCTGTCCGGCCAGCCAGCTCCCAAATAATGACATGGAGAGTTCTTATTAATTATGAAAGTTGGCCTATAGCTTAGGCTTGCTCTTAACTAGCTCTTACAATTTAAATCAACCCATTTATATTAATCCATGTACCATCACACGACATTACCTCTCTTCTATCTTGCACCTCTTATTTCTTCTTTGTGTCTCCTGGTGTCTCTCCTTTTTTCCCAGAGTCCCCTCTGTCCCCAGAAATCTCACCTAGACCTCTTGCCTAGCTACTTGTCATTCAGCTTTTTATTACACCAACCAGCAATACACCTTCACACAGTGTATGAATATCCCACAACAACATAAAGATCTCATAAGTACATTCATCTTTAAGGGGTCAATTGAGTCCCTCAAACTTATAAAACATGAAGAGACGTTAATACTATTTAATCATGAGTGAAAAAAACAGTTACTTTAAAAATCATCTTGTAGGTCAACATTTTACTGGGTCTTCCAAAAATGCAGCTCTTTACAAATGAGAAATGGGCATCAGTTAAATAAACTTAGAAGAAAACAAGAGTTGCCTTTCTGGCTCCTGAATTCTTATGCAGCTTTATATATACATTCCTAAATCTGAATTTTCTCTTTTCTAAACTAAGTATAAGACTGTCACAAGACAGTCACAAGGACTATCATTATCTATTCACTCCTGGATATGAAATGAAATAAAAACAGTAAAATCAATTTTTAAAATCTAGACTAGTCGGGTATTAAAGTTAATCTGATTTCTAATACTAAATTTCTGTGCCTCTTTGAAAATAATGTAAAAACTGTTACCTGGCTCTCTTTATGAATGAGTGTAAAAGCAGTTCATATGATGCAGTGCACATGATACAAAGTTTTTTGTTTGTTTGTTTGTTTCTGTTTTTTTCAAGACAGGGTTTCTCTGTGTTGTTTTGGTGCCTGTCCGGGATCTCGCTCTGTAGACCAGGCTGGCCTCGAACTCAGAGATCTGCCTGGCTCTGCCTCCCGAGTGCCGGGATCAAAGGCGTGCGCCACCACAGCCTGGCTTGCAAAGTTTTAAGAAGCAAGGTGGCCCATGTCTGCAATCTCTGTAACCCCTGCACTTGTGAAACTGAAGCAGGGGAACTAGGCTTGAGGCCAGCCTGGGCAATATAGCAAGATTCTGGAGGAGAGAGGAGAGAAGGGGGGGGTGGGGGAGAGGGGAAGAGAGAGAGGGGGAGAGGGAGAGAGAGAGAAAGAGGGAGAAGGGAGAGAGGGAGGGAGAGAGATGAGAGAGAGAAGAAAGGAGAGAAAGAAAGGAGAGAAAGGGGGAGAGAGAGAGAGTTATGGGAAGCTATAACCCAAAAGTTAAAGTTCTGTAGACTCTCTAAGACCTCACCAAGTCTGATGACCTGAGTTCAATCCCCACATGTACCAACCATTTTGGCACATTGGCCTTGGACCTCCACACATGCATGCACACACCAATAAATATGTGGCAAAAATTTTTAAATAAAAAAAATAAATAAAACCCATGTATCAGTAAAATACATATACATATTCATAATATATTCATATATTCATATTCCTTGTAGGCACATACACTCCCTAATTCTTGTTTGTTTTTTTCCATACAGTGTCTCAATCATTATGTAGCTCTGGTTGCTCTGGAACTTACTATGTAGTCCAGGCTGGCCTCTAACAAAGATCTGCCTGTCTCTGCCTCCCAAGTGCTGGGATTTCATGTGGCCCCATACCCAGCACCCCTATTTTTTTAATGGTTGCTCAAAACTCTTTACCTATATGCATACCTTTAATGATTGTACAGAACTCCCTTCTAACTCTGCTGTATCATTTCTAGTTTTTGTTACTACAAACAACTTAGCAAACCAGTCTATAAGGAGGCCCAGGAGCCTTGACATACTGTTAACTATTTTATCAAGATAACTGCTCTCCAAAATGTACTGATACTTCCAGTGTGGTTCCTCACTGTGTATCTATCCATTCAACATGGCCAGAGAATGGGGAAAATGGGAATAAATAAATTTTAAAGTAAAAGAGTCAGTGAGATTTAGACTGAAACAAAACAGGCTGAACTGTCTCTCATGAACGAAGTGAACAAACTTCAACTAAAAGTACAGCAGATGTGATACATGGTACTGTCTATTGTTTGTAAGGTTGAAAGGGTGATGTTGACAGAAAATACATCTCTATTCAGAGAGCAGGTAAACACCTTGTATTGTGAATTCTACCAACCACAAGAAAACCCAGTTCTGTCTCAGGTCAGGATGTATTTTACTAAGATGTACACTAACCTGGCCACTCTTGCTTAGAATGGGCTACTAGCACAGTAAGTATGGTTCAGTTCCTCGCCTCTGTTACTAAGAATTCCTATGAATTCAGCTGTCTTCTGCACATTAGTCTGACTCCAAAGGTGGTAAATGTGCTCACAAAACAAATACAAAGAAGCTCTTGGTGTTTTTACAGTTTTTAAATTAACAATTCATACAGCATCTAACATGTAATAGATGCCCAGTAACAGCTGATTTAATTCATGACATCTACTTTGTATTGTTATCTAATTCTGTAATGGAATATTTGCAAAGAAACATGTAAACACCAGGCAACCCTAAGAGTTTACATATATGGGGGAAAGGAGTATATAAAAGCAAAAAGAAAACAAAGTACCTAATTTACTTCTCTGTAATTTACATACATGTAAAAGTATTTTCAGCAAATGCTCTTTCTAGTTTTATATGGAAGAAAAAAAACCAACATATGACTATTCTCAATATATTCTTTCTTCTTCATCTATGTAAACCAACTATATCTAACATCTAAACTACTTAAGAAAACTGCTTTCCATTTCTGTTATTATCAGGGATCACCAAGATACAAGCCTCACAATTGTAGGCAGTAACAAGAGGCACTCAGAATCAAGGCCAACCTTTATAACCACCTGCCCATAAAACTAAGCATGAGCTGATGGTGGTGGTGGCGGTGGTGTATGCCTTTAATCCCAGCACTCCAGAGGCGGAGGCAGAGGCAGCAGCAGGTGGATTTGAGGCCAGCCTGGTTTATAAAGTGAGTTCCAGGTCAGCCAAGGCTACACAAAGAAACGGTGTCTTGAAAAACAAAACAACCCAAACAAACAAATAAAACCAAAAACCAACCACACTAAGACCAGTGCTGATGGCCAGAACTCTTTCTCATTATGAGGCTTGTCTTTTAGCCTTTGTTCTGATTATGTCAGTACAGGGCCCAACTGTGACATGGACTCACAGCAAATAGTTCTAGGAACCCAAAGAAACATCAACAGGTGCATTGATTGGATGGTATGTCAAATAAGGAGCTAGGGCCATGACTTGATCAGTAAAGTATTTACCTTATAAACATGAGTTCCTAAGCTCAATTCCCAGTATCCATGCTTTTTTTGTTTTGTTTTGTTTTTGAGGGGAGGGGTATATTTTTAAATGCCCAAAGTAGTGGTAATTCATGCATTGGGGAGGCAGAGAAAGGCATATCCCTGAGGCTTGCTAGCCAGACACCCTACTGTAACCAATGAACCTCAAGTACTAGTGAGGATACTGTCTCAAAAACCACGGTGGGACAGGTCCTGAGGAGTAATACCAAGGTTGACCTCTGGCCTCCATATACATGTGCACCCAGATACACACAAGCAATCACACACAAAAGAAAGTCAAGACCAGACAGACATCTTTAATCCCAGCACTAGAAGGCAGAAGAGGTGAATCTGTGTGGGTACAAGGCCAGCCTGATCTACATAATAAGGTCTAAGCCAATCAGATACATAGTGAGAATCTGTCTTTAAAAAGTCAACTAAGAAGCCGGGCGGTGGTGGCGCACGCCTTTAATCCCAGCACTCAGGAGGCAGAGCCAGGCGGATCTCTGTGAGTTCGAGGCCAGCCTGGGCTACCAAGTGAGCTCCAGGAAAGGCGCAAAACTACGCAGAGAAACCCATTCTCGAAAAAACAAAACAAAACAAAACAAAAAAAAAGTCAACTAAGATTTACTGGAAAAATGATTAATAAAAAGTGTGGATGGTCCCCAAATTCTGAGACTATTAAGCCTTGACCTGCAGGTTTATGACCTGGGAGGCTCTTTTCTTTTTTCTTTTATTTATTTATTTATTTATTTATTTATTTATTTATTTATTTATTTATTTATTTATTTATTTATTTTTGGTTTTTCGAGACAGGGTTTCTCTGTGTAGCTTTGTGCCTTTCCTGGATCTCGCTCTGTAGACCAGGCTGGCCTCGAACTCACAAAGATCCACCTGGCTCTGCCTCCTAAGTGCTAGGATTAAAGGCGTGCGCCACCACTGTCCGGCTATGACCTGGGAGGCTCTTTAAGACTGACTGCAAAAAGTTTTGTGGGTGTGTTGGCAAATTCCACCTAATAGTTCAACATCCCATTTATCAGACAAATTCTACACACTGGCAAGTAAGAATTTTCAAAATAAAATTTAAACCATAGAAAAACAAATATTCTAACCACACAATTAACTGGGATAAAATAACTACATTATTCAATATACATTATCTCTTGTTTGCTTCCAAGACACAAAAACGTCTTTCTTGGACTTAAAAATAGTATTAAGTAGCAATGGCTCAAGGAGAGAAAAATAAGCTACCTGATATTAATCCAAACTCCAAATCCAAAAACATCCAACACAACACTGACCATGTTCACAGTGTAAAGAACAAACGAAAACAATGTTAGGTTGAGTTGCTATATTAAATGCCAAACTACTATGACATAAGAGAAAAGAAAAGGTCGTGAATGGCTGTACATAGCCTGATAACTGAACTGCTTATTCTTTGGCTGCTGTCCATTAGTACCAGAAAGTTTTATCCAACCAGATTAATAATGCAAGTAACTTATAAAAGTAAGTGACTTTAAAACTAATGACCAATGTTTTGATACTTTTTTTTTTTTTTTTTTTTTTTTTTTTGGTTTTTCGAGACAGGGTTTCTCTGTGTAGCTTTGACACCTTTCCTGGAACTCACTCTGTAGCCCAGGCTGGCCTCAAACTCAGAGATCCGCCTGCCTCTGCCTCCCCAGCACTAGGATTAAAGGCGTGCGCCACCACCGCCCGGCATGTTTTGATACTTTTATATTATTTATAATTGACTCAATCACTTTTATAAACTTTAAAGTTTAATTTTTACAAATTACATTAACTTGGCTAATTCACATATCTTTGTATTATGGTTAAAAATAAAGACGACACTGTTGATTCTTTTTGTTTGTTTGTTTTGTTTTGTTTTTTGAGACACGGTTTCTCTGTGTAGTTTTGGTACCTGTCCTAGATCTCTCTCTCTCTGTAGACCAGGCTGGCCTCAAACTCACAGAGATCTGCCTGCCTCTGGCTCCCGAGTGCTGGGATTAAAGGCATCACTGCTCAGAGATTCTGTTTAGTCTTTATTCTGGAATTCAAAAAGAAATCTAACAACAAATTACTTCTGGCCTGGTGTGATGGCTCACACCTGTAATCCTAGCACTAGGAATGTAGAAGTGGGGATCATAGATTTAAAGTCATTCTCAGCTTTATGATAAGATGAGGCCAGCCTGAAATACAGGAGACCCTCTCTCAGAATAACAACAAAAATTTATGTTAAACAAACTACATGAGATCACCCTCATTGATTTGGAAAAAGAAAGGTTGGAGTTCATTCGGTACCTACTTTGCAGTTTGTGACTCTTCAGGACGTTTCTTACCTGCGTCTCAAGTGTATATTTTACTTGCTACTCAAGTAGAAAGAGAATAGTTACAGTCAAACCAACATGTTCTTATTTGTGAACTTGACAAGTTAATTAAAATGAGGCTTGGAAGATGGAGAAATGCCTCACATGTTAAGAGCACTGCTGTTCTTGCAAAGGTTTGGTTCCCAGCATCCACCTGGTGACTCACAACAGGCTGTATCTCCAGTTCCAAGGGATCCAATGCCCTCTTTTGACCTCAGGAGGCTCCTGCACACATAAAATCAATTTAGCCAGGCCATGGTGGTGCAAACCTTTAATCCCAGCACTCAGGAGGTATCGCTATGACTTTGAGGTCAGCCTGGTCTACAAAGCCAGTTCCAAGACAGTCAGGGCTGTTATAGTAACTGAGAAACCCTGTCTCAAAAAGCAAAAAAAAAAAAAAAAAGCAAAAAAAGAATTAAGATAAATGAAATGAGGTTTTTATATTTTAAAAAGATCTAACCATATGCTGTCTAAGGACACAAACAGAATATCCACAAAATTCTGGGATAATCTTTTTTGTTACAATTTTTATATACAACAAAATACATCTTTTAGTATACAATTCTGTGAACTCTGACAAATACCTATAGTCATGCCACTCAACCAAGTCACAAAACAATATGGAGGTAAATTTTGGAACAACCACCTAAATAAGAGCTAACTAAAAACATTTATTTCAGTAGGATTTTTTTTTTTTTTTTACCAAGTTTGAAGCAGATAAAACAGGATCTAAAAATGTAGACCAGAGCCAGGCATGGTAACACATACACCTTTAATACCAGGCTGATCTCTGAGTTCCAGGTCACCCTGATCTACATAGGGAGTTCCAGGCCAGCGGCTTCACAGTAAGACCCTGTTTCAAAATTTATATTAATAAAATAAAAATTTGGGTGAGGGTTTAATGAAAACAGAGGAATGGTCCATTCTCTACTTCTAATCCTATTTCTGAGTCAGTCCAAACTACTCTGTGATCCACCCATTTCACTGAGTTACAACCTTGCCTAACTAACTTCCTGCTACTTAAACAGTTGTATTTAAGTCCATTTTGGACTTAAAGTCTTTCCATAAAAACCTGATTATCATGGGCGGTAGTGGCGCATGCCTTTAATCCCAGCACTCTGGACTGTGAGTTTGAAGTCAGCCTGGTCTACAAAGCCAGTTTGAGGACAGCCAGGGGTCAGGGCTGTTACACAGAGATAGCCTGTCTCAAAAACAAACAAACAAACAAACAAACAAACAAACAAAACCAAACTGATTATCTTCCACAATGATTCTACTATACATGCAATTGTTTAAGTCAGGCCCTTAATCCTAGCACTCTAGAGACAGAGGCAGGGAGATCTCTGTGAGTTCAGGATAGGCAGAACTACTGAGATTCTGTCTCAGAAAACCAAAAACCAAATGACAAAAAAACACATATAGTCAAACTAAAAACCCAGGAGTCAGCCTTCACTCCACACTCTCTTCTTTACCTCAACTCCCCACCTCCAATTCTAGTCAATATTATCTTAGAAATACATCCCTTTCTTGATCTCCACACCAGTACAAAACCATCAATATGCTGGAATATTATTTTAATTGTAATACTATACTCCCCCATTCTCACTAACAGTGAACTCATTTTTGCTATGGCATCTTTGAATGTTTTTCTTCTATCCAGAATGCTTCTCCCTCATCTTTGTAAAAACCTACTGCAATCTTTCCAAGGAAAATTAAATGCTTCCTTCTTACTCTCAATGTGTAGATCTCCTGCTATTGTAATTATTATTATTCTTTCCCACTAGACTGAGACTCCCTGGAGAGCACTTGCTACGTTACACATTAGGAAGTTTGGTATTAGGCATTACCCAGCACGTTGTAGGTACTTATGAATGTTTGAAAAAGGAACAAGTGTATGCACCATGATTTAGATAAATCAGTCTTCTAGGCTATTTACTTTCCTGGCTAAGATTTCAGGCTTACCATCTAGTAATGATCTTTTGTTTGTTTGTTTTTCGAGACAGGGTTTCTCTGTGTAATAGTCCTGGCTGCCCTGGAATTTGCTTTGTAGACCAGGCTGGCCTCACAGAAATCCATCTGCCTCTGCCTTGAGGGCTGGGATTAAAGGTGTGCATCATCATCACCATGCTGAAAGCTCCTAATTACTAATATTAGATCTGCACTGAGTTCTTAAAACATACAAATAACTAAAAATATTTTAAAAATCCTTAACATTTTACTAACATAATTCTTCCTAAAGATTTACATCCAAAATGATCTCCTCAATGAAATAATAATTTACATATCCTTGGTATACATTAAAGATCTCACAGGGTAAATAAAACAGGAAGCCAGCATGAGGAAAATGAAGACAATTCTATAACAACTCCCTGTGACTGCCTGCCATCCTCTTGCAGCTTGTCCTTAGCCATAAGACACATTCAAATGAAAATCTCTGGGCCAGCAAAATGGCTCAGTAGTAAATTCACCTATCACCAAATCTGAGGAACTAAGAGTCCTGCCACCCACATGGTAGAAGGACAGAACTCCTGCAAGTCTGCCCTCTGACCACCACTCTCCAACCATGGCATGTGCATGTACATGAACACACACACACACACACACACACACACACACACACACACACACACTAATATGAAAAAATAAAATTCTCTAAATGGCATTTAAAAATGAAAGGTGCCCAAGAGTGGGATGGCTGGGTCTTGAGGTAGTTTGATTCCTAATTTTCTGAGAAACCGCCATACTGATTTCCACAGTGGTTGTACAAGTTTACATTCCCACCAACAGTGGAGGAGTGTTCCCTTTGCTCCGCATCCTCTCCAACATTGACTGTCATTGGTGTTTTTGATCGTAGCCAATCTGACAGGTGTAAGGTGGTATCTCAGAGTCGTTTTGATTTGCATTTCTCTGATGATTAAGGATGTTGAGCATTTCTATAAATGTCTTTCAGCCATTTGTGATTCTTGTTTTGTGAATTCTCTGTTTAACTCTTTAGCCCATTTTTTAATTGGACTGTTTAGTATTTTGATGTCTAGTTTCTTGAGTTCTTTATATATTGTGGAGATCAATCCTCTGTCAGATGTGGGGTTGGTGAAGATCTTTTCCCATTCTGTTAGCTGTCTTTTTGTCTTATTGACTGTGTCTTTCGCCCTGCAAAAGCTTCTCAATTTCGAGAGGTCCCATTTATTAATTGTTGTGCTCAGGGTCTGTGCTGTTGGTATTATATTTAGGAAATGGTCTCCAGTGCCAATGCATTCAAGAGTGCTTCCTACTTTCTTTTCTATTAAGTTTAGTGTAACTGAATTTATGTTCAGGTCTTTGATCCACTTGAACTTGAGTTTTGTGCATGGTGACAGATATGGATCTATTTGTAATCTTTTACATATTGACATCCATTTATGCCAGCACCATTTGTTGAAGATACTTTCTTTTTTCCATTGTATAGTTTTGGCTCCTTTGTCAAAAGCCAGGTGTTCATATGTGCATGGATTAATGTCAGGGTCTTCAATTCAATTCCACTGGTCCGTATGTCGGTTTTTATACCACTACCAAGCTGTTTTTATTACTATAGCTCTATAGTAGAGTTTGAGGTCAGGGATGGTGATGCCTCCAAAGGTTGCCTTATCGTATAGGATTCTTTTAGCTATCCTGGGTCTTTTGTTTTTCCATATGAAGTTAAGTATTTTTCTTTCCAAGTCTGTGAAGAATTGTGTTGGGATTTTGATGGGGATTGCATTGAATCTGTAGATTGCTTTTGGTAAGATTGCCATTTTTACTATGTTAATCATACCTATCCATGAGCATGGGAGATCCTTCATTTTCTGATATCTTCTTCAATTTCTTTAGAGATTTAAAGTTCTTATCAAAAGGTCCTTCGCTTATTTAGTTAGTGTTATCCCAAGGTATTTTATATTATCGGTGGCTATTGTAAAGGGTGAT
The DNA here is from genome assembly GCF_049852395.1 of Peromyscus maniculatus bairdii. NCBI lineage: Eukaryota > Metazoa > Chordata > Mammalia > Rodentia > Cricetidae > Peromyscus > Peromyscus maniculatus. Next base: position 82,319,391 of record NC_134859.1, on the reverse strand, counting down.
GTTTCTCTGACTTTTTTCTCAGCCCTTTTATCATTTGTATAGGAGGGCTACTGATTTTTTTGAGTTGATCTTGTATCCTGCCAAGGAATGCTGATTCATACCATAAAGATACATGCTCAGCTATGTTCATAGCAGCACTATTTGTAATAGCCAGAACCTGGAAACAACCTAGATGCCCATCAACAGAAGAATGGATGAAAAAAATGTGGTACATATACACAATGGAGTACTACTCAGCAGAGAAAAACAATGAAAGCATGAAATTTGCAGGCAAATGGATGGAACTAGAAAAAAATCATCCTGAGTGAGGTAACCCAAACCCAGAAAGACAGTCATGGTATGTACTCACTCATAAGTGGATTCTAGATATAAAATAAAGAACAATCAGACTACAACCCACAGAACCATGGAGGCTATATATATAGCATGGAGGTCCCTAGGACGACTGTGGCTTATAATAAATTTTGGTTTTACTCAAATACTGAGCAAGCCTCAATGAAACATCTCACTACTAAGGTAAGAATACATACTCTATCAAGATGATAATAGAAAAATAAATAAACTAATTAATTTTAAACAATAAAAAATAAATAAAAATAGAAAATTTTGAAATATTAAACAAACAAACAAACATTTTATTAAAATTAAAAAAAGGGAGAACTAGGGACTCATCATTTCTCTCCACATTCTATTCTTTCCCTTGTTTTACATATTTTAAATTTTTTTATCAGTGGATTCTGCTGGAGGATCCGATGCAGATAAGCACTGGAGGGCTCCTGTTGCAAATCACCCTCTGGAGCAATGGAAGGATCTTTCTACTAGCATGTGGAGGAGACCCGATCTAGTGTTGGTGTGGCCCCGGAGCTTGGTTTATGTCTTTCCTCAGGACAATGAGGTTCCTCTTTAGATTCCTGAGCACTGAACGCGCCCTGTGGCTGCTGCTGAAGCCCAACATGACAGAGACCTAATGGGTCATCATGAAAAAAATCTACCCTTCTGATGCCAATGGAGATTGAGAGCCCAATATGGCCAGCTTTGGCAAGCATTAATGTAAGCCTAGGAACTGTAGCCATGAGATTGGATTCTCCAGAAGAGCTGCCAGCCAAAGTCATGCTGGGATCAAGAAAAAACGGGCCTTGGCGGTTCGTGTTCCTGGAGTTGTATCCATGCCAGTGGATGTCCACACAATCCAGAAGAGAATTTGACAATGGCGCACACCGCTGCTACTGTTTCTGGGATTACCATTTCATAATTGCTTACTACAGCTAGCACAGTGGAGACCCTGGCAACAAAAGTAGCTACTACAGTTAGTTACTCTTTCATTTTATTGGGCATGATAAATTTAATTCAGTAGTTATATACATCTCAATTGGCTTTGAAAATTATAAATTTATAAACTCAAGTTCCAGTTGCTTTTGGGATACTATCTTACAAGGACTCCAACGTCCAGTATGGCTCATTAAGGAAGGGAATGGCTCAGTTGCCTTTAGCCTACTGGCTATGGGTGAGATAGGACCTCTGTTGGTCTTTTCTGTATCGAACACACAGATTGCAAGCCCAGTGCCACTTTGAGATCTTTGGCAGCAATTAACCATACAGCTCACACACGATTGAGCCAGTATGATAATGAGTATTCAGAGACAGGTAATGCCTGGGGGGCACTCACCAACCTAAGACAGAGCACCTGTGTGGCCTGGGCAGGCGTCTCCATGACGGGAAAGGTGACCTGCTGACATCCCACGCAACCCAAGTCAGAAGCTCATTTTTTAATAAAAGGGGGACCTGTAGGGCCCTGGCCCCCCGTTTTGGGTAACTGTTGCCTTGCTTGCGGACCTTGACCTTGATATCTTCCCAATGCTAATTCCCTGCCAGGTTCTACCCTCCTGAATGCTTAAGGGAAGTTCCTTGTCTGTGTATCCTGAATAATGGGCATTAACAGCTTAGATGTAAGATTGTAAAACATCAGTAGCGAACTTCTGCCCTCCAGGGTCCTCCCATTGTGCTGTAAGCCTGTAATTAAGACCTCCTACCCCCTTCAAGAAATGACATTCTACATTTAAAATTAAATAAATATATATATATATATGAATATATATATATATGAATGAATACTGTGAATGTAATCTATGAATATCACAAATGTGATTAATGTCATGAGTGTAATTTAAAAAATAAATAAATAAATAAAAAATGAAAGATGAGATGAACCAAATTGCATAGAGTCCTACTGTGTTTAAAGAGCCAGAAATGGATACCAATATGAATAGAGACCAGATATTTCATAAGCCTCTCATTTTTGAAGGTTCTCTAATAATTTACTGTCAAATTAAAGCTAAACCCTTTAATTTTACAAGAGTAAGATCCACAATAGTTGCAATATACCTAATCAAACTATACAGTACAATAAATATTTGTTATTGGGAAGTTCACTGTTTAAGTAATTTACACATACATAACCCCTAATCCTTATTTCTTGTAAAAAGTGACTACACTGTTTCTAGCTTGTTTAAAATTGGGCCATAGCTGTCTACTTTATCTTATATTTCTATACTATACAACTTAAAATGCACTAAAAATAAAAGCAGTCCTCTGAGATACAAGAGAGTTCTCATAAAGCCTTTCAACTACATCACAAATAAACTCTCCTCTCCAACTAACTGACTGTGGCCTCTTTGTCATCTCACTAACCTGCCTTTCTCAAATTGATTCACAGCACTCTGAAAGCCAAAAGCATTCTTCTTCCTCTTATCAGAATAGTACTTTTCTAGATCCAGGTCAAGTTTTACCTTGCTGCCCCAGTTCACTCTGAATTCCTATCATGCTTACTGTAACTAAATGCTATTTAGAAATCAGGAGCTGACAATTAACTAGACTATCTTTCCTAAATCTCTCATACCCCCTTCTTAAAAATAAAGATTATTTTATGTATCTGAGTGTTTGCCTGCATGTATACATATGCACCACTTATGTGCCTGGTAACAGGAGGGCAGAAGAGGGTATAGATCCCCTGGAATTAAAGTTATGGACAGTTGTTAGTTGCCATGTGAGTGCTGGGAACCAAAACCCAGTCCTTTGCAAGAGCAGCCAGTGCTCTTAACTGCTGAGCCATCTCTTCAGCCTCTCACAGATCCTTTTGATAGAGATAATGACATCTAGAATAACTGCTTAAGAAAAAATAAAAAACTGAGGCTGGAGAGATGGCTCAGCAGTCAGTTTTGGCAGAAGGTACTACCTTTATCTACTGAGCCATTTCATGGATCCTGTTGCTACACTTTCACAAAATAATGAAACTTCAGAAATCAATCCCAAGAGATCTGATCAGCATATAAAGATTTATGTACAAGAATGTCTGTCGCAGTATAATTTATAGATAAAACCAGAGAAGAAAGTTTAATTAATAGAGTTGGTTAAATTAATTATGTATTCAGGGAGTAGTGATGTAGCTCAGTTAGCTACAGATTATTTGGCTAGCATACACAAAGTCCTGGGTTCTATTCTAAGAACCACATAAACCAAACATGATGGCACATGCCTGTACTCCCAGCACTTGAGAGTTAGAGATAAAAGGATCAGAAGTTCAAAGTTATTCTTGGCTACACAGCAAGTTCCAAGCCAGTTCACACTACATAAGACCCTGTCTCAAAAACAAACAAAACCCAACTAACTTAAAAACAAATAAGCAAACAAAACCACCCTAACTAAACAAAACACTAATGCATTATGTATCCATACAACAGACTTCTATGATTATTGGTGGTTTGTCTGTGCATATGTGTGTTGTGCATGTGGTGCATTCACCTGTGTGGGTCTGAGCACCAGCGTGTGCATATAGAGAGGCCAGATGAGAAAGTCAGGCTGTTTTCTCTGTGACTCTTTGCTTTCCTTCAGACAGTGTCTCTCACTGAATCAGAAGATCACTGTTTTCCTAAGGCTAGTGAGTTCCCAAGATCCACCCATCTCCACTTGCCAATGACAGAGTGACAGGCATATGCAGCCATGTGCAGTTTATTTTTTATGAGTTCTGGGGATCTGAACTGAGGTCCTCATATTTGCACAGGAAACATTCTTCCCACTAAAACATCTACTCAGCCCTATTGTTTTTGGTTTTGTTTTCATCTGAAAGAGGATCTCATGTAACCCAGGCTAGCCTTGAAAGTCCCTTTATGGCTAATGCTGGGTTTGAACTCATCATCTCACCTCCATTTCTCAAGTGTTGAGCTTACAAGAGTGTGCCATTACACTCTGCTTTCTACAGCGTTACTTAAGAGATCATATTTTCATCAACATGGAAAAAAATTCTGATTTTTTTTATATTTATTTGCTTGATTGTTTATTTGGTTTTCCAAGACCAGGTTTCTTTGTGTAACAGCTGTCCTGGAACTAGCTCTGTAGACCAGGCTGGCCTCCAACTCACAGAGCTCAGCCTGCCTCTGACTCCAGAGTGCTGAGATTAAAGATGTATGCCACCACCGCCTAGCTGAAATTTTATTTTTATTTTTGTCTGTATGAATGTTTTTTCCTGGTATGTAAGCCTACATGTACATAGTGTCCATGGAGGCCAGAAGAGGACACTGGATCCCTGGGACTGGAGTTACAGTTGTGAGCTGCCATGTGGGTGTTGGGAAATGCACCCAGGTCCTCTAAAAGAACAGCCAGTGTTCCTAACATATGAGTCATCTCTCCAGCCCCAATACAGTGAATTTTTAAAGCATCTTTTTTTTTTCTCACTATGTAGCCCTAAAACTGGCCTTTTACAGAGATCAGTCTGCCTCTGTCTTCTGAGTCCTGAAATTACAGGCATGTGCCAACACACCAGATTATGAAAGCAAATTTAAAAATAACTTTAAATTCAATGAAGTTTATAAAGATATAAATACATCTTTATATAAATATATACTACAAAGTCAGGCGATGGTGGCGTACACCTTTAGTTCCAGCACTCAGGAAGCAGAAGCAGGCAGAGCTCTGTGAGTTCCAGGCCAGCCTGGTCTACAAAGCAAATTCCAGGACAGCCAGAGCTACACAGAGAAACCCTGTCTTGAAAAAAAACAAATATATATATATATATATATATATATATATATATATATATATATATATATATACACACACACACACACATATGTATATATATACATATTTTACAGATTTTATATATAAACATACATATGGAAATTATTTTAAATGCCCAATAAGTTAGAAAATATTGGGCTTGTGAGCTGGCTCAGTAAGTAAAAAGTTGATGATCTCAGTCACTAAAAAAAGAAAAAAGGGGCTGGAGAGATGGCTCAGTGTACAAGCGTGTACTGCTCTTCCAGAGGACCTGAGTTCAATTCCCAGCACCCAAGTCAGGCTGCTCCCATCTGCCTGTAACTCAGGTTCCAGTGGGATCCAATGCCTCTGGCCTCTGAGAGTACATGCATTCACATGAACAAACCCACACATAGACATACATAAGCCTAGTGACTCCACTAGGCTCTTACTGTGAGATCAGAGGCTGAGAAAGGAAAATCACCCAGAAGCTCATGCATGGACCAGCTAGCCTATAGAGTACACAGAGTACTAGCAGAAACAAGACAGACCCTGGCGCAACAAGATGAGAATTGGCTCTTGAAAACTGTCCTTTAGCTGGGCAGTGGTGGCGCACGCCTTTAATCCCAGCACTCCGGAGGCAGAGCCAGGCGGATCTCTGTGAATTCAAGGCCAGCCTGGACTACCAAGTGAGTTCCAGGAAAGGTGCAAAGCTACACAGAGAAACCCTGTCTTGAAAAACCAAAAAAAAAAAAAAAAAAAAAAAGAAAGAAAAGAAAAGAAAATTGTCCTTTAACCTCCACATGCCCTCAGTGGCACGCATAGCCCACACTCACACACCTGCACTTAAGACACACACACACAGTAACAAGTTGTTTAGAAAACTGAAAATGTCAACTGTTGTTAATTCCATGTTGAGTCTTGGGGTGATTTCTTTTTCCACTTTAATATTTTTTTTCATGAACTATTTAATAATGAGAAAAAGAATACTTTCATTCTGAAAAAAAAATAAAGTACAGGGCTTTGGTTTTGTTTTGTTTTGGTTTTGGTTTTTTGAAACAGGGTTTCTCTACATAGTCCTGACTATCCTGGAACTCTCTCTGTAGACCAGGCCTTAAACACTCAGAGATCCACCTGCCTCTGCCTCCCGAGTGCTGGGATTAGTGCTGAGATTAAAAGCATGAGCCCCCATTGCCTGAAGGTTTTTTAATTCTTTAAGGACTAGTGTATAGGTTCATTACTCCATTTACTGTTATCATCACTACTTAAGGAGTGACAAAACAGCTAATAAAGAGTTATTTTCACTAACAGGGAAAGCACTAACAGTAAAAATCACTAAAAGTGTATCAAAGTTGGTTTAATTAAATTCTCGGCTTTTTTTTTTTTCCCCCATACAGTCCAGGCTGGCTTTGAACTTACTATGTAGCCAATGCCCTTGAACTCCTGATCTGCCTGCCCCTACACCTCCCTTTCAGGCATACATCACCACACCTGATTTATGTGGTGCTGAGGAACAACCCCAGAGCTCCTGTTATGCCAGGCAAGCACTCTGCCAACTGAGGTACACACCCAAGCTAGCTTCTTCATAGTATTTCCAGAAGTTTCTAAAATAACTTAGAGTCACTTTCACTGAACGAAGTTTTTTGCCTCTGCAGAATTGGTCTCCATAAACAGTGACAGAATAGATGACCATGAGTCAAGTTCATCACCAAATCAACTTACATTCCAAAGGTTAACCATCACTACCATCCCACTGCTTTGGCATCGCTAATGAAAAAATTTGAGTACCAGGGTACACCAAGACCATCTATGCCTTTGTGTTGACAGGGTTTTAACTTCATCAGCTTTCACAGCCATTCCATTTCAACTGCTAGCTTGTACTGCCGAATCTTTTTTTTAAGAATCATTTTATTTATTTACGTGTGTCTGAATGTATGCATACATCTATGTACATGTGAAAGTCAGAAGAGGGGGCTGGATCCTTCAGAGCTGGAGTTACAGGTGTCTGTGGGATGCCTAGCTTGTTACATGGACACTGGGGTGTGAACTCCAGTTCTCATGGCTGGGCTTCAAGTCCTTTTAACCACTGAGTCATCTCTCCTGCCTCCACTCCCATCTTCCTTTTGGAACTTTCTCCACTTCTCATATACTAACTTCTGAATTTTTCTGTCTATATTCACTATCCCTATAATCAGAGAAAAAGAAGAATCAAGATGAAGAAAAAGTATAAAAGCTAAAGGGGAAGAATTAACTGAGGACACTAGAAATACAGTAATGAAGACAGTACATCTCAGGAATGGTGACCAAAGCAAAACATTACATTACACAAAAACAGGCAAGGACACATGACAGACAGCCTAACACATCAAAACTGACTGCAGATGTGTTTGTTTGTTTTATAAATCTTGGTGAATCAATTTTATATAAATGAAACTGTTTCATGGAAATGAATTTCTAGAACTGTGTGCTGAACTTCATTTGCCCTTCCAAAACCCAGTACAAAAAATCCAAACTGCCCGCTTTCTGGGAATGCTTCTAAATGGTAACCCATCTAAAGCCAAACACTTCCCAACCCCGCTCCTTCTGATTGTCTTATAACTGCTAATAGACCCACCATTCATCAAAGCTTGGCATTCCAAAACTACCCTCAATTCCTTGCCCACTGTCCACCTCCACTGCATGCAGTTCCACACACCCTCAGATCGCAGGCCACCTTCTCCTCTATCCAGCTGACACTCATTCACACCAGCCACTTGTTCAGACAACTGTGAGAGGCTAACTAGTTCCCACACTCCCAGATCTTTCTCCATCAAATTTATCATGTGAAATGTCATTTAGACATTTTAAAGACTATCAATAAGCAGATGGTATACAAATGTATTACCTTAAGGTCTGATTTCATTCGAAGCTCCACTCACGTATCTGCCTACTTAACATATTTATACTTAGCCTCATTCACATCCCAAATTTGACATGTCTAAAACTGAACTCCTGATTTTTGATCTTCCCTCCAAATCCCACACCTACTTCCCAATCCTCTTTATCTCTCACCCTCATCTCAGTAAGTGACACCTCTACCCATCCAGTTGCTTGAGCCAGAAACCTGGAATCATTCATGACACTTTCCTTTTCCTCAACCTCCACATTCTATCTAAAATTAAATGGATTCCGTTTTGACATTCTTCTCAAACACAGTCACTTCTCCCCCTCTCCTCTGCCACAGTCCCACCTGCAGAGATTCCTATTTCAAAGTGGACAGGCACAGCCCAGGAATTAGGACTCTTGGAGGCCCCTAAGTGTGCTGCCACCCTAACAGACAGCTAGCTACAGGAACCAAGTTTCTTTAGCCTCTCGTACTCCATTTCTACTGTCTCTTGCTCACTTAATCCTACCGGCCTCCTTGCTGGATCTTTGGACACACCAGACACAAGCACGTCTCACAGCTTTTGCCCCCGCTCCTCTCTTTGACCTCCAACAGACATTTTCTTAATCCTTGTCTTGACAGTGATTTCAAGAAGCCCTCTCTAACTAGACCTAGGCTTACTACCTAATGCTCTCCATCCCTTCTCCATCCCGATAGTTTTGCTCCTGGCATCTTCTGCCTGAATTTTCCTTTCCCTTCTCTACCAATCAAAGTTCTACACTTTGTGATTCCTAGGACCTATGTTTGAAAAAATGGTAAATTGTATACTGTAATACACAAACGACATATTATTAAAATAGTTTATACCAAGATTATCAAATGCTTGAAAGAGTATCTAGCTAAAAAGCTTAATCCCTTAAAGTCTGGTGTTTGAAAATGTTAATTCCTAAGATGTATTTCTAATCAAGAAATCTAAAGCGTTTTATGCTCTTTTAAAATATAGCATTCATTTTGATATCGTGTTAAGCAACTCAAAGTGACTACACTAGCAATCCAGTAAGATTACACTATGAAGGACTTGTATCTCCTCATAAGGTTGCAGTTCTCAAAGTGCGGTATGTCAATGCATGGCAAGGTCCTTTCAAAAGGTCTCTAAGTCATAACTATTTCAAGAAGAAAAAGGAAGAATCCGGGCAGTGGTGGCGCACGCCTTTAATCCCAGCACTCCAGAGGCAGAGCCAGGCAGATCTCTGTGAGTTCGAGGCCAGCCTGGGATACCAAGTGAGTTCCAGGAAAGGCGCAAAGCTACACAGAGAAATCCTGTCTCAAAAAACGAAAAAAAAAAAAAAAAAAAAGAAAGAAAGAAAAAGAAAAAAAGAAAGGAAGAAGAAGAGAAGGAAAAAAGAAAAATTGTTTAGCTTTATGAATATGTTGACATTTGTTCTAATTATTCAAAATAATGAGTAAAAACTGTTGTGCCTACAAAAAGCAAGGTAAATGGGATAAAATTAGTATTAATCTTTCAGACGTTGTCACTGATGATTTAGAAATAAAGTCAACTGCACTAAGAATGTTCCTTTGGTTTGTTTGAGGCAGGGTCTCATTCAGCCCATGCTGACTTTCAATTAAACTCCAGATCCTCTTCCTCTACCTCCCAAATACTAGGATTACAGATGTGGGCCACCATGCCTGACTCAAGAATGTTCTTGATGAAAGTAATCAAAACAGACCCATGATATATTTTGTGAACAGAAACAGGAGGTATGCACAAAGCACTTCTCAGTATCCTCGAGCACAACAGTTTCGAGGAAAAGCACTTGTGACTGGGTTTTGAGCTCAACTAGCTTCTTTTTTCATGAAACACTACTTTTTCTTTTTTCTTGGAAAAAGAACAAACTAGTTATTCAGACATAAATATCTAGCAGACATTTTCTTGAAAATGAAGTGAGTCTGTCACATTAAGGAAAACAACCGACAGTATTGTTGCCAATGATAAAATCTGAGCGTTTAATGAAAAAAAATTACAATTTTGGATAATTGTAGCTGCTTGACAGCTTCCCAATGCTGATTTTTTTCATAACTTCATAGCTAAAGTGTTTTTTGAAAATGATGAGATGTTTTAGACATTCAGAAGATCTGCTAAACTTGATGACTCAGTAATTTTACAAATGACCAGTGACTGATCTGGAGCAAGTGCATTCAAGTGTGCACTGGCCCAGCTCCTCAGGAAGTTAAGGCTAGAGGATCTCTCGAACCAAAGAGTTTGGAGCCAGCTTGGGCAACACAGGAAGAGTCTATCTCTTTAAATAAATAATCCAATCAAATGTAAGACATACCAACATATGTCAATATAACAGTTGCAGCAATATAATTTCAGATCAACACTGCAAACTAGCTTACAAGGAAACTAACATTTGTCAAGTTTTATTATATCAAATGTATGTGATTGTCTAAATGGCTATAAAAATAACTCTTCCTTTTCTAACTGTCCTTTGAGACTACATTTCCTTCCTGTATTTCAATCAAAATTATCTATCACATCAAATTGAATATAGAAGCAGAGGGCCAGGAACCTGGCTCAGTTGGTAAAAGTACTTGACAGGAAGGCCTGACAACCTTCAGTTTGATCCCTGAAACTTATGTAAAGGGGCCCAATGGGTGGCCAACATCTGTAATCCTGGTACTGCAATGGGGAGATGGGAGAGCCTCCCAGTAGAATCATCCAGAGGCTCAGAAGCTGGCTAAACTGAAGTATACAACACTGCAGAAACAAGAGAGGCTCTGCCTCAAAAACAAGGTGGAAGGCAAGAAATTACTTCTGAAAGTTATCCTCTGATCCTCATGTGCTCATAGTCTCTCTCTCTCCCTTCCCCTCCTCCCCCATACATAGCACATACAAACAATAATAAAAGGATAGAGAATGGTGGATGTGGTTACACCTTTAATCCCAGCACTTGCGAAGGCAAAGGCAGGAGGTTCTCCGTGAGTTTAGGGTCAGTCAGATCTACATACTGAGTTCCAGGATAGCCACAGCTACATAGAAAGACTGTCTCAAAAACAAACAAACAAACAAAGAATATAAACCCAGATACAAAAATTTAGCTTAGCTGTCTTCTACTAAGCCAAACATTTAAGAAACTTACAAAAATATTTTAAAAAATGCCAACCTCACTAATTTTTCAAGTTTTTTTTTAATACTATTTAAAAAAAAAAAAAAGGCTGGGCAGTGGTGGCACACACCTTTAATCCCAGCACTCAAGAGGCAGAGGCAGGCGGATCTCTGTGAGTTCAAATCCCGCCTGATCTATAGGGCGAGTTTCAGGACAGCCAGGGCTTACCCAAAGAAACTCTGTCTCAAAAAACCAAAATAAATAAATTAATTAAAATACTATTTAGTTTAATATGAGATGGAGGAGTTTGGTTTGTTGGTTTATTTTGAGACAGAGTCTATATAACTATATATATAGTCCTGGCTGGCCTAGAACTCACCAAATAGACCAGGCTGGCCTCAAATTAAGAGTGCTGAGATTAAAGGAGTTACCTGCCTGAGTGCTGGGATTAAAGGCATTCCTCACCATGCTTGGTGACATGACTTTATTTTTAAGTAAAAAAAAATTCTTACAATGTTTTTCTTGATGTTTTCTTTTGTAATTTATGACATGTATTCAGAGTTTGTGTGCTGTGGCATGCGTGTGGAGGTCAGAGGACAATTTACACGAGTCAATTCTCTTCTACTATGGTAATGGTGAGCACCTTTACCTGCTGAGCCGCCTCTCCAGCCATGTATTCTAAATTCTGATTTGGTAATGACCAATAGATACAACCCACATTTTAAAAACAGAAAACAAAACTCTTTAAAGCACTCAATAATTTTTAAGGTTGTAAGGATTCCTAAGATACATCATTTCTCAAAGAAAACCTGTCTCTAATTTCAGCCATTCCCCAAATTTCTATTTATATCAAACTTCCCCTTCCCCATAAACAACTGGAGTTGAACCTGGGGCACATATGTGGCCCATGGGAAATCAAGCCTTGGCCTGACCAAATCAGATCTCCCTTAGGAATCTGAATTAAGCCTCATGGAAACTCAAGTTTATTTATAGAGCACCAGAGTCCACCGGTTCTTACTGCTGAAGTCTCTGCAACAGTTTTGGCTCCAGGACTTTCTAAAACCTGACTGTTCAGCTTTTCCTGTACTATACAACTACTATACATCTTTTTGATAATCTCTTTGTTTGAAATAAGTTCCTCATGATCAAGATTTTAACACTACTGGGCAGGGTGACTCACTCTTGTAATCCCAGCATTTAGGAGGTTGAATCAGGAAGACTGGCACGAACTGGAAGCCAGTCTGAGATAAACTGAGATCATGTCTCAAAAACAGCAGCAACAACAACAAAAAAGATGAAGAGAAAGAAAGGAAGGAAGAAATCCTTAACACCATCAAGTTCAATATCAATGCCATTAACAAAACTGTTTTATTGGTGCCCTTATACAATCATAACAGGTCGCTTTCCAGGTGAAGAGCTGATCTCTATATAAAAATGAAAACCACACACAAAAAAACCTAAAGGGGAATTGGAATTATAATCTCATTCAGAACAAGTAATCAGTTGCTCAATAAGGAATGAAGGCTTTTTCCCCCTTTGGAGGCCATGATATATCACATGAACATATTTCAACAGCAATAGCCTATGTTAAAATGTTCCAACCAACCAGTCAGGCTTTTTCAAGGACCTTGATGAACATAAAGAGGTACTCAGCTGCAACACGAATTGTCAGAAGGTCTTAACAATAATAAACAAACCTGGAGCCGGGTATTGGGGTGAATGCTGGAAGATCAGAGAAGCAGGACAAGCAACAGCCACCTCACCTCGCCAGTTCCTCAGCTGATCTCATTTCCTCAAAAAGGAAGCCTGTGTCCTCATCTGAATGGGTCTCAGCTGAACTGCTACTCAAAAGCCTAAAAGCTTAACCAGGTTAGTTCTTGGTTTTCACACCTTTTATACCTTTCTGCTTCCTGCCATCACTTCCTGGGATTAAAGGCTCTTCTTACCACGCCTGGCTGTTTCCAGTGTGGCCTTGAACTCACAGAGATTCAGAGGGATCTCTGCCTCTGGAATGCTAGGATTAAAGGCGTGTGCTACCACTGCCTAACCTCTGTTTATATTATGGCTATTCTGTTCTCTGACCCCAGATAAGTTTATTAGAGTGCACAATATTTTGGGGAACACAATACCACCACACTAAACCTTGCTTATCAGATAAGACCAATCACTCTAAGTTTCTGATAATGAAAGCAGTATTGTTAACAGCACAAGATAGGCAAGCTGAGCAATGACTCAGAAAATAGAGAGGCAACCCTCATATACACAGACAAACACAAATGACATTTTAACAAGAGTAGGAACAGATGGGATTACCCAAAAGATGGGGCTGGGTCACTGGGTTATCCTCATGGAAAATTAGATCCATATTTTAGGGTCATCCTTATAGAAAAAAGAAGTTTTATCTTTTTCATGCTGAGTATCAAAATAAATTATGTAAAAAGTAAAACTATAAAAACACATAGGAGAAAACAGGACTTAATTTTCCCATAATGTAAAAGAGAATTCCTTCTGTAAGATACACACACACACACACACTAAAAAAAAAACCCAAAAACATATATATGCCTGCAATCCTAGCACTGAGCTACAAACAGTGGTGGGACCATGGAAGCAGTGGCTACTGCTCCACGTTGCCAGCTCCTTCTCATCATGTTGGTGACTGCGGTGATGCTGCTACCTGGAACAAAGGGTTTACTGCTGCTGGTTCAGAGAAGAATTGCCAGGACCATCATGTTACAAGAAAGCATCGGCAAAGGTCAGTTTGGAAAAGTTTGGCAAGACAAATGGTGGGGAGAAATTGTTGTGAAGACTTTCTGTTCTAGGGAAGAATGAAGCCTGAAGCCTGAAGAAGAAAGATCACAAGTTTGAAGCCAGCCTGGGTTATACTGCTCTCAAAACTCTGTTTCAAACAAACAAACAAACAAACATCAAAAGGAGAACAAAATAAATCTGATTGTTGTAAAGTTTATGCTGGTCATGATGACTCATATTTGTAATCTAGAATCTAGCACCTGAGAGACTTAAGAAAGCAGGATCATCAGTTTCAAGCCAGGCTGGGCTACAGAGTACAACTATGTCTCAAAACAAACCTTGGGGACTGGAGAGAAGGCTCAGCAGTTAAAGCAGTTAAGAGCACATAGTGCTCTTCCAAGAGAACCAGAGTTCAGTTCCCACCTGTAACTCAAAAACCACCTGTAACTCCAGCTCCAAAGAATCTGACACCCTTTTCTGGCCTCCATGGGCACCTGCATACTCACAGCACACAGACACATACACTAAGTAAACAAAATTATAATGAATCTTTAAGAAATTAAAAATAGCCGGGTGGTGGTGCACGCTTCTAGCCAGGTGATCTCTGTGAGTTTGAAGCCAGCCTGGTCTACAGAGTGAGATCTAGGACAGGCACCAAAACTACACAGAAATTTAAAATAAATAAAACTTAAAACTCAGCCTCAGTAAAATATAAAGCTAAAAAAGGATTCAACAACACCCATTAGGATGCCACTACCAAGAAGAAAAAAACTGTTGGTAAGGATGTGGAGAACTTGGAACATCTGTGTACTGTTGGAGGGAATGTAAAATGGTACAAGCACCATGGAAAACAGAATAAAGGAGCTTGAAAAAAATTAAAAATAGAATTACCATATGATCTAGCAATTCTAACTCTAGCTATATACACTAAAGAATTGAGAGCAGCATTTTAAAGAGAAGTTTGTATAACTATTATCAGAGCATTTCTAAGTTAGATTCTGGAAGTCAATGTAACAACGTCAGGCACAGGCTGGAGAAATAAACAGCTGTTAAGAACACTAGCTGCTCTTCCAGAGAACTAGTATTTGGGTCCCAGCACCCACATGGCAACCTGCAACTACCTATAATTTCTGCTCCAGGTGAACCAATAGCCTCTTCTGGCCTCTGTGGACACACATGGTACACACATATACTTGCAGGTAAACACTCATAAACTAAAAATAAATAAATCTTTTAAATAAGGTTTAAAAAAAAAAAAGGCTGGGTACATGGCTCAGGTTTATAACCCCAGTGCTGGAGAGACAAAAGGATCCCTGGGGAAGCTTGCTGGCCAGCCCGTCTATACCAAGTGCTAAATTCCAGGCCAATAAGAGACCTTGTCTCAAAGAAGATTGTCAGTGTTCCTGGGAATGATAACCAGAGTTGTCCTCTGGCCTCCACAGATACGCATAGATTTTTATATAATTTGGTGATGGTATATGAGTGGCATTATTCCTCATACTTTTCTACATGTTTGAAGTATTTTATATTTAAGATGATTATTTGGGGGTACTGAATGTGGGTACATGTGGAAGCAAAAGTCAACTTCAGATATCTTCCTCAATCACTTCACCTTGTTTTTTGAGACAGGGTCTTTCACTGAACCTGGAGTTCACTGGTTTGGCTAAACTGGCTGGCCAGGAAGCCCCAGGAATCCTTCTGTCTCTGCCTCCCAGCACTGGGATTATGGGTACAAGGTGTCATGCTGGCTTTTTAACAGGTGCTAAAGATCCCAATTCAGACTACCAACTGAGTTCTCTCCAGCCCAGACATTTTGTGTTTTTAAGGCAGGATCTCACTATGAAGCCCTGTCTGGCCTAGACCTGCATACATAGACCAAACTGACTTTGAATTTGAGGGATCCTGCTCTGCTGCCTCTACCTTCTTTCCAAGTGTTAGGACTACAGCTGTGTACCAATATACCCAACTTCTAATTTAAAAATTAAGTCAGGCAGTATAAATAATGTTCTACATTGAAAAGCTTATTTTTATGTTAGAAAAGCAAACTTCTACATGGCTACCTTTTTATAAAAATCAAGTAAAAAAATATGTGTGTGTACATATATATATGTATATATCTCAAGAAGATAAATAATTACACGTACATTTTCCTTCTTACAAATAAAAAAGCAGGCGGATCTCTGTGAGTTTGAGGCCAGCCTGGGCTACCAAGTGAGCTCCAGGAAAGGCGCAAAGCTACGCAGAGAAACCCTGTCTCGAAAAACCAAAAACCAAAAAAAAAACAAATAAAAAAGCAGATCTGCAGACTGAAGAAATTAGAAGTGCTGGGAAAACTTGTGCAAGCCCTCTTTAAGGTAACTTATGACAGCAGGAAAATTTATGCCAACAGCTTCTCAGGAACAGTCAGGAATAAAGTTCTTTGTATCAAAGAAGACTTATGCTGAATTTCCACTCTGAGGTCTGTAGCTACCTCCTGTAAGCTACTTGACCAACTTTGCTATACAGAGAGCACCTAGGCAACTATTGGCCAGTTCTTTGGAAATGTGCCTATCAGACCTATGAGATGGCTCAGTTGGTAAAGGCACTTGTCACCAAGCCTGACAGCTGGAGTTTCATCCCTGGTACCCCACATGTTAGAAAGAGAGAACCAACTCTTGCAGGTTGTATTCTGACCTCCACACACGCACTGCCATATGCATATGTTTACACACTCAAATAAATAACTATAATTTAAAAATAAACGTGACTATAGTAGTAGGAATGGTGGCCTAAGCATCCCTCCCTTCAAAAGTCTACTTTCAAAGTATTTTCCTGTAATGGAAGCTTTACAAAAGTGAAAAAAGCAACCGGATCCAATTTATTAGCAAATGTGTCCACACAGCCTTTCAGAGTAATTTTACCATGCCTGAAAACAAACACAAGAAACAGGTGTGCTTCCTCAAATACACAGCAGAATTTAATGTGGAGCCAGTATTGTTATGAAGCCAGATTGGGAATAAACAACCTTGTAAATATGACAAGGTGGTAAAAAGAACTTGGAAAATGGATTTCAGATAAGTATCAGAATACTATTATTGTCTGGCTTTGAGTAACCTGAAATCTGTGAAATTATTCAAAATATCCCTGCATGGGAAGAGTCTAATTAAATATTTTTCCTAAGACAAGAATTAGCCTAGACCCAAAGACCAGCTACAAGATGTGGTTCTATTGTATCTTTTATCTGTGTGACATTAGTGTGCCTTCATTAGTGTGGCAGAGTTGCAGAAAGCACTCAGATGAGCAGACATTTTTCCTGAGTCTACAGTACACAATATCACAGGATGTAGCAATGTTCCAGACCCTGAGCTAAGACAACTGGGAATCAGAGGTCATGGTTTGGCTGAAAATTTTCCCTAATTAAGAACAATTTATCTTGCTCCTTTTGAAAGATGAAAATCTAATGATAATGAAAAAAATATGCTATAACAGCAGAACCTTACATAACACTCTTGTAGAGAAATATATGTGGAAAATTTAAAAGAAATGCCTTTTAACGAGGAAAAGGAAAGGAAAACAAATCGGTACATACATACCCACAAAGATTTCTTTTATATAATGTTAGAATACCACATGCTCCAAAAAGCTTGTGTGACAAACTCCCTGTGTACCTATGAGATGCCTTCAACTTCTAATCCTCCTGCTTCTACTTCCCAAATGCTTGATCATAGGTGTGGGCCAGCATGATGTCTAGTTTATGTGGTGCTGGGAATCAAAGCCAGTCCTTCCTGCACTCAAGGCAAGCATTCAAGAACTGAGCTACATTCCAGCCCTCATTTCATATAGCTCACTTCAGGGAAAAAAAAAAAAAAAAAAAGCGCAACACTGCTTGTGAAAAAAAACAAATAAACAAAACCCACTCCAGTATTCTCTATAGCCAACTTGATGTTCATGTGGAAGATAAAGATACCAAGTGTCGCTTGGGACACTACCTATCTTTCACAAAGAATATCTGTCTTGAAAAGACAAACAAGTTGTGGGTTCTAAAGTCGAGATCCCAGCAATGGCAGCAGCACAGAAGGGAGTCAGAAACCAGGTATACGAAGTTAAAACAAGGGGACTGTGTGTTAGAACTTAGCTGCAGAGCCCCATAAAGGACAGGAACAACCTTATTTATGGAAAGAGAAACTACAGAAAGGTAAAGTGGGGGGCTGGAGAGATGGCTGGACGGCTAAGTACACTGGCTGCTCTTCTGAAGACCCAAGTTCAATTCCCAGCACCCACACAACAGTTCATAACTGCTCAGGGAATTCCCTCTTCTGGCCTCCAAGGACACTGCATTCACATGGTGCACAGACATACACAGAGGCAAAACACCACACACAAAAACTAAAAATAAAGGTTAAAAATTTTTAAATTAAAAAAAAAAAGGTAGCTGGGTGGCGGTGGCGCACGCCTTTAATCCCAGCACAAGTGAATCTCTATGAGTTCAAGGCCAGCCTGGACTACCAAGTGAGTTCCAGGAAAGGGGCGAAGCTACACAGAGAAACCCTGTCTCGGAAAATCAAAAAAAGAAAAGAAAAGAAATTAAAAAAAAAAAAAAGGTAAAGTGAGGTCTGCACATCTGGGACAGAAAAAAATACAAAGAGAGTCAGGAACTTCTTGTGCCAGAAAGCAAGGATGCACTCATATGCTGAGCTGAGAGGACTCCAGAGGCCTGACAGGGAACATCTTGTGCATCATAAAAAAGGTTGTAACTGTTGGTAAGACACAATACATTAAAATCCATGCCTGCAAGATGATACTAACAGAAAGAAAAAGAAACTATTCATTTGTTAGCAGTAAAGATGACTATTTGAGCTATGGGGATAACCCAAGGTAGAGCACTTACTTGCTTCCCACATTCCAGGCTTTAATAAACCCCCAGGACTGCCATCTGTCTGTGGCCTTTCTAAGTCTTTCTCACTGCCTATTAATTAAACCACCTCCTTACTCAGAAAATACTAAATGGAAAGAAAGATTCATCTCAACTTTTTTGTAGAAATTGTAATTTACTAACACATAGGAAAAGTTTTACAGAAAACCAAAAACTAGTCAACGGAAAAGAATGGCAGAATCTTAAAATCACCATTTTGCAACTACTGAATTAAATGGCTAAGGTAAGGACCATCATCTTAGGAGAAAGGCTGCTGGAAAAACAACAGTACACACCGGGCGTTGGTGGCGCACGCCTTTAATCCCAGCACTCGGGAGGCAGAGCCAGGCGGATCTCTGTGAGTTCGAGGCCAGCCTGGGCTACCAAGTGAGCTCCAGGAAAAGGCGCAAAGCTACACAGAGAAACCCTGTCTCGAAAAACCAAAAAAAAAAAAAAAAAAACAACAGTACAGTGCCAGAGTGGGACCACTCACCAGAGTACCTGCTAATCAAAAAAGGAGGAAATTGGCCGGGCGGTGGTGGCGCACGCCTTTAATCCCAGCACTCCGGAGGCAGAGCCAGTCGGATCTCTGTGAGTTCGAGGCCAGCCTGGACAACCAAGTGAGTCCCAGGAAAGGCACAAAGCTACACAGAGAAACCCTGTCTCGAAAAACAAAACAAAAACAAACAAACAAAAAAAAAAAAAAAAAAAAAAAAAAAAAAAAAAAAAGGAGGAAATTTCACTCAAGAGTCTAGGCTTCATCACCTAAAACACACGACCAAACCCCACATAATTAAGAGGGCTCTGGTCCTATGCTTCCTAAAACTGTTTAACGGGAATCTAACCAAGCCTTTAGGTCTCAATATCAGCTTGTACTGATAAAAGAATAAATTATTAAAACCAAAAACAAAAAAAATCAGAAAATCAGAGATGATGTACTCAAAAAGCAAAAACCACTAATCCTGAGCAGCTTCAAATGGTTCTGCGACTAAAGAGACATGTTTGAAGAGGGAAACATGCAAACAGCAGCAGGTGTGGTGGTACCTGCCTTTGATTCCAGGACTTGAGAGGCAGAGGGCAGGTGGTTCTCTATGAATCTGAGGCCAGCCTGGTCTATATGGTGAATTCTAGTCCAGCCAGGGCTACATAGTGAGACCCTGTCACAAAATATAAAATGAAATTTAAAATTACCTATAATTGACTTGTGACAAATACTGTAAGAATAATCAAGTATTTCAAGGAGATCCATCTAAGGGGTGAAATATATCTGCAATATAAATAAACAATATGTATCACATATAAATTTTAAAATACACTGGACAGTAATGGTACATGCCTTTAATCCCAGCACTTGGGAGGCAGAGGCAGACAGATCTCTAGGTTTGAGGCCAGCCTAGTCTACATAGTGAGTTCCAGGGCAGTCAGGCTACCCAGAGAAACCCTGTCTGGAAAAACAAAATATAAAAAAAAAAAATACAATTCAAATGTGAACAATCACAGTAATGGACAGAAGGGTAATAAGTGTACTATCCTTTCTACTTTTCTGTATGTTTAAAGGCTCATTTCAACAGTAGGAAAAAAGCAGAAACCTCAACATATACTTTCTCCACAAAACCCTCGAAAACAAACTTCCCTTCAACCCTTGGTCACCCCTGTGAAGGTCTTCTTAGCACAAAACACAAGCACACTATTTTACATTTTATTTTTGAACTCTTATTATTTCATATATTCAGTGCCTCTGGTTTTCCAGTGATCAAAATCTCTGTTAGGCACAGAAATCTCATTCATTCTTTCTTTTTTTGTGGGGAGGGGAGTGGTTGTTGGGATGGGTGTCTCACTATGAAGTTCTGGCTGGCCTAGAACTATGTAGATCAGGTTAGCCTTAAACCCACAGAAATATACCTGCCTGAGTACTGAGATTAAAGGTGTGCTCCAACATACTCTGCCTTTTCATTTCTTTACAGCTCACAGTAAGGTATTCTGCAATCAGAAGACTGCTAAGACCAACATTCTGGTGGAGATAACAGTACCTTAACAACTGAGTTACCTTTTCAACACAACAAAAAGCAGTCTACTTGCTTTCAGTCATAGCTACCAAAAGGATACCCAAAACATCACAATAGTTTTTAGAGTTTCACAGAAAGAAACCAGAATCTAAGTGAAAGGGAAGAAACTGGGATACAGGTCTTATAGGCCTTCCTAGTACTGTCTGTCATGGGTTTACTGTTACCCAGGCATATGACTTCACTCTAATGGCATTGTTCTTTGGTTGAGGCATACATAGTCTAATACCCTTGATGTACAGAACAGTGACAGAATTTGTCCACAACTCCTCAATGTAATGAAACTTATGAAGCTATATAATGAACTTAAAATCTCAGAGAAAACACTACAAAATCTCAGAGAAAATACTACTTAAGATTTATTTTTAAATTATTATAGTATTGGTTAGGAAATACGCAGATGAGCTGCTGGCAATAATATAAATTCATAAACCTCTGTGGAAAACAATTCAGCAATATTGCCAACATTAAAAATGCATACATCCATTGATCTGGCACATTCACAAAAAAAATTTAATCCAACAGACACAAGTACACATAAAAAGTGAATTATGGCTCTGGAAATCTACTGTTAAGAACTGGCTAAATGATGATCTATCATATACAATGCAACTCTTGCCACTTTTTAAAAAAGAGATACTACACACACTATATGAAATGATCACCCAGATAAATTGAGTGAAAAAGTAAAAAATGGATATAGTGTCCCATTTGTGAGAAACAGACAGACACCAAAGAATATGCAGGTGTATGTATTTGTAATGGATAGACTCTGGAAGGAGAGGACGCTGTCTTCGAGAAGGGTAATCTGGACAGGAGAATGACAGAAGGCTTTTCATTCTCACTGTATACCTTTGGAATATTTCTTTTCACATTTGTATTACCTTTTATTTTTTAAAAAAATTTCTGCAATAATATGAATTAATTAACAACTTATCTTAATCCTAAAAGCATTCCATTCTTTTGTACCATCAAAAATTTAAATAAAGCTTAAGTGAATTCAGAAATGAAATGTCTCCAGATAAGAACAAAGCATCCTAGATGAAGAAAGCCTACTTAGAAGAAAGACAAGCATTACCTCAATAGTTTCACTTCTAGATTCTCTAAGAGCCTGGTCCAAGTATAAAGGTAGGCCCCATTAAGTATTTCCAACTACCAAACTAGCCACTGTAATAACTCTTTTAAAAGGCGTAGTCACTAAAATCCCAAAAGGACACCAACTGCCCTGATCCTTAATGTGGAGTTGTCACAATAATTCATACTACGGGTGGTGGGGGAGCTGAGTGTCCAGCTCTTTCTCAACACAGGATGATAGATGCTTCCCTGATCCCAAACCCCTGAGCTGCCTCTATGTCATCCCTTGGCTCCAAGTGCAACATGGCAACCGGAAACAGCACAATAGACAGCTGAACCACATAAAGGTCAGTGTTAAATGAGGAAGTGAAAAGTGCAAATATACTTTAAAGCCCAAGAACACAAGGTCCTAAAGTCAACATGGCAACCAAAATAAGTCTTGTGAGAATACCAAAGAAAGAACACAAAGGAAAGGCAATTTCAAAATAAGGCTGATTTATGTCCCACTCCCAGGAGTCTAGCTGAGACATAAGGTTAGCTACACAAGCGGAAGACAGAAAATACCCTGCCTTTTCCATTCTCCCCACCTAACAACAATTTAGCTATTCATTTTAACACAATTCAGCAAAACTTTTGCTAGTAAAGAGTTCATCTTTGTGACCAGATGTGGTGGTGTACACATAACACTCAGGAGGCAGGGGTAAGCAGATCTAAGTCCAGTCTTGAGACCAGCCTGGTCTGCTGCACAGGAGTTCCAGGCCAGCCCTGGCTACAAGAGACCCTGATTGTCTCAAAACAAACACAAACCTCCCCGCCCCCACGGTAGAGGTAAGACAAAGTTTCTAAGAGTGACAATACAGCAGCAAACTACAGAACCAAGTATAGTCTGTCGACGGAAACTCCAAGTCTTAAGTCACTGAAATATTTCTGTAAAGTTCCTCAGTTTAATTTTTTTGGAATTTGACCATAATTGAAAAAATTATCATTCTCATTATTTAAAATTTATACTTCTGGAAAAAAAAAATTTATACTTCTGGACAAGCTGTTCAATTGTTTCAGATTGCCTCTGTTTTCATATGGTCACAGAACATCAGTAATGTACAGCTAAACTGAAACACTATGGAAGAACCCTGACCCCCACCCCCACCATCACACACACACACACACACACACACACACACACACACACCCCACACGCAAAGAGGGCTGAGGTGAAGCTCCTGATCTCTTCATTTCCGTTCTATTGTTGTTACCCCAAGTCTTAAAACTGTGTGTGGCACTTACCCCTTCCTTATCTACTTCTGTAAAGGCAACTCAGAATCTTACTATAAAGGAATTCCCACTTTAGTTTCTTTTTGATGGCCCTTAGTCCTTCTCAACAAGGCCATCAAAATCCCCTGCCAGAATAAACGAGTTAGACTTACTCCTAAATTTAGGGGAAGTTTGTAGTAAGGGTTCGGCATGACGACCGGAGTGGTGGAAAGGGAAGTAATTCTAGAACTAGAAGTTGCAGTCAGTTTCAAAAGGAGGGTCAGCGTGGGACACGTTGGCTCTAGGAGGCGTTGGTAGCCTGGGAGTCTCTAGGGCAACACCAGATGCGAATAGTGCTTTGTCCTTAAATCCCTCACATAATTTAAATTCTCCCTCTCGGGTCGGAGCGACAAGCTCACTATTGGGTGGCAAGTCTAGCACTGCCTGGGAAGAAGGCGGGCGCGTGGTCAAGGGGCTCTTTATCCCGCAGGTCCCTGCAACACGGCAGTGCGCATGCGTCCTGAGGCAGCGACCAGGCACCCCCGAGCTCCTTCACATTCGAGCATGCGCAGTTCTCCATCTCGCCGCAGGCGACAGCTCACTATTTGGCAAGGGGGATGGGGCTGGGATATGATGGTGAGGGAGGCTGGAGGCAGGGGGCGCGTTTGTGTTTCCTGAATGCTTGAGGTAGGAAGAACAGACGGCTGACTAGGCTCTGGCTTCCTCAGGCCGGGAAAGCAGGGTGTGGGAAACGGGGCAGAGAATAATACATGAGGGGAAGTGAGTGAGTGTGTGTGTGTGTATGGGGGGGTCAGTCACTTCTCAAGGAAACCCCCCGCACCCCAACAGGCCAACCCCCTTCCTCGACTCTTGACACACACACACTCACACTCACCTGAGAACGGCGGCGGCGACAGCAGCTGGTCCCTGTCCCCCTGCGCTCGCCTCATACTGCCCGCAACATCCGGGACCTGCGGGACCGCCGATACACAAACACACACTCTCGGAGCGCGCACACACACACAAACACACACATATACACACACACACACACATACACACACACACATACACACCGACACACACCGGCCCGGGCGTCCTGTCGTCAGCACGTCGACGCAGCGAGCGCGTACCCGCCGGGCCCCACCCCGCGCGGCCTCCTCCCCCGGCTTCCCGCCCCGCCCCGCCTCGCCCCGCCCCGCCCCGTCCGGCCCCGCCCCGCCCCGCTCCAGGCGCTCCAGCTCCTCCTCCTTTAAGACTCCGCCCACCTTCCCTGGTGCGCAAGCGTCGCGAGGCGGTGCCAGCGCCCGGGGATTTGCGCGGAAGGCGGGGCCAGAGTGGGAAAGAGGCGGGAACTCGGAGGGGGTCGCGTGCAGTGCGCGGAAGATCGCGCTGAGGTGCGAGGCCGGAATGGAGGCGGCTGAGAGCCAGGGGCCCGGTGGGTGGGGCAGCAACAGGCATTTCACAACTGAAACCTAGATGTGCAATTTGTGGATCACAGATGACTTCGCTCTTACTTTCTTTTTTAGCCCACTCTCAAGTGAAATGTTTTCTGGACTTCAATGATTGCTACAGACTTTTTTTTTTTTTTTAAGGACTTTTACATTTTGTTTTTGGAGAGAGGGTCTTACCATGTAACACCGGCTGGCCTGGCACTCTCTTTGTGGACAGGCTGGCCTCAAATTCATAGAGATAGGTGTCCAGCAAGTCTAGCCTGCAAATGCTAACATTTATTAAGTACTTTCCTCAGGTGCTGTGCGGCACACCTTTAACCCCAGCACTCAGGAGGCAGAGGCAGGAGCAGTTCTATGAGTTTAAGTCCAGCTTGGCCAGCCACAATTACATAGTGAGACCACGTCTCCAAAAACTAAATAAGTAAATTCCCATTTGAAAACAATAACCAAAGGACCATTCTTTCTGGGAAAGGTGGAAGGTGTGTGTGTGTGTGTGTGTGTGTGAGAGAGAGAGAGAGAGAGAGAGAGAGAGAGAGAGAGAGAGAGAGAGAGAGAGAGATCAGATGGAGAAGAGGATTCTGTGACAATTTATTGGCTAGGACACCTGGGTCCCCAGTTTGTCTCAGGTCTTAGCTCCCATGGGCTAGAAGTGATTCTGGAGCTGAGTAGAATTGTCTCAGAGCATCTTAACCCTGGAAGAAAACAATCATCTTTGTGTTGAAATAATGATGTCAGCAATGAGATATTTGTTGTTGTTACATTCTTTGCTTACCTTAAACGTTAAGAAAAAAAAAAAAAAAAAAAAAAAAAAAAAAAAAAAAAAAAAACCTTATTGCTGAATCAAGCCCAAAAATCCAAAGCAGACTCTGTCTCTCTTGCATACACAAATCATGTGTTCACCTAACACTGGACACAAGAGAGCAGCCTAGTGACCAGTGGGTCATGAGGTAGGTAACAAGGTTGCAGCCTGTCAGGGGACTAGCTTCCTGGAGCCCTACTGCTTTCCAGGCCTGTGGGACAGTCTCCAGGCGACTGTGCTTCTGTCTCTTGCCACCTGGCACCATGTGGTTGGTGAGCCTGTTCAGCAGGAAGGCTGGCAGCCAGGCCACAGGGACTGGAAAGAACCCTTGACAACGCCAAGCTGCCTTCCACTTTCAAGTACAGAAGCAGACCCCGTAATTCCAGTTTTAAATGTCCTGGGATTCATGGGCAAAACACTCCAAAAACCCCAGGACTTATACAACCTGTGTTCCAGATAAAATTACTCTTGTTGGTTCTCTGCTTCGTTTTTGGTTTGGGGTCCTTGTTTTGAGACGATCTCACATTGGCCCGGCTAGCCCCAAACTCACTGTGCAACAGAAGCTGTCTTAGAACTCCTGATAGCTTCTGCCTCCACCTCCTGAGTGCTGGGATTGCAGGTGTGCTCCACTATGCCCAACCAAAAAAAAAAATTTTTTTTTAATTGGAGATCCTAGATTCTCTAATGATGTGGTTAGTGTGCTTGCCTCTGAAACAGAAAGAGCTCTTGTCACCCATTAGGCAGTTGCCTGAAACTTTCCAATTAGATTTATTTATCATCGTTATCAACAAACATTCATCTCTTTTGATGAAGCCAGAAAGGTGTTTAGTCCTTGTACAAATTCAAAATGTCCCAATGGTAACCCAATGACCAGTTACATGTCACTAGCCCTTGGTGACACAGGGGCTGTTTAATTACCTTGTCTCTTGACTTAGGATTTCACAGAAGAGCAGAGAGAGAGAGAGAGAGAGGAGAGGGGTGGGGGAGCGCCCCTTGGGAAAGGAGCATGGGGAAGAGGTGCAGAAAGGATGGACATCTGTTTCAGCTTCCTTACAACTGACACTAATCCTTACAGTTTAGCTAGACTCTGCCCAGGACACGGGAGAGGGCTTCTCCGGGTATGAAATCTGTGCCAGCAGCTTGTCCAGACTGGGCCTGGATCCCCAGTGATCTGGAGGTCCATAAGAGGTCCAATTGCCATCTGTGGCTCTGTGCAATGAGACTCCCATTTTACTGTGAGGACCACACCGCCCACCTGAGATATGATCCTAGCAGCCTCTGCACAAAGGGCTTTGATTTGGTGTGGAGCTGATTAAACGATTGTAGATGTCCTTGGAAGCACTATGTGCAAGAATTTTAAACAGCTTCTCCTTTTTAATATGCACTTCCTCTTCGGTTTTAATTATTTTGTTCCTACATTTTCCCTTTCAATTTACTAAAATCTAGAAATGTAATTAGAGCAGAGGCCAGGCTCAGAGAAGGCTGCCAGGATTTCTACAGCATGATTAAATATACCAGGCATCCCTTTAGTGTGGAACTGAAAAATAAGATTCTCATTATTATCTTTCCCTTATCCAGGAAAGAATCGGCACCACGTACCGATCCGGATTTATTGAAAATGCAGCACTAATTAAAAACTCACCCAGCCTCTTGACAAGGTTTGGGTAAAGAAAAAAAAAGTTCAGTTATTTAATTATTTCCTCCATTTAATGTTTTGTTGTTGTAACCACAACAAGCAAAGAAGCCCTCATTGCTCCTCTTTCCTCAAAATAAAATTTTTCTCTCCTCATGAGGGATTTAATGAGGCTTTTATCTATGCAGCAACAATCAAGCTTACAATGGCATCAATTCAATTCGCTGCTCCTTGTGATGCTAGGAAACATGCAGAACTCATTTTCTTAATCCAAAACACAAACGACAAAATGTTCATTGGCTGTCATGAGCCAGGTCTGGGCAAGGGATCTGTCCCCAAAGACCCTGAGATGTCTGGTGTTTATTTATTTTGCCAACAAGGATCTTGGGCTCCATTTCACAGTTCAATAAGAAAAGACACAGCTTTTCTCGGAACCATAGAGGAGGTAGAGGCGGGCCAGCCTGAAGAGGACAATAAACTCCCATCTTGTTTGTAAGCGCTTCAAGTCTCTCTTCTTTGCAGAGTTCTTCAGTTAGCTCAACGACAGCTTCGAATCCCCCAACCCGCCCCCATCTAACCCAAGGGCTGCCATGGCAGGGTCTTTTGTAGGAATGGATATACAGGAAGACTGGTAGGGAATACAATCCTGTGTATTGGCAATGTCCAAGCCTAAAGAAAAAGAGACAGGTGCCACATTCAAGGACACAAATGTAAGGTCATAAACAAGGAGAGAAAAAAAACCAAGAATGCATCGACAGTGTTGTTCTAGGGCCATGATGAGGTTAATAGAATATTGACAATGGAAACATGTTCATTGATTGATTAAATTTCACGGTGAAGCTGTGGCTTAATGAATGGGCAGGCTTCTTTTCTGCAGACTCAAGTTCAAACCCAGCACTAACCTTTACCATGATATAAATATAGATAAGGCTCGTGTTTTCCAACTTATCATATGATGATGAGGGTGAAGTGAGATAATATTTGAACACAACTCAGTCTCTGGCATGAGTAGACTTGCTTGTTTATGTGTGTGTCTTTGAACACGGACTTGGGGTAACTGCTTGTCTTCACACCACTCTCATCCATGTGCCGTGCTTACTGGGAGCCTCTCTGCCCTTTTGTGGAATTCTCCAGGCAGCACAGAATCAAGGAAACACACAGCACAGCCGTCCCAGCCGGAACACTGCCTCTTGCCAATTATGGCTCTTGAACAAACTCTTTGCCCTTGGAGCCAGTTTGCTTACATTTCAACCAGAGTACCTGGCTGCAAGCACCTGTGCCAACTCGGGTTCTAGCCACCCGAACTGGAATTTCCTGAAGAAGTACTAGAGCTCAAGAAAAAGACTTGGAAATTCGGCTGGGAACCAAGGGCTGGTGGAAGAAGACTCACCCTCAGAAAGTGTGGCGACAAGGTCCAGCTTCAGGACACTGCCACTAAGTGCCACCATCAGACTCAGCACTACTGCTATGTACGATGCAATCCTCCCTCCATCTTTGTGCTTTATGCTGCAAACCCCAAGCCCCAGGTAGCAGCATCCAGCTGACCAATCCTAGGACCCATGTGAGACCTTGACCACCAAGGGAGCAATGAGGTCTCACTGCTGTAGTGTGAGCAGAATGATGCTCAGGACTCCTGTCCCTAGACGATGTCTGTGGCAAGAGACTCACAGGAAGCAGGTCAAATGCTCTCCTTATCTCCTTGGTGAAATGGACCATGCACCGTGGGATAATACAAAGCATTGAATGATGTATTTGTTCAAAAGCTCTTGGCATATAAAAGGTATTCTGTCATTTTACTTCCCTCTTTAATAAAACAAAAGGCTGGGAATGATGTACTTACCTGAGTATTTGATTTCAATAAGCTTATAGATATTGAAATTCTGAATTTTTAACCTGAGAAAATGGCTGGGAAACATGCTGTCTCAAAGGTGGAGTGCCAAGCAAAGAAGCAGCAGACAGCAGGGATCTGCACATCTGAGTTCTAGAAGCAGCAGACAGAGAGCAGGGGATCTGCACATCTGAGTCCTAGTTTTTGGCTTGGACCAGTCACACAACGCCATCTGCATGTCATTAATTTTCAAGATGGGTCTAAACCCAGATGTAGCAGCTCATGCCTGTGATCCCAGCACTTGGGAGGTTGAGGCAGGAGGATCTACCATGATTTCAAGACTTACCTGGGCTATGTAAGTTCCAGGCCACTCTGGGCTACAGAGTAAGGCTCCGTTCCAAATAAATCAATAATAAATAATTAAATATTGTAAAATATATCGGAACTTATCACTTCAAAATAAATTTTAGATGCACAATACCTGTTTTAAACAAAGAATATACTAAAGACAGGAGGCAGAGGCAGGCAGATCTCTGTGAGTTTGGAGTTGGACTGGTCAATACAAGTGAGTTTCAGGACATCCAGGGTCTTATAGTAAGACCCTATCTCAAAAAAAAAAAAAAAAAAAAAAAGGAAGGAAGGAAGAAAGAAAGTGAGCGAGCAGCCGGGCGGTGGTGGCACACGCCTTTAATCCCAGCACTCCGGAGGCAGAGCCAGGCGGATCTCTGTGAGTTCTAGGCCAGCCTGGGCTACCAAGTGAGTTCCAGGAAAGGCGCAAAGCTACACAGAGAAACCCTGTCTCAAAAAACCAAAAAAAAAAAAGACAATGAGCGAGCAAGGTTGGGGTTGGGAGGAACAACATAAAAACTAAAGAGTAGATTTTATCCACTTTGCATGCTCCATTTTGAGTTATTATCAGTGTATTTGGAGGGGAGGTTGTTTTTTTATTTTGTTTTTGTTTGTTTGTTTGTTTGTTTGTTTGAGACAGGGTCGTATTATGGAGCCCTGGCTGGCCTAGAGCTTTCTGAGTAGACCAGGCTGGTCTCAAACTCGCAGAGATCTGCCTGCCTCTGCCTTCTGGGTGCTGGGGTTAAAGGTGTGTGCCACCACACCTGGCTTCTTTCTTTCTTTTTTTTTTCTTTTCTGTTTTGAATAAGACTAATTCACCTGTTGACATCTGCTCCAAAATAACATTTACCTAAATGCAGATGCAGATAATTAACTTAGGAAAAAAAAGGTTTTCTGCCTCCACTCACATAGGAATTACTTTGAATTTTTTGACTTTAGATTAGCCTTGCCATGGCTCTACTTTCTCAAGGTGAATTGATTTCAAATGAAAGTTTACTCTACGTTAGAATTCTATTTTTTTTTTTAAGAATTTAATCTAAAATTCAATTACGGAAGTTTGGTGCCCAAGTGAAAAGTCAACTAGCGATTACTGAATGCTCCTCAGGCACAGAGTCTCACCAGATACTAAAGGATGGGTCCAAAGAAATCACAAGATTGTTCCAATTTTCAGACTTTTCAGTCCATAACAAAACTAGGTTATAACTGGCAGGGACCTCAGAGATTGTGGCTATCCATGGATGCTTGTCTCTCAAGCTCTGGGCTTCTGAAGACTTGCCCATGGGCTCCAAAGAAAGAGAGGACCAACCGGGTTAGGGCAGGCCAAACCTCTCTCTGCTGGTTTAGAGGAGAAGCTAGGCACCATCTCTTATTCTTCTACTCTCATGAAATCTTTCAGGAACTCCCATAAATTCCAACTTTAAATAGCTTTTGAATCCACACCTTTTCACTGTCCGTTCAAGTTGTAGCTAACATCCTCTTTTGCTTGGGCTAGAAAGTCCTAACTGCTTTTCTCAATCTTTCCCTTTGGGGTTTTAAGTTTGAAACAGGATCTCACTATTGTAGCTCTGGCTATTCTAGCATTCGCTATGTAGATCAGGCTGGCCTCTAATTCAAAGAGGTCTGCCTCCCCAAGGCTGATATTAAAGTTGTCTACCACCATGCCCAGCGGTTTTCCTAATCTTTTGTGTAGCCCTTAATCCATTTTTCATTTAGCAACTAGGGCAATCTAACAAAAACTAAAGTCATTTTTAAGTCTGGATTAAAACCTTTGACTGGGCCAGGACTGGTATTGCATGCCTGTAATCCTAACACTAAGGAGATGGAGCCAGGAAACCAGGAGTTCAAGGTCACCCTCAACCACAAATCAAGGTTGAGGCTAGCCTGGGAGACATGAGATTCTCTCTCAAAAAACCCAAACAAGGTACTGAAGAAATAGCTCAGCACTTAAAAGCACTTCTGTTTGGTTCCCCAAACTGGCAAGGTGGCCCACAACCACCTGTAATTCCGGTTCAGGGTATCCAATGCCCTCTTCTGGCTTCTGCAGGCACCAGGCAATACACACATGGCAGGTCCTCACACATACACATAAAATAAAAACAAATCTTAAGGGAATAAAATACCTTGAATGGCCGCTGCACTGAGAACGAAATCCAAGCATTGCAGTCAACTGCAGAAACGTAAAGTTGCCGGGCAGCACTGGCGCACACCTTTAATCCCAGCACTCGGGAGGCAGAGCCAGGCGGATCTCTGTGAGTTCGAGGCCAGCCTGGTCTACAGAGCGAGATCCAGGACAGGCACCAAAACTACATGGAGAAACCCTGTCTCAAAAAACAAAACAAAACAAAAAGTCGTGTCCAGTCCTACCGCGTGGCTTTTGTCTTCTTTTCTTGCCCCAGTCCCAGTGGCCGGCGTCTATCAGAGTGCCCAGAACCCATCAAGCTCCTGCCTATCCAGATCTTGGCAGTTACTATTCCTTCTGCCTGGAGCACTTTCCTCCTCGCTCTGCACAGAACTGCTGCTGCTTCTTCATTATCACGTCCTCAGAGACCCTCTCTAACCACTTAGTTTCTTTTCCAACATAGCAGTCTGGATTGGTTTGGTTTGGTTTTTGTTTTGTTTTGTTTTTGTGTTTTCAACACTAACAATAATTTACAAGTGTTTTTGTGTAATCATTTGTTTATGAGTCTTCCCTACTGAGATTATCAGCTCCCTGGGGACATGTCACTTCTGCGGACCCTGAAGTCCTGGTATGCTGACCATGAATAGAAAGTGCTAAGCACACATTTACTGGAAGGATAAATGGTGACCATAACTTTGTCTGGGAGGTCAGAGAGGACCCGAATGAACGTTGGAAGCTGTCCTGGTCAGTTTTTTTTTTTTTTTTTTTTGTCAACTTGGTACAAAGAGTCATTTGGGAAGAGGAACCTCAATTGAGGAAATGCCTCCCTCAGATCAGACTGTAGGCAAGCCTGTGGGGCATTTCTTGATTAATGATTGATGTGGGAGGACCCAGAACATTGTGTGGGGTGTCACCTCTGGGCAGGTGGTCCTGGGTGCTATAAGAAAGCTGACTGAGGAAGCCATGAAGAGCAAGCAAGTAAGCATGCTTCTCCATGACCCATGCTTCAGTTCCCGCCTCCAGGTTCTGAGTTCCTGCTCCAACTTCCCATTGTGAAGGACTGTAAATTGTAAGCTGAAATAAACCCTTTCCATCCCAAGTTGCTTTGGGTCATTACAGTTTGTTTTGGTTTTGTTGTTTTTTCGAGACAGGGTTTCTCTCTGTAGTTCTGGCTATCCTGGAACTCACTCTGTAGATCAGGCTGGCCTTGAACTCTGGGACCCACATGCTTCTGCCTCCTGAGTGCTGGGATTAAAGGTGTGCACCACCCCACCCAGGCCCTGGTAGTCAAAGTGTTTTATCGAAGTAATTGAAACCGCACTAGAACAGAAATTGCTATATGGATCGTGGGATATTTCTGTGACAGACCTGGCCATGTTGTATTTGGGAGGATTGCGGCAGGACTTTCGTGAACTGTAAGCTATACTATGAAATAAACCCTTTCCTCCCCAAATTGTTTTTGGTCGGCCTTTTATCACAGCAACAGAAAGCAAAGCAGGACAGAGGTCTAAGTGGAAAACTGATAAGCAAAGGGGTAATAGAGGAGACAGATAAGGAGGACAAACCATCCAGATAGAGGCCAGGGAGGGTATGGTGTGTGTGTGTGTGTGTGTGTGTGTGTGTGTGTGTGTGTGTGTGTGTGTGTGTGTGTGTGTTTGTACATCCTTGAAAATTAGTGACTGAAGGGCAGAGAGCAAGTGGGAGGGCCATGTGAGATGGAGGGGGGAGGAGGGAGGTGGAGGGAGGTTGGAAGAACCATAGAGATAAGGACAGGGTGGAAGGAAGTTAAGAGGAGTTAAAGCGCTGTTGGTGAGAGAAGAAGCCATCTCCTGAAGACCCCTCTTCTTGTTTCCCCCATCTCTCTGACTGCTCCTTCTCACATATCAGTCTCTTCCTTGGTGTGTTTGAAGGCTGGCTTCCCTTGGATCCATTCGCTTCCTCTTCTCACACTGTCCTTACTTGCCTGGAGATGGCTCATTCTCGCTCAGCTCCTCTGCTATCCATCTGCTACAGAATATTCCCAGTCTGCCTGGAGCCAGGCCCTTCTCTCCAAGCCCAGACTTACCCAGGGACCTCCCCGGTGGCCCACAGACACCTAAGCACAGCAGATCTGGAACCTGCTCCATCTCCAGACGTCTCTACCTCACGGGCTGTGTAAGCCGGGGC
Source organism: Peromyscus maniculatus bairdii (assembly GCF_049852395.1). Lineage (NCBI taxonomy): Eukaryota > Metazoa > Chordata > Mammalia > Rodentia > Cricetidae > Peromyscus > Peromyscus maniculatus. Next base: position 82,286,010 of record NC_134859.1, on the reverse strand, counting down.
ACTGGGAAGCACGCTCGGCTCCCCCAGGCTGAGCTCAGCCAAGGCATCGCTGAGTGCTGCCCCTGGTCCTTTGCTCAGACCTCAGTCCCACCCACTTCCTTCCCTCTCTGCTGACACATCCCCAGTTGTTCTGTGGATCACAAAGGCCTCCCAGCCTTTCATTCTCCACTCTCCAGCCAGAGTGAACGCTCTGAAATGCCAGCCTAATTTGATCACTTGTTTGCATAAAACCCTTCCACGGCGCCACACTACCCTCAGGGAAATAAAGTCCAGACTCTTTCATAAAGAAGAAAGACTCTCTGCTAGATGACCTGTGCCCTTGTGACCTGGGCTTTGTCTCCACGCTCCTCCTTCCCTGAGCAACAGACTTTGCAGGCAGACACAGAGCTGCTTTCTGTGTCCTACACAGTTCCTGGAGTGAGGCCCGTTCTAGCTTTTTACACATTACCCTCCCCCAACACCTTTCTGGGCCCTCACTCACTCACTCACTGCTGTCGACATTAATTTTCTGCTGAGGGACCAGCAAGATGGGTCAGTGGGTAAAGGCACTTGCTGCCAAGCCTGAGGACCTGGGTTCAATCCCTGGATCCCATGTGATGGGAGGAACAAGCCAGCAACCCACAACCCACAAGTTATTCTCTGACTTCCATATGCATGCCACAGCATGCAAATATGTACTGTGGCATGTTCCCTTACGCATGCGCACACGTATTACTATAATAAAAAGCATCTAATTCTCGGCTGACTGTTGAGGCTCTTTACCCACTTGCCTTCAGGACACTGTCTGTCTGGTGTTCAGATCCCTGAGCTACTTCTACCTCCGTCTCCTGCTCTGAACTCTCATTTTGTGCTGCAGTTGCCTGGTCCTTCCCCACGCTGCTGCCAAAACTGTCCACTCCTCCTGGGCGGAGGTTTTCTTTTGCTTTTTTTCTCTCCTATAATTCCCGTACCAAGCAGCATTCCTAGCACATAGCAGGTATTCGGCTAAATGCATGTGGGCTGAATGTATAAATGAATAGTGGAATAAACATTCCTTTCAAGAACATGACTCTTGCTCTTTGGGGCCCAGAAGCTTCCATTAGCTTCCTCTTCCTGCATCCATTGTTTAGTCAGGTTCTGAGGACAGGGACACTCTTCCAAAAGGCTCCTTGACTCAGGCCCTCTGCTGGGAGCCAAGCTTCCCTTAAAAGGCCACCTTATCGGAAAGTGTCTGTGATGGCATTTATGAGGCCTATTTTTATCTGTGCTGGAAAGCCTCAAAGTTAATTCCCAAGCCAAAGACATTAAACTCAGGAACGTGGATGAGCAAGGAAGCATCTTGGAGATGCCTTTGAGTCATTCATGGCTTTGTTTCCTCTGGAAGAGCCTGGGATCCTCCCCGTCACCAGCCCTTGTTTTGAAGGACTGCCTGACTCTAAAAAGCCTTTGATCTTACTTTAGTTAAAACTAGATCCTGTGGCCCTTAATGACCTGGGCTGCAGAGTCATCTTCCCCAAGACTATCTGCTCTGCTGGAGCTCTCGGGGGGCCCAACACAGAGCAGCTTGGCTAATAGCTCCAGTTGATTCAAACTGGTTTCCCAGCCCCACCCCCAAATGGAAATTAATCATTGGATGTTAGAAGGAGGCAGGATGGCCGGAGGAAAGGCTCCCACCCAGCCTGGCCAGAGGGATAATCGGACAGAAGCTGGAGAAGCAGGGAGAAGAACCCAGCAGGGCTGTCGGGCAGCGGAGGGCCGGTGCCAAGGAAAGGAGTCAGTGTGGCCACTGCGGGGCTGGCGGATTGCACTGGGGGTGTTAGGGAGGGGCTATCGGGAAGGGTGCAAGGAAAGGAGAGACGGGGTGCAGGCGTCCAGGTGGGGTGGAGTGGGAGAAAGCAGGTCGGGGTCAGATGGTAGCCCCAGAGAGAGGGTCAGACCTGCCCTGAGTTGTGGCTAGAAATCTAGACGTGTGCATTAGAACTGGGCCAGGCATGGTGGTGCACGCTGTAATCTTAGCATTTGGGAGGCTGAGGCAGGAGGACCAGGAGCTTCGGAGCAGATTGAACTATATGGTGAGACTCTGTCTACTGTCTTCAGGAAAGAAGGAAGGGAGAGATTATAGGTGACTGAGAGAGGGAGAAGAAGGGAGGGAGAGAGACTGTGGGTGTAGCTTAATTAGCAGAGTACTGTCCGTACACAAAGCCCTAGGTTTAATCTCCAGCACCCAAGAAATCAGGCATAGTAGCCCACATCTGCAACTACAGTATTCAGGAGATAAAGGCAGCAGGGGCATAAGTTCAAGGTCATCCTTGGATACATAGTGATATTGAGGCCAGCCTGGGCTATATGAGACTCTGTCTCCAAAAAGAAAGAGAAGAGGGAGAAAAGCAAGGGGAAGAGGAATGGAGGGGGAGGAAGATGGAGACAGAGACAGAGAAACGATAACAAAAATCTGGGCAATGCAACAGTGAGTGTGCTCTTACTTCCAGATTCAACATTGGACTTCACAGAGGAGGGTCATGGTGCACCCCGATAATCTTGCCGCTTGAGAGGCTGAGACAGGAGGATTGTGAATCTGAGTCCAGGCTGGGCTATACAGCAAGATAATACCTCCAGTAAATAAATCAGGAGCTGTAGAGATGGCTGAGTGGTTAAAAGCACTGTATAGCTCTTGCAGAGGACCCAGGTTCGGTTCCCAGCACCCACAGGGTGGCTCACAACCACCTATCACTCCAGTTTCCGGGGCTCCAATGTTTCTTCTGACCTCCTCAGGCAATGCATGCTCATGGTAACACATACATACACTGAGGCACTCACACATACACATTAGATAGATAGTTAGACAGACAGACAGACAGACAGATAGATAGGGGTTAGGACGATGACTCAGTAGCTAAAGAACTTGCCTTGCGAACATGAGACCTGCGTTCGATCCCCAACACCCACATAAAAAAGCCAGGCCTGATGGTATGCGTTTGTAATCTCACTGCTGGGGAGGCAGGCACAGGCAGATCCCTCAGGCTCATGGGCCAGCCAGTCTACTCGATGAGTCATCGCTGAATGAGATATACCCTGTCTCCAAAAAAAAATGGGTATGGAGCCTGGGAATGACACCCAAGGTTGTCCTCTGGCCTCTACACACACACACACACACACACACACACACACACACACACACACACACGCAAGCACATATGTGTATCCCCCACACAAAAATAAATAAATAAACCAGATCATGTTTTGCCACCATCCCGTCAGGGATGGTGAAATTAGGAAAGATATACTTTGTTAAAGAATGCTGGGAGCTGGGAAACGGACCGCTTTGATCCTTTCTCCCAGCAAAACCCTCCCTGGTTCAGGATCTTTGTCTCATTTCCCTTCCACGGTACTATAGGTACAAGGACACAGGAGAGGACCACAGTTCCCTGGGCACCTCTGCCTCATTGGCCACTCTGGGACAAGGACCAAAGAAGAGCTTGGAGTCTGGGCAAGTCAGAGCGGTCCCCATGCCCGAGGGATTGCTTCCTGGAAAGTCTTGCTACAAAGACTCCCTCTCTCCATGCACTGGGTGGCTGAGCGAGGCTGCGGGAGGTTTCTACTTTTCAAAGCTCCTCTCATCAGAAAGAACAGCATGGGGCAGATGCGTCCATAGCCCAGCCTAGAGAGTGACTCCAATCTACTTCAGCTGCCCCAGGCCCCTTTTCAGGAAGATTCCAGAGGCATTTCAGGGCCAGGATGGAGGCTCAGCTTCTGGAATGATCTGGTTACTTCAAGATGAAATATACTTTGGAAGTCTCAGATATCTATTTTTCAAAGACGTGCCCTTATTCACTGGGGCAGTGAGGATGCGTATGGGTTGCTCTGTGTGGGCAGGAGGCACCGTCCTCTCTAGATGAAAAGCACAGCACAGCCTGCCAGAAAAGCAGCAGACTACGACAGGGTCAAGTGACTGCTCTGCTGCTGGGGGCCACGACGAGGAGTGTGGGCCACCCCCGCCTTCTCTTTCCCTGGGAAGTTTTGATCACTCATGCATCTTCTCCCCCAACGCAGGGTAAGGGATCATTCTGATGATCTCATTTTGGACAAGTGAGAAGCGAAAGCTTTTTAACTCTGACCCACTCGACTGCTTGCTATGCAGCGGGCACTCCGGTGTGTAGGCAGTGGGTGGCAGCAGCTGCCAGACACCTTCCCCCGAGGATGCATCAGTTGGTACCAAAGCCCACATCAACTCTTTCTCATCTCTGTGCCACCGGCGGCGGCGGCGGCAGGTCCTGGAAGGAAGCCAGGAAGTCCACCGTGGAGCCCTGCCTTCTTCCCCAGCCCCCAGGCCCCAGACCCCAAGAACAAGGAGGGCCAGCAGGACAGCCCGCTGAGAATGGAGCCGATGGTTCTTAGACACGTTTCCCAGCTGCCACACCTACTAACACGAGAACTCACACAGGCATGCACAAACGCACCCTCAGCCATGAATTCAGTGTCAGGCTTTTGTGCTCTGTCTGTCCCATGCCCAAAGCAGCGGCAGTAAGAACTTCTGTCAGCAAACTGTCACTCCTGGTCCCCTGCCTCCCTCCCTCCTTTCCTCTCTTTCACAAACAGTTGTTGAATGCCTACAGTGAGCTGCTCAGTCTTGGGGTTAGGGCCCTGAGAATACTGCTCTGATGATGGGAATACCCTAGCAAGGGTGATGGCCGCCTGGTGGTCCCCGGACAGACAGACAGACCCGACCAGAAGGCCTGTCTACTGTAAACCAGCAAAGAACTAAACAAACAAAACTCTGGGAGAGGTCTTGAAGAAGAGAGCATTTCCATTCTCTCCTCCTCCTCCTCTTCCTCCTTCTCCTCCTCCTCTGTAACCCCTCTTTTCCTTCCTTTCTTTGAGGCAGGGTCTCACATAGTCTAGGCTGATCTTGAGCTCACTACTATCTGAGAATAACCTTGAACTTCTGGTCTTCATGCCTCTACCTTCCAAGTGCTGGGATTCCTGGCATGCACCACCATGTCTGGTTTGCGATTTGCTGGGGATCGAACTCAGGACTTTGAATGCCAGGTGCGCAGTTTACCAACTGAATTATGTCCCCAGCCTTCCATCTTCTCTTGACATGCATGACAAATGTCATTGATCAAAAGATGAAGATCTACTGCACCCTGTAGGTGGCATTTGCATTTCAATCTATCACAAGCAATTCCATCCTGATCCCATTTACACTCTTCCCATCCCTCCTGACCTAAACTGGTTACTTCCTTTATGTGTGTTCTCTGCAGTGACTGGACAGGTATCAGGATCTCGGGCCCTTAACATGAGAGGATCTGAGAGGGAACAGTTAACTCGATTCGAGGAAGACAGATCAGTTAACCCTTGAACCAGGTCCAAGTACTTTGTTATGTATTTACTTGTATCCTCCTTCCCCCGATGGGAATCACAGGGGAAGGGCTCCAGGCAGCCTTCTGCTCCACAGTCTCTCTGGCACACAGCACACTGCCACGGTCTGTCTCAGTGCATACCAATGCAATGTGTTGAATGAACAGGGTGGCTAAAAGTACCAAGTGGAAAAGGGGGATTCCAAGCAAAGGGAACTCTGGGCACAAAGGCATGCCGGTAAACACCATACAAGGGAAGCTGCGACGAGTTCCTGGTGAATGGGAGTGTGAGGTGAGTGGGATGGAGCAGGCTGGAAGTAGCAGGAGTTGACGAAGGGAAAATAGACACCAGTGGGCTCCTGAAGGGCTTTTCATGCTGCATGGAGAAGGTAACTGGGGAACCTTGGAAGTGATTTCGGAGCAAAGTGACAGGATCAGGTTCTTGACTCACAGAAATAGCTCTGGCAGGGTGTTAGGGTGAGAAGTGAGCTTCAGGGGGAGGACAGAAGCAGCAAATAGAACCTTCAATTCAGTGTCTCCCCCCCCCCCACCTTTCTCTTCCTGAAGCCCCCAGCAACTCGCCTGGAGAATCTAATCTAGGAGAGTGGTGCCCCCTGCTGATAAAGTCTGGTACTGCACTTCCCTGGGCCACCAGGGAAATAAAAAAAATTTGGCCCCGAACAAAAAGTAACTGGAAGCCTTGAGCACAGAACTGAGATTTGAATGAGAATGAGAGCGCCTCCTTAGGAAGAGAGGAGCCCACGAGGACACTTTGGATAATGACTAATGCCAGATAAAATATAGAATGCTGGCTAAATTTGAATACAGAGACATATACCAAAAATGTGTTGTTTATCTGAAACTCAAAGTGAGATAAGCAGCCTGTATTTTTATTCATTAAACCTGGCAACCCTGAAGAGTATCTGGAGGGTCCAGGAGGAAACTGGAAATCATTCAGCTGGATGGGCTGCTGTGGTTGGTGTACTGTGCCCTCAACCTCATCACCTCATCCATAAAGCCACTGGAAACAACTAGTTTGCAGGATGCCAAGTTGAACTGCTCTGTTTGGGAAATCACTGTGTGTGTGTGTGTGTGTGTGTGTGTGTGTGTGTGTGTGTGTGTGTGTGTGTGTGTGTGTGTGTGTGTGTAGACGAGGTCTGGCCTCAAACTCACAAAAATCTGCCTCCTGAGTGCTGGGATTAAAGGTGTGTACCACCATGCCTGGCTGGGAAGTCAGTTTGAATTAAAGGAGTCCCATGATTATGACTGATCTTGTGTTTGGAGCCCTCAGTTAATATGAAGGGAGTATGGAGCCTTTCCTACATAAAAGTGAGCCTACCAGCTTGGCGTATCTCTCTCTCTCTCTCTCTCTCTCTCTCTCTCTCTCTCTCTCTCTCTCTCTCTCTCACACACACACACACACACACACACACACACACACACACACACACACACACACTTCATGGAGTTCCCAACCTTCGTGGATAGATTCTTCAGGCCTGTCTGAATGTCTCGAGTCTAGGATCCCAGGTAGGAAGAAAGACATCTAGTCAGACCGAAGATGAAACATGGTGCCTTTGCTGGTTTTGAACATCCAGATGCCATCACCAAAGCAGAGAAGGAGAAGCAGCACGTGTTTCGGCACATGGCCTGAAGCACTTCCCTCCTTCACCTTTCCCAGAAATCACACAAAAGGTGAGCTTCCGGAGAAGGCAGAGCAGCAAGCCACATGTGAGGGCTGAGGCTCTGTGGGCAGGAGCCGCCGACTGAATTGCTCTTGGTTTCTCATCCCTCTGGGTCTCCTGGCCCCTTGCGCTGACTGAAGCACTCATGGTTTCAAGTTCCCCTGGGTCCTCTTCCCATCCTTCCTGCCAAAGGCAGACAGGGCTCACGGGCTGCAAGTCTGAGGAGCGTGCCTGTCAGATGGCTTCAGCAAGGCAGTGGCTACTCTCCAGGATATTCTGGATGACACGGAGCTGTGTGATGAAACCAGTCTGAACACACGGTAGGGAGGTTTCGGGAAGAACTCCCGGAGACTCCTCGCAGCCCCTCTTGAAAAGCCCCTGGGACCTCCACAGCCTGCCCGCCACCTGACCAGGAAGCGAGGGCAAAAGCCAGGAAAGGTTGTCTGGGGTGGAGGTCAGGGGAGGTCATTTGGGGCTCGCAGATTGCTCTGAATCACGGACACTTTCATCGCAGGATGCTTTCCTGCATCTTTTTCAGCACGCTTGACATTGCCCCTCCCTCTGCTGGGCTGCACTGTGGAACGAGACCTCCAAACTGCAGGGGTTTTTGCCTTTCCAATGCTGTGAACCGAACCCAGGGCTCCTTCACTCATGCTGTGTAAGTGTTCTGTCACTGGGCTAGACCCCTAGCCTTTTCTAATTTTTGTTTTGAGATAGGGTCTTGCCAAGTTGCCTAGGCTGGCCTTGAGCTTGCCATCCTCTTACCTCTGGCCCTTAGCAGCCAAGATTACCAGGAGTGAGCCACTGTACTAGCTCAAAGTGAAAATTATACCACATGAACACTCCTAGTGAAATACCCTGTGATGTCTAATCAGAGAATGATTCATTTATGTAGTCCTGGGGATTGAACCTAAGGCTTCCCAAATGACAGGCCTCTGAGCTGTATCCCCAGTCCTGGCTCCCCTTTGTTTTTGTCCTTTGGGACAGGTTGCATGCAGTCAAGGCTGACCTCAAAGTTGCTAGTTAGTTAAGGACCCTGGCTTTCTGATCCTCCCGCCTGCTGGAGATGCGGGCATGTTTTACCACGCCTGGTGTGATGCCATGCTGGCAATCTAACGTGCTGGTGTGGACTTCACGCATCCTCAGGCAGGGGCCCTACCAAGTGAACTCTATCTCCAGCTCCACTCATTGGTTACTTAATTTGGTTTTGGGTTTTGTTTTATCTGTTTGTTTTTTGAGAGAGAAAGAGCCTCATGTAGCCCAGAGTAATCTTGAACTCCGTATAGAGCCAAGGATTATCTTGATCCCCCTGTCTCCACCTCCCAAATGCTGGGATTTCAGGCATGGCAACTGTGCCTGGCACTCCTCGGCCCCACTGTTTGAATCAGGTTCTCTTAACTTGGCCAGGTTGACCTTTAATTTGCAACCCACCTCAGCCTCACAAGTAGCTGAAATTAGAGGTACATGCCACCAGGCCCGTCGACAGAGAATATAATAATGTTTTGTCCAACATCTTCTGCAAGTGAAAATAGAATTTATCATCCAGATAGTGGGATGATTATATTCTCTTTGGGAGCAAATGGATAGTCTTTCCCACAATTTTTTAGCTAAAATGTTCTTTTCTAGGGCTGGAGAGATGGCTCAGAGGTTAAGAGCACTGACTGCTCTTCCAGAGGTCCTGAGTTCAATTCCCAGCACCTACATGGTGGCTCACAACCATCTGTAATGAGATCTGGCACCCTCTTCTATATACATAATAAATAAATAAACAAATCTTTTTTAAAAAATGTTTTCTAAACTGTAATGGTGTTGGGCATGGTATCCCACACCTTGTAATCCTTGCACTTGAGATGAAAAGCCCGGAGTTTGTGAATGTTTCTTAATAATATGTATGTGTCTGTGTTGGGGTGTGTGCCTGTGAGTGCAGGTGCCCTCAGAGGCAAAAGGTATTGGCTCCTCTGGAGCTGGAGTCACGGGTGGTTGTGAGTCACCAACATGGGTTCTGGGAACCCAAGTCCAGTCATCTGCAAGAGCATCAAGTGCCCATCACCCTAAGCCATCTCTCCATCACCTCCAGAAGGAGTTGAAGTTTAGTCCCAACTACATTGAGTTCTAAGCCACCCTGAACTAGATGAGACTGTCTCAAAACATGAAAACAAGACAAACTGTAACAGTCATAGATTCTATTTTTCTATTTCCATTTTTAAAAGCCAGCATTATTTGTTGTCGTTCTTTAAGTTCTTTGGAAGTTCTACTAAGAATTTCCAGAATCTCCAAACAGCTGAGATCCAACAGCCCAGCTTACAGAAGGTTAAAGAAGTCCCTGAAAGGAAGAATCAGGCTTTGGCTACTCCACTCCCCCCACCCCACCCCCACCCCCCAGCTGTGTTCAACCATCAGCCGAGGCACCTTGGTGAGTTTCAGACTTGCCACGTCAAATGTGGGAGGCTGCTTCTGGCCCAAGCTGTCCCCAGGAGTGTCTTAAGGATAGAATGGCCCAGCCTAAAGAGCCCTGGGAAAGCAAGGAGCATTGTAAACATGTGAGCTCACTGTTCCTGAGGACAGCTGGTCTGTTTTCAATGGGAAGGGCTGAATGATCCCATAGAGACTGAGGGCAATTTCTCTGCCAGGGCATCTGGGGGAAATGACCAGTTGTGCTTGTAAAACATACAAACTGTTCCCTGACAAGTGGAACCAGTTATTGGAGGCGATGAGCCTCCTGAGGGGGCTTTACTTTCCTCCCTGGGACGGCCCAGGTCTAGAAGACAGCCACAACCGGAAAACATACAAAGACCTACAGCTGGTCACCTAACCTTCTGGCTGTTAGGTTCTCCCATCTCTGAAAAACACAGACATTGTTCGGTGCTCCTGGCAAGTGTGTTTCAGGGGAGCAAGGGTACAGAATCTGTTCCTTATGCTTGATCTACAGCAACACTTAACACCTGCCCTTCCACATCCTTTTAAAAGCAGTATCATTTTCATTTCTATGTTTAATTCCAGAACAGCTCTCCTTAAGATTGTACCCCAAATAACACTTGGGCCGCTCTTCCTTGCTGTATGCCAAAATGGAAAATCGGTCTATCAGGAGCCTGAGCACCAAGACCCAGAGAAGGCAGACCTGATGTTTTGACCAAAATAGAGCTAAGTATAATGCAGCCCATAGTAAAAACACAGGGCTTTGGGGAGTCTGCCGACTGGGTTCCTCCCTTCTGCACATAGCTGAGAATTAACTGCAGAGGAGGGCCTTTGATCTTTCCAAACCTGAGGCATCAGGTTGCCCAGGGTTAGCAGATCCACATCGCCTGTTTGAACTTGCCTAGTATTTCAGTATCAGGCCTGTTTGAGACTAACAGCAGGGCTGCTTTCGTCAACTCTGGCCTTCCGTTTCCATGTTCCTGCCGGTAGCATGCCGGCCTCAACAAGCCAGCTGCTGAGTTCTTAGCTATCTTCGAGTTGAGTAGAACGCTGCCTCAACTGAAAACCGTGGTCCTGCCCGTGTTCCCACCAAAACGAACTGGGGATCGCAGACCAGGTGGGAGCACAAGGCAGTTGGAAACCACTTTTCCTGCTCAGCGGCGAAGCCATGACTCTCCCCCTTTCATCTTCCTACACGCCAGTCAAGCCTCACCTTGCCCGGACACCTTCTTGCATATCACTTGAGTTTCTGAGATGCAGTGGTTTGTCTCCCAGCCTCCCTAAGAGCCTCCTAGAGGCAAGAGGAAGCAAGCACCAGTCTTAGCTAGCACTGAAGCTCCCACATGCCCGCAGGTGGCACCGGAAGTATCAGATGAGCAGACAGGAATACCCAGGCCCTGGACTCCCAAGCACCCAGCCGGCAGGACAAGCTGATCCTATGAGCCATCTTATCTCAAGCTGCTGAGACCGGTCTTGTCTTGGTGACCAGTGCTGGATACTTTCAAGATAGCTAAATGGCTGGGGGAACTGATGTTTTTTCTTAGAACAGTAGACACAGATGATGGCCACCTGTGGGACCCTAGCCATGCCGACAGGTTCCAACCGCCATCCCACCCATGAGAGAACACCCAAGAACTGTGAGTGCAGGGTGATGAAAAAACAGGGAGGGGGTGGAGAAAGGAAATTAATTCTACCAAATAGCTTTAAAATCCCCCCCCCCAAGAGGAATTAGTTCAAGAAGAGAGGGAGACTTGCATCATGACACCCAGCCCCTAGGGAGCATGGGGAGTGTGAGCAGGGAAGGGCTTAAAAGGCTGGGCAGAGGGTGGCAAGGCAGCGCTCAGGAAAGAGGCCAGGCTCCCATCTGGAGAGCCAAGGGGCGGGGCTGGAACAGATGGGAGGGAAGTTGCAGCTGGTGGCAATGGACTTTCATGTGTAAAGTTTGGTCCTTGGAGGATTGTGCTCCCGCTCTGAAGGCAGGAGTGAGCAGGTGGCTCTGCTCCATGCTCCTCCTTCTCCCCCCATTGCCACCCAGAGCACTTGACAGCTGCTCTGAAGTGGGACTCAGCCACCCTGCCTTCCGCCAGCACCCCTTCAACGGGCAGGAGCTGGCGTGGTGACACCTTGGCACACCAGCCCGGCAGAGGGCTGAGATGCTCCGGCTGACGGGGGCCGGGAAGGAATCCAGGCTCCCCAGAGGGGGCCAGGTGGACCGGGAGCAGAAGGAAGGAGGGAGGGAGTCGGGAAAAGCATGCTCAGGGACCTTGGAAACATGTTCACGATTCACGCACAGGTTCTGGGTTAAGTCTGGCTGAGGGGTGCAGTAGGAACAAGATAAAAGCCAGCGGATTTTGAGGTCCTGGGCCCGTCTTGAGCTCTCGGTGTTCCTTGAGAACACACCTTTCGTTTTTTTTGGCAACCCGACTCATTTGCTGCCTGCTTTGAAGTGATTTTACATCCTCTGGCTCGAACAGCCACCACCTGTCTCAGCATATTTAGAGCTCGCCCGTGGGAACAGAGGCTGCTGGCACAGGCCTGCCAGCTCCCAGAGCTCCCCTGCTCAATCACACTTCTGTGCACTTCGTGGGGAGCCTCACCACCCAGCCTCGCCAAGCCCAGCCCGGAGAGCAGCAGCAGGGTCTCCAGCTTCCAGTTTGCCTTTCTTCTCTTTATTTGTGCTAGACTGGGGAAAACCAGACATTAGCAACCTGTCTTGTTGCTTTGTTTAGAATACTCCATCTTGCTTCCTTTGATTTTATTTATTTATTTTTTATAAAAAGGTTGGAACCCAGTCCCTTGTCGTGATTGAGTCCATTTTCCCAAGATGTCACCGTTGGAGATAATAATTTAAGTGTTTCTGGAGTGGCGGAAGCCTCTCTCTTCCTAGTGGGAGGTCTTCTTTGCTCCTTTCCCAAACTTGGCATCAAGACCGAGACCTAAGGAAAGGAGAGAAGCTGCTTAAACTTCATGGGGGAACATGAAGCCTGCCAATAATTTGAGGAAGCCAGCCTAGCTTCCCAAAGGTGGGGATTTAGATACAACAAACTCTGTTTTGTTTTGTTTGTTGGGAGACAGGTAGCTCTGGCTGTCCTAGAACTCACTGTGTAGACTAGGCTGGCCTCGAACTCACAGAGCTCTGTCTGGCTCTGCCTCCTGAGCACTGGGATTAAAGGTGTGCACCACTTTACCCAGCTTTAGGTACAACAAACTTTGGAAGACTATTTTATGTGACTTCCTCAACAACAGAATGCCGTCAAATGAAAAAAAAAAAAAAAAAAAAAGGAAAACCCAAGACACTGGGAACACACACAACAATACCAAAAGAAAAGACAGAATCAAAATTCCCCAGCTGTAAATACCAGACTCTGTCCCGCTCACGTCATTAAAGGACACCACGAAGATGGAGTGCACAGGAGAAAGGTCGTATTAGAAACGCTTCCTTTTCCTTTAGAAAAATTCTCTTTAAATCACAAGATAAACTCCTGCCATCTTCCCTTGGTGGCCCCTGGAGGCACTTGCTCTGGGTAGTACTCACCCAGGAATACCAGCACGGTGCCCACCCACTGCATGGAGCTGATGGGGTTGGCGAAGAAGATCACAGAAGCCAAGATGGTGAAGAACTTCCGTGTTGTGGTGATGATGGAGCAAGTCAGGGGACCAAAATACACAACTGTCATGAAGATGAAGCTCTAGAAAGAGAAAGGGGTGAGACTCCTGAGCACTGCCGTGAGTTACGACAGACACCGGGCTGACTGGGCCGCCCTCCTCCCCCAGCAGACTTTCCCACTGACACAGGAGGGATGCCGAGGTTGCCTCCTCCAAAGAACTTACCTGGCCCAGGGCACTGGTCAGGCCAAAGAGCAGGATGTTATAGATGATGCTTGGGTACCTCTCAGCGAAGCTTAAGAACTCCCAGAGTTCCCCGGTGAACAGGATCCCTAAAAAATTCAAGAAGTAAACAGCTCATCTTATGCTTATCCATACACCTGCATGCAGCCTGCTTAAATACCATGAGGGAGGCTGGGCGAGGAACCATATGTGGAGTTTATTCTGGCCTGGTATGCACCTTTCTCAAATTCCTGTCTAGTTACAGAAACTAACCTGATTTTCCAAGAAAGGCTTCAAAGTTAATGACATACTTCTACCAAAGTGATTGATGTTGGGTATATTTGGCTTTGTGCCTATAATCTTATAACTCTCAGAAGCTGAGACAGGAGGATTGTGAGTACTAAGCTAGTCTGAACTACCGAGTGAGAAAATGCCTCAGAAGACAAAACCAAAGTAAAAACCCAAACCAGCAAATTGAAAAAAGGGATTAGAAGCAGAGATCCTTGGATGATGCTGACAGTGACCTCTAGGTCTCCAGCTCAAGGACACTCCTGGAATCGGTCATCTCCAGCCACCAAGTCTTCTCCACTAACCTCATCGTGCTACATGAAAAATACCTCCTTCATGTGCTCAGATTTGAGAAGTTAGGAACCACTGATTCCAAATCAAAGGTTTCATCCATGAACTCCAGTGTACTCCTAAGTCAGCAAGACCATACTAATGTCTCGTTCGCTTCCTGAGAAAGAGTTCCCTAGATACCCCCATGTGTTTCACCACGTAGCTTCTCATGTCTACCCCTCCCTACAGTGTCAGAACAGGGGGCAGAGACACTGCCAGCACAGGTCTTTCCAGGAAGGGAAGGGGCTGGACAGAAGGGCATGTTGGAACCAAGTCAGGCCCTTGGCCTGCACCAAGTTAGCAACTGGCAGAAGAGCTGGGGATAAATGGATGAGAGCAGTCTGCCCTCTGGTGATCTGTGCAAAGAACAGCAGAATGGCTCCTTACCAGCACCGAGCAGCAATGTGGACCAAAGGTTGATGTTCAACATCATGTGGTTGGAACCTGTTTGGTAATGAGCCCGCATATGGTCCTGAGAAACACCTGTCAGTCCGTCCAGGGTCAGAGACAAGAGCTGAGGAAGGAAAGGGAGCGGCTGGCAATGAGGTGGCCAGCAGGGCCCCTTCCTAACCCAGGACACAAGATCTTCCCTCAGGCACTTCAGAAAGCTGCTGCCCTCAGAGTCCTCAGAACTAAAGCTGCCTGTGGCCGGGTGGAGCGGGGAGAGAAAGACCAAGCAGGCTGTCCTTAGGCAGGCACTGGACTGACAGACTGACTGCATCACAATGGACTGTAATCAGAGCAGAGCAGGAAGCCCGCCATTTCCCAATGTCGAAGCCACAAGCTGGCGCACAGGGACTGGAACAGGCCACGGTGAGTGGGCCTCCTCCTGCAGGGTGCCTTCTGCTCGTAAAGACCTCCAAAGACTAGGGTCTGAGATCTGACTGCCTGGCCTGGAGTCCTGACTGCCACTACGTGTGTGACAATGGGCAAGTGACTCAGCCTCTCCTCAGTTTTCTCATTTGTAAAATGGAGATAACACTACCTGTGTCAGGAGACTGTTATAAAAGTTAATCAATAAAGATGTGAAGCACTTGGGACAGGGTCTAACACTAAACGATAGCTCCTGTTGATTCAAGTCTAGCTTCTATGTTGCCTGAAAACCTAGGGAAGCACACACCTTCTCTCCTTCTTGGGTCTCTCTGAGCTCACATCAGGATCTAAGCACAGATCCCAGAGCACTCTTCTCCAGGACAGCTTGCTTAGCTATGGCTAAATATTTCAGCCTTCCTACTGTAGCCATAGCAGAACCAGGCTCCTTGCAGCAAAGACCAGCAACAGCAGTCAGGGGATAACAGCAGCCCCCTTTCCCCTTGGCTTCCTGCCTGCCTCCACTGTCCTTGCTGGAATGTGCTAGAAAAGGCTGCCTTCATAAAAGGACTGTGTACCAGAAGCAGCTCTCCAAAGCCGACTGTGTGTTCTTCTACCCCAACCATTTTCTTGGGCTTGTACATGAAGAGAGCTACACCAGCCACAATTAGCAACACACACAGGTACTTGGCCACTGGGTACTTCTTCTTCAGGAGGGTCACCCCAAGGAGCATAACTGTAGGGGAGACAAAAACAGCAGCAATTTAAGCACCCACTGGTGTTAGTGACCCCAACACCCTCCTCCTGACAGCTACTGGCGTTAGTGACCCCAACATCCTCCTCCTGACAGCCACTGGCATTAGTGACCCCAATACCCTCCTCCTGACAGCCACTGGTGTTAGTGACCCCAACATCCTCCTCCTGACAGCCACTGGCATTAGTGACCCCAACATCCTCCTCCTGACAGCCACTGGCGTTAGTGACCCCAACACTCTCCTCCTGACAGCCATGTCAAGACTGAAGGAGAAAAGAGGGTGAGAGCTGGGAGGGGTGTCGGGCTGGCACCCAGATAAAGATGATTGAGCAACAGGCTTGAGTAGTGAATTAGGTGGAGAAGGGCAGAGGACAAAAGTCCAGGAAGGAACTGGGCAAGGGTGGAGAACAGGGAAAGATGAGAAAGAAAGACACTGCTGGCCCAAAGGGACTCAGGGTGTGAGGTGACGGTGTAAGCACAGGGGATGCTACAACGGCTGAGGACACAAAGTAGGCAAGGCCAGCTTCTGGCCCTCGCTCAGCCTGTGCACACCACAGGAAGCAACAGACGACAGGAAAATCCCTAGAGAGACCTATGACGAGATGGTAAAACCCAGAAGGACTCAGAGCTCTTGGAGAGAGGGGAAGAGTGAGCACAGAGGATGGGGACTGGATCATCTTTGCTTACCTGGGATTGGCTTGCAGGATTTACCAAGGACCTGAAATAAAAGTGAGCAAGTGATTTCTGAGCGCCTGTGAGGTGCCAGGAAGGGTCGCAGGTGCTGCATTAAAAGGTATTAGCAATGGAACTGTACCAGAGAACTTGGCCTCAAGAAGCTGTCCTGTCACGGTCAGACCCACACTCATACCCCAATTCTATGGTCCTACACTCTACACTCTTCTCAAGCATACTCTGCTATGACTTTTTTCTCCACCCCTTTTCTTTTCTTATTCATTCATTTATTTATTTATTTATGAAGCATAGTCTCAAGTAGCCCAGGTTGGCTTTGAACTGGAAATATATAGCTGAAGACGATTGTGAATCTCTGAGTCTGATCCCCAGCCTCTACCTCCTGAGTGCTGGGACTGTGGGCATGTGACACCATACCTAGCTCATGCAGTGTTGGGGATGGAACCCAGGTCTTCATGCATGCTAAGCAAGCTCTACCGACTGAGCTACATCCCTAGCCCCTAGGACGGTTTCTTTTCGTTTAAATCACAGACCTTAGGGAAGGCCCCTTAGTCCTGTCCACACAACTCTGAGCCAACTCTCGCCTCACCCTGAGGTTTCACCTGAGTTGGATAGTTGACAAACTGTAGTGCGGAGTTGCTGGAGACCATGGCACCCACATAGGAGACAGAGCAGGCAGCATAGAGCCAGGTCCGAGTACGATCCACCCTGGCAGTGTCAAAAAACTGGATCACTGGGAGAAGACAAAAATAAAACAAAAACAAACAAAACATACAAGAGAAACCCGGTGGGGCAAGGATGGACCACTAAGCAGAGGCTGGGGCGACGGGAAAGGAACTTGTCTGTCAAGTAAGACAGCCATTTCTATCCTCTTAAGCTGGGAAATCTCTGAAAATTATTCATCTCTCCTGTTCCCCTTCAGCCTAACAAGACCACATGCAGAGGGGAGGTAGGGATTCATTGAATTCTAGAAAGGATGGCTTAACTCTGCCAATAGGCTTCAAGGAACAAAGACATGTTTGAAGCTGTCATACAAAGCAAAGTCAAAGGGATAAAGGGGGAAATGTTCTAAGTATTTTCAGTGGGGATTTGGAATACAGAAGACCCAGTCATTTCAGACTCAAAAGTTGGCATAATTTAGAGACCTAATATTTTAATCTCATTTCACAGCCATTGGTTTTACAGACTGCAGAGGGGCTGTTTGAATCTTCAAGGGTACGGAGGTAGGGAAAACTTAGACTTTAAAGATGAATCCACGTCTTATGTCCAGAATATGGGGGGAAGGAGGGTGCACCCAACAAATTACTAGGAGGTACTCACAGATCTTGGCAAACATAGCATTGATCACGCACTGGATGAAAACCAAAGTTAAGGCAAAGGTGAACGTCTCCTGTTTGGGTCCTTCCCCATACTTTCCTCTTGTTCTACGATGAAATACAAGAAAAAGAGACAGGAGAAATTAGTATGCGTCACTCGGTGTCATCAAGTATGTTCAGAGCCACTGAGGGCTTTGGAAATACCGTGCTTTGGGGATGTAGTGAGAGTTAGTAAGGATCATTGACTTTATTTACCCAAAGGGGCCGATTTGATTTAAACCTAGAAACTAGATAGGCTAGCCTACTGATACCATAACCAAAAGAAAGAATATCCATAAAGAATACAGTTGGGGCAACAAGGAAAATCAGATAGCGGGATAAAAAGTATGCCCAGTAGGAAAGCAAGAGCGAGAACAAAAAGATTAGCGGTCTGCAAGCACCCGAGAGTTCAAAAAAGGACCTGGCTCTCAGGTCACAGAACGCTCTTGTAATCAACAAAGGTAAACACATCTAAAGGAAGAAAAAGGAACGCGTCCAGAGGCCGGCCCTGGAATTTTAGAACCACAAGGATGCTCAGCCGGCAATACATAATAGCAGAGTGCAAAAGAGGTCAGAGGGCCGAGCCGGAGAGGAGGGAGACCTATATACCACACACAGGAAGCCTGAGGATCAGGCCGTAAAGCAGGCGGTGGGCACTGGATGCCGGCCCTGGCTGGGGGATGTTAGCAGTCCTGCCCCCAAAAGGGTCCACTCACATCTTCTCCTGTAGGATCCCATAGTAGAAATAGCAGACAAAGACACCCAGGAAGCACAGCGGCAGGCGCAGCCGGTCAGGCACCAGGGATCTGCTAGCGGCCATGAGACGCACGGACGAGTCGGCCGGAGACCCGCTCAGAGCAGGTAGCGGTAGCGGCGGCGAAGGCGAAAGCTCCAGGCGGACATCGCCGGCCGGTGGCAGGGACCTCATAGGAGCTGCGTGCGACCGCCGCCTTGTAGGACAGAGCAGCCACCTCCAGAACTGCCAGCTCACGGCTGCCGAAAGAGAAATGCCTCCCGCCCCGGCAGCAGCATTCTAGGAGAGAAGGCAGGTCTTGAAACCTTGGTTCCATTCCTGGGGGCCAGGAGAGCCAGCCATATCGAGGCTAAGGCCTCATCCCCCTAGATTTTCCGATCAGGCAACGCCGAGGACACCTACAGCCCGGAGCTCGGCGGGGAGGCCTAGGAGAGAGCCCGGCGTACAGTGATGACGTATGAGTATGTGGACGTTATCAATTGGCTACGCGGAGCGAAAATAGACAGATGGGCGGAGAAAGAGGCGGAGAGGCCGGGAGAGTGAATCCAAGTCTTTTTTGCGATGGGCTGTCAGGCCTCGGCTGGGTCCTGACGCCAAGAACTCTTCATAGTGCCTTAGCGCCCTCTAGTCGCTGTCCAGCGTCAGCGACTCCAGCCCCGTCTACCGGGCGTTCAAAGCCTGGCTGAGGAATACAGGTCTTCTGGCACTTGACGAGGTTTCCAGGACAGGAAGCCCGTAGGGCAGACTCCGTGATAAACCGGGGCTCTTGTCACTTAAAGGCAGCACAGCAGTGTTACTTAAATTCTGAGCCCCAGTTTTCTCACTCTGTAAACTAGGAGTAATTAGTAATAACCACCCTGTCACCCTTTGAATGTTCTGAGGATTCAATGAGCTGAGGTTTGCCAAAGTGTTTTATAAACTGTAAAGTGTGCTGTGCAAACTCGAGGTATTATTAGTCATCACATTTTCTCAACTTCAATTTTATTTCCTCACCTCTTGGAGGTGAAAACTTCAAGTTTATTGAAATGTTTTTTTGTTTGTTTTGAGACAGGATCTTATGTAGCTCAGGCTGCCCTTGAACTTGCTATGTAGGAGAATGACCTTGAGTTTACAATCCTTTCTTCTCCGCCCTCCCACCCCCATTAAGTACTTAAGTGAATTTTTTCAAGGCCTTCCAACTCTCCAATGAAGCAACCACACACACACACACACACACACACACACACACACACACACACACACACCCCTTCCCAATGATTGGGTCTCCACCTGCTTGACTACAACTACAAGACTAGCCCCAGTCCAACTCACAGGCAGCCGAGGGCCTCTGGCCTGCTTTTCTCTTCTCGCAGCCTGGCTCCTTTGGCACAGCCTCAGGCAAAGGAAGGAAAGGCCAGACAGCAACCACACCCATCGCTGGGGACCTGACTCACTAAGGCTTTGGGGACAAGCCAGACATCTTTCAGGGCTAGGAGGACTAAGAGAAGATGGGGTCTGTCCCTTGCCTAGTGTCTCCTTTGGGGAAGAGAAATTCCCACATGTTTACTCCTGCCCTTTGACTTGCTTTACTGAATCAGCAGACACTTCCAGGGAACCAAACAGTAACTGGGTGAGTCTTGGATCCCATTTCTGCCTCTTTAATTTACCAACTGGTACCACAAACAATTCACTTGACCTGGGTTGAGTTTCCCCATGAGAAACCATAGCAATATAATAACCAACAGGAGAGCTCTGTGGTTAGGAAGCCCCAGCTGTGGAGGGAAGCGATCAAGATTCCAATGCTTACTCCCCAACTTGGTATGGTCTTTTTGGAAAATGTTATTCAATCTCTTTGACCTCCCTTCACTCAGAGAGTGGTGCTTATATTTCTCTCATCTAACGGTGGTCATATTCCCAATGACATTTCATTTAAATACCCTAACTTGGTATGTGGTAATTACCAGACCAACACATGGCAGTAGTTGGGATAGCCTGGCCTAGGGGTCTGTCCTGAGGTCATCTGAGACAGATACAATTGTACCCATTAGGGTAAACTTTCCACCCAACAGAATGGGAATGTCTTTTGCTGAAATGCTTCATAAATTCCATGCACTAACAGAATGTTGGGATGGCAATTCCCACTTTTCTCAAGTGTCTAAGGTCTTACAGCGCAGCACCAACTGAGAGGCTATGAAAGGACAAGATCAGTTTCTGTGCCCCTCCAAGGCTGCACACTATGCCTTGGGTACTCACTGAGACACAGGCATGAATTTAAAACCTTAATGCCGTCCTAGCTTCATGTCATTCCCTGGTCTTGTTTCCCTGCCAAAGCAAGAAGTACCTGCAATGTCAAACTGTCTCCCTTCAGTTGCCCTCATGCTCTCTCTCAAGTCGACTGTCCCCAGGAGCCTTTTCAGACTATTGTTAGCCCCTTCCCTAGTGACTCGCATATCCACTTGAAGGACACATCATCATGCTCTCCATTCTAGACAAGACTTCATGAGTCTACTGTTGGTGTGTCTTTGGGAAGAGTCTCTAGCAAGGCCCATCCTTACAGCAACTAGATCATGATGTGTTAAGTGAGGCTCCTTCTCTTGAAGACAGGCTAAAGTGACAGCTATAACCTTAGCCTTCCCTTCTACCGTACTCCTCCCATCCCAGGGATTCAGAGAACCCAAACTGCTGGAATACTTATTTATTTGGTCTATTAACATCAAGATCTGCAAAAAACAACCTCTAAACACAAGATAAGAAAACTCGAACATTAACATTCTTCAATTTTGTGTAAGCTCTGCAGTACGGAAAATATACAAACTTCAAATAGTTGCAAAAATAGTGTCTTTGGGAGAAAATAGAGTTTCTACATCGATACAAGAAAAATAGGCATTTTTCTAATCCAACCCAACCCTGGGGCAGGTGGAGGGTATGGAGCCACTACATGCCACCTGGAGGAATGCCAGCTCTCCCTCTTCCCACTATCCACTTAGGGCTGGGATGCTGCTTAAGACAATCTTTAGTCAGGGTAAAAGTGAGATGAAAATGCCACTTGGGAAATCTCGTGGTCCCCCTGCTGACAGCTGAATTGGTCAAGTGTTCTGGCCCTGAGGACCACTTTGGTCAGCTCCTCTAGGAGGAAGGCATCTGGTCTGCTTTCCTCGGTCTCTAGAGGTGGGGCTGTAAGGAAGTCTGTGGCATCTCCCCACTCTCATTCACAGCCAACTTGTTCCATCACAAGAGCCTCCTAAAAGTCATTGGAACTCACTCCCTGGGCTAGAAGACCCAAGACCTTCTAGCAAGTGAGGGAAGCCGCAGGTACACAAGTGTAAGTTGTGAGCTGCCTAGCTGCTAGTGGAGAAGGTAAGTCTCCTCCCTTTTGGAGGGGCTGACGTCCAAAGGACCTGGAGCTTTGACACAATACATGAAAGTGCTCAAAGGCCAAGAGGGAAGGGCTCCTCCAGCCCCCAGCTTGGGAAGCGAATGAGGAGCTTGCCACCAAGGCACTAGTCTCCATGGTAAGAGTGTGTGTGTGTAAGGAGTGGGGTGGGGCTCAGACTACCAAGGAGCTCTGGAAAAGCACGGACTCTTCTGATGGTGGGGTGCGCTGCCATGGCTCAAATGGCAGTGAGGAGGCCTTGGAAGCTTCTGGATCCTTCCGAGGGGGTGCCCTGGGGCTGCCCGGGGGGAGAGGAGAGCCAGGGCTGGAGGGGCAGTTCCGGAAGATGAAGCCCATGCTGGGGAAGAGGGGCTTGATCAAGCTGACAGGGCAGAAGGCTGAGCCAGTCGGGTTGAAGTGAACCTTGTTCTTGTCAGGACAGGAAGTCACGAAGGCCAGGTCAGGACCCGGGGACCTGAAGGATAGAGAAAGACAGACATGTCAGTACACAGAAGAGCAGTCAGTGGGAGAAGGGAGACCTGGCTTCAGCAGGGTGCCCTGGGAGCTGGGTCCCTGTTCAGAGAGAAGAGTGACCTGAGCAAAACCTGAAAAGCTCTGCCACATTTCAGGTCCCTCGGGTCTCAGTGCTGCTGCAGTGGGTTTGACCTGAAGCAGGGCTCCCAGCCTTAGCCCTATTGACATCTGGGGTCGAATAATTCCCTGGTGTGGGGATCATGGTCAGAGGCACCGCCATGCATGTCACAGGACACTTAACAGCATCCCTGACTGTACCAACTGGATATCAGCAGGATCATGTCTCCTTCTCCCTAGTTATGACAATTAAAAATGTATCTTGGGCTAGGGGTGAATGTGCGAGGCCCTGGGTTCTATTACCCACCACAGAAATATATGCTTATAAGGAATTTCTCTGTAGGAAACCTGAAGAAAGCCCAAGAGTTCCTAGGAAATAACTGATCAACAGCACCTTCCAAAAAGGTCGAATGCAGAGTGGGAAGCTAGAGGAGACGACTGAGGTAGACTACCTCTAGCTTCATGACTCTGGGACACAATGAGGAACAGCCTCACTTCCATCTGTGCTCATGGTGTGGAGGGAGGGAAGCTAGAAGAGCCCAGCCCGCAGAAGCTGAGAGAGAGAGCCTTTTCCTTCATAACACCTCGGAGGACCAGACGCCTGAAGAACACCAGGCAGCAGTGGGAACAGTAACGAAGACCTTCTGACAGTGGTTCTTTTCCAGAACGCCTACCACCATGGGCTGTCTTCTCCCTCAGTTGAGATACAAATGGTGCCCTCAATGCCCGAAACCCAGACCTAGCCAAATCTTTACACCCACACCATGACTAAACTTCCTGGCTGCTATCGAAACCACAACTCCAGTGTGAATCTGCCCAAACAAATAGAAAGCTGCAGGAGAAAACAGAACAAGCTCTCTCAGACTTGCAGAGGGGACTGGGGTGGCCTCTGGAATGGCTATCCTCAAACCCACACAGATGGTAAAGAGATCAGTGGATGGCTTCTGAACCATCCAATACGATTGGAGAATATTCCAAAGTTCTTTCTTGCAAGAATTAGATTTCTTTCTGGAAGATCACAACGCTAGAACTGAACAGCCAGCCAGGGAGTAAAAAAAGTACTGGTATGTTCGTTCTCTTTCATGCATTCATATTGTCTGTCTGTCTGCCTGCCTGCTTGCCTGTCTATCTGTCTGCCTGCTTCCCCCCTACTCCCCTCTGATTACGGTCTACCAAGTCCTTATACTTTCCCCAGGAATGGTTAAAAAAAAAAATAGAAGGAACAAAAGGCTTAGGTTTCAGATCTCTTTCCCTTCCAGCTCCCTCTGTGCTTGTGGCTGGCATGTGGGCAGAAAGCAGGTTTCTATGGAGATAATGATAAGCAAAGATTTAAGTGCTCAGAGGAGGTAATGTCAACAAGTTTGATCATGGAAAATCTGCGAGTCTGATCATCTGATGTTGACAGCACCTCTAGACCGGAGACAGTGGAGCCTGAAGAAGGACCTGTCAGGTGGGAGTAACACGGGCTCACCCTCCACGCTGTCCCTCCCTCCCACGCCCCATCCATGGGATGTACTCACGTGGCCTCCTCAAACACACGGACTCTCTCACAGCCTTCTGGGGGCTCCCGTTTGAAGACATAGCTGTGATTGGGCCGAGGGGAGGCGGCAAAGGCAAGGACTGGAGAC
Organism: Peromyscus maniculatus bairdii; assembly: GCF_049852395.1. Lineage (NCBI taxonomy): Eukaryota > Metazoa > Chordata > Mammalia > Rodentia > Cricetidae > Peromyscus > Peromyscus maniculatus. The sequence continues at coordinate 82,262,194 of NC_134859.1, read as the reverse complement.
GGACTGCCCTCTTCTAGGAAGGCTGGGCGGCCTGGAGAGGAGGCTGCAGAGAGAGCAGGGTTGAGCCAACGGAGACAAAGGAAAGCCCCCACTTTCTTAAGCTCAAGCCTTCTGTACAAAGGGGCCACACAGCTCTGCTATCCAGGCATATTTCATACTATGCCATTGAGGATGGCGGTGTAGCTCAGCTGTAGAGCACTTACTAAGTAAGCAGTATGAGGCCATGGGTTCTATTCCCAGTACCACCACCAAAGGGGACCAAAGTTGCTGAATGATGGAAAAAGATTCCTTTCAATTCTATATTCCCAGGAGCCAAGAGAGTGCCCGGCTCTCTGACATAAAGGGAACGACCTGCTGTCCCTCTGCCTTTCCCTGGGAGCAGTGCCCTGCCTGAGGAACACCACAGCTTCATCAAGTCTGCATTTTGGAAACGCTATCCCTTCCTGTACAATGCTCTTGTATTAACTCCAAGAAGCAACCTTGACTCTACCCCACTCAGAGGATACAATTTCTCTCACTTTCCATCCTGGAACTGCACTTTGCCTAGGCTGCAAATATTGACTTTATCTGTGTTTCTCTTACATTTATTCCTCCTCATTCAGTGCTCTGTTTATTTCCCTGGGTATATTGTTAGATTGTGCCCTCAGCTAGCCTACCTCATGGGGTTAGCGTGAGCAGCGAGTCAGATGGTGTGGGTAACAGTGCTTTCCAACATACGGTGTTACTAGGATTCCTGCCTTATATAGTGGACGGCCAAGGGGTGCATGGGAGAAAGCAGGGATTCAGAGCCAGAAAGCTGAGGTGTCAGTCTGGGTCAAACATGCAGGACCCTGAATAAGAGACTGCACTGTTTTATCTCATTTATAACTGCCTTGAAGCTTTAGCTGGATGAGTCAAGGGGACCCTTGAATGGAGATGCTCTGGTTTTTTACCTTGGCGCCCTGAACCTCAGCCAAATAACAGGGATGGGAAAGGCTATTCTTTGGGGTTAGAGACTTTATAATATAAACTAGGAGTCAGAGTGCTGTAGGGTCATTATTATCACAGGTAGAGTGTGCAGAACGATGACTCACAGACACTGGCTGGTTCATAATAATGCCAGGCCTGAAACTGCTTCAGAGCAAAGGCCAGTGGAGCCCCCTTCCTGTCGCCCAGAGCCAGCTCTAGTGCCTTGGCTTCATGATTTACCTTTGTCACTGGGGATGGATGTCAGCTCCTCAGTGGCACCCCGGTGCTCCTCACGGCTGGCCTGGCCAGGAGGCTGAGGGGATGCCAGGGGCACAGAGGGAGAGCTGGTCATGTTGCCTGGTTCCAGGAGGAGGAGGGGATGGTCACAGCTGCTATTGTGTGAAGGAGCTGGGGCACGGTGCCCATCAGGGACCTCAAGAATCTGATGAGGAAGGAGAAGAGACTCAGGCCAGGGCCTTCTCAGCCCTGTGACTGCAGTGACCCCCAGGAGACTCCCTGCACCTTTTCTCTTAGCCTCGAGGACAGAAGACTGTCACTTCCTCAAGTCATTTATTCCTTGACCTACCTTCAGTCTAAGAGAAACTGTTTCTCCCAGAGCACTTTTGTTCTTTTCCCTCAAGGCTTGTTAGTCCAATGTACAGCCCCGTTCATTTGTGTCATGTGATCAGTGCCCCTCTGTGTACGAGTCTCTTGGACACAAAGGTGACTGATACACAGAGTGACATAAGAGGGGTGAGGTACCAGAACAGCACACATGCTATAAGCCACCGCAGGACAAATGTGCAGATGGTCATCCATCATACACTGGACGCCTATCATCCTCCTTTTTAAACATTTGATGGCATTTGGACCCCAGTGAACTAGTTGTGTGCATGTGTTTGGGGGCATATGAAATCCTACATATACCAATTTAAAAAGCAACCAGAAGCTGGGTGTGGTGGTGCACACCTTTAATGCCAACACTTGGTAGGCAGAGGCAGGTGATTTCTGTGAGTTCAAAACCAGCCTGGTCTACACAGTGAGCTCCAGGATAGCCAGAGCTACCTAGTGAGACCTTGTCTCAAAAAAACAAAAATAAGTAAATAAACAATAATAAATAAAAATCGGCCAGTAGGTAAATAACAAACTGAGGCCTGTACCCATCAGAATTATGTTCATACTGCCCAACTGCCATTCTGTAATTAAACTGTCAGTATAAAAATGTGCCCAAGATTGCAAAAGAGGCAGCTGGCAATTTTGCCTGCAGGACAGGGAAAAGGCTGCATATGGCACCTGGGCACGAAGGGTTGATTGCTGCATGTCACCAGTAGAGGCAGAGGGAGGGAAGTGGTGCCTGAAAGTGAGGTGGCAGGAGCTGAGGCACACGTGGGGGAGGGTGCCCAGGCCTCAGGGACCTGTTGGTGGACAGTTTCCTCCTAGCTAGGGTCTTCCTCTGTGCCCATTTGTCCTCGTGAATCTTGCGTGTCAGCTTTATGGAAGTTAGAACCCCAGTGGAAACAATCTCTGGGCATGTCTGTGAGGCGTTACTTAGGTTAGGTTCACTGAGGTGGGAAGACCCACCATAAATGGGCATGGTGCCATTCCCCAGGCAGGGGTCCCAGACTGAATCAAAAGTACAATCAAACTGGACACAAGCATTCATTTGCTCTCTGCTTCCTGGCCATAGATGTAATGTGAGCTACACAGTGAGACGCTGTCTCAAAACAGATAAATAATAAATACAAATCAGCCAGTGGGTAAATAACCAACTGAGGCCTGTACCCAGTGCCTAATCCAACTGTGTCAGCATAAAAACTGACCCAGAATAAAACCGTCCGTCTCAGCCTCTCGTTACCATATGTGGAAGCTGGAATTGTGAGCAGACAGTCTGTCACAGCAAAGATGAATAACTAACATGCCTGTCCTCACCACGAGGCCTTCCCTAGTGACACCCCTCCCCTGCTGTTCTTGTGCTTAAGTCCATTTGAGACAAATGAACTCCACATGTGTACTTCTGGAAGGTGGTGTTTACAGGTTGTTGCTTACAGCTACAGCCCGAGAACCCCAAAGAGTGACACTGTTATCTCCCCCCTCGCAGGCACAGCCTTCAGTGCACTCAGGGCAGCCCCCCACTCACCCTCAGCAGCTCCTCTTCACCCTGCTCCTTCACAAACACCTCTTCCAGCTCCTGGTTGAGCCCCTCCAGGCTTCTGTGCAGGCAAGGGCTGAGTCGCAGGACAGGGGACCCTGGGGGGAAGCTGGGAAGGGGTGCCTAAGGAAAGGCAAATGAAGAATCACATGAAGTCCCCACCGAGCCCAGCCAGTTACCAATTATGACCGAGAGTGATGATCATGTCCATGTAGCTTTCTTCCTCAGAGGGGCTTGCTCCAGGAGCTGGAGCTCCGAGGCATCTCGGGGATGCTGTTAGTGTCCCTGTCTTAATTGCATGTGATTGGGGGTACAGGAAAAAGGAGCTAAAAACAGTGAGGGGCCCTTCCAATGCAACGTCTCCTGGTCATCCATGTGACCACGAAACATTCATGTGGCTCAGGGCTACAAGGCTGGAGAGAACTCTCTACCCTATGGAAGTCTGCCAAGAAGGAAGGCAGAAGGGCCTGGTGGTCAGGGAGACAGCATACCCTCACCATTCCCCGGAGAGCGTGGTCCCCTTGGACAGGGGAGCTCCGCTCCTTCTCCTTCCCACTGCGGCTCAGCTTCGTCCTCTGCAGCTGTTGCTTCAACTTGGTGATCTAGCAGCCAGAGATGGAGGAGAAAAGAGTGTGAGGCAAAGGCCAAGTATATTGGTTCCTTCCCCTAGGTGAAGCTGCTGTCCCTGAAGATACAGGAAAGGGACATGGGCGTCAATTTTCTAATCTCAAAACAGCTCAGTGGTGCTAAATCCCATGACAATCAGCTCCTCAACTTAGCTGGATACACTGCTTCAAGACTTGATTTTTTTCAACTGCCATGCATTCCCTAGGTGAATCAGTTTCTAAACAGAAAACATCTAACATCATGGTTATGGATTGTAAGGGACTCTCTTCCACTAAGATCATGGGGTTAGGCATGGAAGCGCATGCCTTTAATTCCAGTACTTGAGAGTCAGAGGCTGGTAGACCTCTATGGGTTCCAGGCCAGCCTGGTCTACATAGCAAGCACCAGGACAGTTGGGGGTACACAGAAAGACTCTGTCTCAAAAAACTAAAAACAAAAAAGGGCAATAGGTGGTTTCTGTTTTTCTATTTTTAAGAACCCTTTTCAGGAGGCTGGAGAGATGGCTAAGTGATTAAAAACATTTGCCACTTGCTGCTCTTGCTGTGGACCTGAGCTCAATTCCCAGCACCCACATGATGGCTCACAACCATCTGAAACTTAGGTTCCAGGGGATCCAATGCCCTCTTCTGAATGCTGTGGGCACCAGTCATACACTGGTACATAAGACAATACATGCAGGCAAAACATTCATATATTAAAGTATTTCTCAAAGACTTCTTTTTAACTGTGTGTATGTGTGTGAGTCTGTGTGTGCAGGTGAGTGCAGGTGCTCACAGAGACCAGAAGCACTGGATCCCCCTGGAGCTGGAGTTGCAGACAGGTGGCTGGGAGCTGTCTGACATGGGTGCTGGGAACCGAACGCTGGTCCTTTGTAAGAACAATGCATGATCTTAACTGCTGAGCCATCTCTCCAAACTGGCTGTTTTTCTTTTTTCCTTCGTGGAGACAAGGTATCATTTTGTGTAGTCCAGACTGGCTTTGAACTCACAACAAGCCTTCCTGCCTTAGCCTCCTGAGTATTGGAGTTATAGGCATGTGCCTCCATGCCTGGCTGAAAGTGGCATTTCTGAGGGTCAAAAACAATTTCTCAAATGATACTCTCAAGTACCCCCAAGGCTTTGAGACCAGAGAGTATGGAAATCCAAGCCTTCTCCTCATTTAAAAGAAACAACACTGCAGAAAGATAGACGCTCTAGGAGGAGGACCGACCATGTTTCATGCCGACTCCCGGGCCCTGGAACAATATAGGGTACCACTAACATTTTTCAGTCGTCGAGGAACAAGCCTACTGTAACCCCAGCACTTGGGAGGCTGAATCAGAATTTTTAGTTTGAGGCTAGCCTTGGCTATACAACCCCAAAAAACCCCAAGCCAAACAAATAAGCAGACAAATACTTTGGAATATGATTCCTATCAGACTTGTAATTCTAGGCCTTCAGACCCTGAGCAGGACGCAGAACTATATGAATGGGAGGGAGCTTAATGGAATTCAGAAAGTAGATCTGCTGCTCACTGCCATAGAAGTTGTAAAGAAACTGCGTTGTTAAACTGTTTTAGATTTATTTAGTTTATGTGTATGAGTGTTTTGCCTGCATGCATGTTTGCTTAGTGGCTGTGGAGGTCAAAAGAGGACACTGGATTCCCCCAGAACTGGAGTTACTGATGGTTGTGTGCTACCATGTGGATACTGGGAACAGAAGTAGGGTTCTTGGAAAGAACAAGTCCTCTTAACCTCTGAGCCATCTCTCCAGCCCCTCGAAAATGCTTTGTAATTACAGTGCTGGGGACAGGACCCAGGGCTAAGCAGGCAATCTACCACTGGGCTGCATCTCCTAGCCCAAGAATGTGTTTTTCGACTTGCTACTGTGGATCAATCAGACCATGAAGACCAGGACTCCCCACCCTTCCTGTGCAGAATTTGTTTACTCTGCCAGTCAAGGCTTTACGAACATTTTACGTTTCCACTTGGCCTTACGCTTGCCGTCCAATCACTTTCCATTTTCTCAGTGCTCTGAGCATCAAGGAGGGCAGAAACAACTTCCCTCTGTGAACGGGTCAGGGATGAGTCCTGGTAAACTGACCTTTCCTCTGGAGCCACCGCATGACACTTCAGGCAGAGCTGGGTTAGAAGCCTTGGAATCCTAGCCTATGGCTTTCTCTCCTCAGTCTCAATGCCTCAAACCCTCCTGGGGCAGAGGGAGGGCCAAGACAAAGCATCCAGGAACTCAGGATTATTTTTCTCTTCTTTTAAAAGAAAAGTAAGTGGATGATTAAATAGTAAATGAGGCTGGGAGCTCCTGGTTCCCAGGGGCTTGTCCCCTGCCTTCTTTTCGTCTCTGAATCACTTATGAGAGTCCAACCCCAAAGTAACGAAGGCCAACAACTCTCCCAGTCTGGAGGCTGGAACCATCAGCAGCCACTGGCTGGGTTTTCCCTGGCAAGAGGGTCTGTGGTCCTACAACCAAGCCAATGGAAGGTTGGGAGTCAGCTGAAGAGCCATGCTCTCAGAAGCAGGAGGCAAGAGAGACTGGAAATGTAGCTATCCTCAGGTAGAGCTGTCCCACAGTGCCAGGAGACAGAGAGGTCGTGGAGAGAGGGCGGTTACCTCTTTTCGGTGGTCTGTGCTGCCCCAGGATGCGGATCGCTTGTGTATGCAGAAGCTGGCCCGCTCACCTTCTGGCTCCTGCCAGGATAGGGGTGTCTGCAGAAAGACATGCAGTCAGACAGGCAGCTCTGCAGGCAGGAAGCAGCCAGCGGTTTCCCGGATAGAGGTGGTGACCTATGAAGCCTTCTCACATCTGTTCATCAACCTCGCGGACACACCCAGGCTGCCTTATTCTTCCAGGGAAGGAAAGCCATGTACATGGCCTTATCCCAATTTTTACTCTCCAGGAACCCTTCCCCAAGGTCTAACAGTGTTGACCTCCTCTCTCTTTTATTTTTTTTTATTGTGTGTTTGGTACTGGGTATGGAACCCAGGGCCTTGCACATGCTAGACAAATGTTCTACCACTGAGCTACATCCCTCTTCCTCCCTTCCTTATCACTTTTTTCCCCTCCGAGACAGGGTTTCTCTGTGTAGTTTTGGTGCCTGTCCTGGATCTCGCTCTGTAGACCAGGCTGGCCTCGAACTCACAGAGATCCGCCTGGCTCTGCCTCCCAAGTGCTGGGATTAAAGGCATGCACCACCACCGCCCAGCTCCTTATCACTTTTTTCATGTGTTATACACCTAGTCAGTCTGGGTACACTCCAATGGAAAGGCCAAGTACTGCCTCTCTCCCAAGCCGCTTCAAAAGAGCCCTGTATCCTTTATTCTCACTCCCTGTGTGCTAAGCCAAGGCCAAGTGCCTAGGAGCCCATGAAAAACAAGTCACCAGACGGGATTCCAAAGAGGAGCCAGGAGAAAGGTCTCCATGGGTGCCTCTGGATGAAGCAGGTGGCAACTGTGTACCATGGTGCCTCAAGCTCACTTCATCACACAGAGGGAGTGTCGGGAACTCCAAAGTCCTCTTGAACAAGCAAGGAAAAGACAATTTCAAAATATGGAGCCAGAATTCTGAATGGCCCACTCACACCTCCTCCCCACGGGCCTTCCTGGCTCCTCGTGGGGAAGGACTTCCCATTTGCTGCCTTCCTCTCTCTGCTGCATGAAGACAGGGGATCCAAGATGGTGGTGGAGGAGCCCCCTCTAAAAGGGGGAGCTATTGGCTTCAAGCATGAAGCTCAAGAGGCCCAGAGCCCTCCCCATCACTAACATCCTACTTCCATTCCAGGAGAGGGGCCAAGGGGAGGGCTCCAGGGGGACCAATTCCTCTCTGACTACTGTGCACAGGCTGCCAAAAACGCAGGGCCTGGGAACTAGCTCCTCTAAGAGATCTGCTGACCTCCCCCGAGAGGCTGCTGCACACAGAGAGGGGGAGGATCAGGGGAAAACAAGGCTCCTCACCACCCAACAGCTGCTAAGAGGAGCTCACTGGGCAGCCTGAGCCAGGACCGCCTTGTGGGACAGCTGCATGCAGAGAAGCTTCTGCAAACGGAGCCTCTGGCCCTTCCTGCCTGCTGCTGCCCATGAGCAGGACCTTTACCAGGGCTGTGTAATCCAGCCCGAGTAAGGCAACTGGCATCACCAGGGAGCGTGTCCTCAGGCCCATTCCCATCGTTCTTCCTTTATGAAAAGGGCAGCCAGGAATGCAGCGTGTGCCCAAAGCCCTCAGGTGATGCTGGCTCTTACAGTCTCTGGGAACCAAGTAGCTGATCTCCTTCCAAATGTCCACGTCTCCTAGACCAGGGTGTCTGACTTCGGAAGAGCTGCACGGGCTGACAGGGAACACAGCCCATTTCCCCCTCAGCTGCTAGGATTCTGCAGACACCCGCATGCCCTCCTTTCCTGGTATGCCTAAGCCAAGCTGGCAGATCACCAGTGCTGCTAGCACAGCTGAGTCCCCCACATCCCTGTCACCCCTGGAAAAGGAGCAAAGAGTACAGAGGAGAGAGAGAGGAGGCAAACCCAGAGGACGACACTCACTCCTGGCCTCTGAGAGGCGGGTGGTGAAAGACGAAACACCCGGGGTCAGCTTGCAGCTGGCTGCTAACACCTCTTCAAATGCTTCAACCACCTTCTTCTAGGAGATGTGAAGGAGCAAAAGGGAAGTGTGGGCTGGCATAAGAGTGGAGGAGGGATGTGAAAACGCCTGGCAGCTGGGATCGTCTCCTCTCCTGCTCCACTTCCCGCCTCTCTCTCCTCAGCACCAACCACTGCCCACTCTGTGTCGATGGAATGCTAAGGGCATCACTTTTTCTCAGCATCTACCATCTGCCCAAGGGGATCTTCACCCCACCCCTCATCCCAGGCAAACCCATCTCTCCCTCTCCTTGTCTGTCCCTCACCCACTGGTCTCTAAGCCTCTTCCCACTTAAGACGGGGTGCCTGACGGCCACCCCCAGCCTTGCCAGTGTCCTTGTAAGAGGGGGCTGAAGGAGCTGGTGCATGCTGAGAGGATGCGGCAATGTGACCACTGAAGCAGGGACTAGAGCAAGGTGCTGTAAGCTAAGACAGCCACTGGAGAGCCAGGCACGCCTTTGATCCCCGCCCCTGGGAGGCAGAGCCAGGCGGATCTCCGTGAGTTCAAGGCCAGCCTGGTCTACAGAGCGAGATCCAGAACAGGCACCAAAACTACACACAGGAACCCTGTCTCAAAAAACAAACAAACAAACAAAACAAAAACAAACAAACAAACAAAAAGCCACTGGATGCTAGAAGAGGCAAGGAGGAAACCCCGCCCCCAAGAGCATGGCATCCTGAACCAGATGTCATGCACCTGCACCAGCACTTGGGAGGCTTGAGGCTATCGGACTGTTTTCAAGGCCAGCCTGGGCTACACAATGAGTTCAAGGCCAACCTTCCATAGTAAGGACCCTACCACAAAAAAATAAAAGAAAAACAGCTTCTGAGAGCAATTGGCCACGCCAATACTTCCATGTCGAGTCACTACAACTGAACTTGGAGACTTCTGGAATCTAAAACCCTGAGGGAATACACATCTGCTGTCTTAGGCCATGAAGCCCTGGAGTAACTGCTAGGCACCCCAAGAACGTAAGACACCAGGGACGCCTGACCTCCAAGCTGCTTCCAGGCTGCTGTGAGTACGGTCAAGCCTAGCTTGTATCACAGTCTAGCTTTCTGCCTCTCTAACTGCAGTAGGTATGGCGGGGGGTGGGGGGGGGGCACGACCATCCTTCCTGAGCCTCCCTACAGAGGTCTAGATCATGGTCTCCTTAGGGAACAATAAAGTCACCGCTCAGACCCATCTCAAGGGGGTCACCAGGTAGGGTCAGGCCAAACTGTGGGACAGCAGTGGTGAGTGGTCACTCTAGCCCCTTTGAAGAAAGGAGAGTCTAAGGCGTAGAAGACCCCAAAGTCATGCTTGTCAGGGGCCTCAAGCACTAGAACGGACTTACTCCACACCCTGGCGAAGGAAGCAACTGGGTACGGAGTAAGCTGACTTACGAACCGTGAGTGGAGCAGCCAGCTGTGGAGCAGCCAGCTGTGGAGCATCCAGCTGTGCAGCTGCTCAGACTGTACAGAACTGGACATGCATGGGTAGAGTATGAATGCCTTGCCAGGGATTCTAAGATTCCAGGGTGATATGCGGAAGGAGAGATGGACATGGAAGTGGAAGACAGCTTCCCAAGGAGCTAACAGGGCAACAAAAGGAAGTCGGATGGAATCCTCCACACTAGAATGTCTTTTTTTTTTTTTTTTCTTCGAGACAGGGTTTTTTCTGTGTAGTCCTGGCTGTCCTGGATCTCACTCTGTAGAACAGGCTGGCCTTGAACTCACAGAGATCCGCCTGGCTCGGCCTCCTGAGTGCTGGGATTAAAGATGTGAGCCACCGCCGCTAAGTTTCTACCTGGAGGTCATGACCAGACGGAGAAGAGTCCAGGCTCTCAATGTCTCCAGTGCTCCTGAGCATACTCTGATTGCAGAGCTGGGCTAACTCTTAAGAACGTTACCCACTGTATCTGTTAGAAATAGAGCAGCATGGGACCTGGCTGGGGAGCCATAGGACAAGCTCAGTTCAGCAAGGAGCCAGTCCCTTGGGACTCTGGCCAAACAAAGAGGCTCTGAGGGTGGTCCACTGGCCAGTACCGAGAACTCTGGCTGCAGGTGGCCAAAGCCACCATTGCTAACTCAACAGTGACTAGACGACCCTCAGATTTTCCATCATGACTCCATTTTCAAGTATTTGCTGTATTGTCAAACCGTGTCCTGAACCACTGGTCCCGGTCGCTAGTTTGGAAAACAGGCTCTGTGCCCAAGCTCTCACACCCACAAAGAAAAAGTTAGAAGCCTGTGATGGTCACGCTGAGTTACGTGCCATCAGTGAGCACTGAGCTCAGGGAAAGGGAGGACCCACCCCTCGGTCCCACCCCTGCCGCTACAGGTGGGAAAAAGACAGAAAGGAAGTCCTCTCCAACCAGCAAGCTGCCTCCACCTCTGGCCTTTGGGATGCTCTATAATGTCTGTTAAGGACTTATGCTATCTCCCCCCCCCCCCCGACCCAAACGATAAGTCAGAGGTCCATGTGGGGAGGAGAATCACAAGGGCTTTCCTGTCTTACCAATGAGTGAAGCAGAAATGGGGATGCAAGGAATCAGAGTGTGGGTGGAGCCAGGCAGGGCAGGTACCCGAGGTCCCTTCTGTGGGCAGGATGCCACCAGCTGGGGACTTTGCTCAAACAGCCATGCCAGCTGTGGTAAGCCCACTTCCCCCTCCAGGAGAGTACAAGGCTTAGATGCTTTGCACAGCATGAAGGGAGACAGGTGACCACAGGATGTGCTGCCATCGCTGGCCCTGGTCTGGGCCCAGTCACTGGGAGAGCCCGACTCAAAAGCACTTGGTGGCCAGCTCTGGGTCACCAAATGGCCTGGGGGAAGGGTGGGCCACTGCGGAGAAATCCCACTCCAAGGCCACACTCAAAACCACACCCAGGCCATTCTGAAAACCTCCTCTCAGACACAGGACTTCCCACCGAAGATGGAGACGCCACAGGGGTGGGACTGGGGGAGTGACTTCCTTCTCTGGAAGTTAATGCTGGGGAGACCTGTTCACACCTTTCACATCGTTCCTCCAGGCTCAAAACACGCTGGGCTTGTTTTAGGTATAGCTCAGGAGCAGAGCATTTGGCTAGCATGCGCTGGCCCTGGGTTCCATTCTCAACACTGCAGAAGACACAAACCACGAAGCAGTACTTCCCGAGTACCCCTCCCCAGTTGTCACGATCACTCTCCTTCCTTCTTCCTAGAATAGCTGTTTCCCCAGATGAGACCCTCCCATCTTCCATTTGTTCCTCTGGCCTCAACTATGTGAGGATCCTAGCTCCCATGTGGATCTATGGCTGCCCGAGGACTGGCTTCATACTTGACTGAAGGCACCCAGCATGGCCAGGAAGGGGAGCCTGAGGTTGCTGACGACATTACCATAGTCTTGGATGCTGAGAGCTTTCAATCACCTTCTGCCCTGCGCAGAGGCCTGGGGTACACAGCACACCCAGCTCTCTAATGGCAGGTGGTGTGTGTCAGCACACCCAGCTCTCTAATGGCAGGTGGTGTGGGTCTAGGGCCTCGGTGCTGACACTGGCTTGGAATGAGCAAGGTCCCTGGTCCTTCTAGGGATTTTTCTGGGAAGGTGCTGCTTAGCCTCAGCCATAACTGAAAAGCATGTCCCTGGGAGTGTCAGGTAGGATACAGACTCCAACAAAAGGGGTCTAGGCACCCAAGAGAGCGGTAACAAGTACCTGCCAGTTACACTGAACGAATCAGACCACGACACGCTCCACTGCTGTGGCTAGGAGAGAAGGGGCACAAGTAGAGAAGGGTAGCCCAGCTGGCTTGCTCAAAGCAACTGGGAGAGCTCTGGCATCCACCATGCCCGATGGCTGAAAAGCTTTCAACGAGCTCGGGACGCAGCTCAGTGGTACGGGACAAGCACTTGCCTTGCACACTCGAGGCCCTGGGCTCCATCTCCAGCATCACAAAATTTAACCAACTAACTAACCAACTAACTAACTACATAAGCTTTCAAAGACCTTAATAGATCTAGCCTCCGTCCTCCTCTTTTTCTTTCCCCATACTCCCTGAAAATGTCTTCTTTATCTGTCCTTTCTGGGTGATCTCTTGCTGTTTAGAAAGGAGGTACAAGGTCTTCTGGGGAGATGGCAATTGAGTCTAAGGCTTTTACAGTGTAATGCCAGTGCTAAAAACGGCAGCTTGTGCCAGGCCAGGGGCCTCCAGCAGGAATTTGAGTGGAGCCCAAACCTAGAAGCAGAAAATTCCCTGAAGAGCAGGACTGGAAGACGGGCAGAGTGCATACTTGGGGTTGGAAGCTTTATGCTGATCAGAATTCTCCCACCTCTTGCCTGCAGCCACAATATTGACAGGTTGCTAAGAGTTCCTCGAGGGCTGGAGCCCATCCCAGGGAAGAAGAAAGCTGGAGGGCTGGGCCTTGCCAGACCCATGGAGGCACATCGCTGACCTCTGTCTTGCTGTGGCAAGAAGCCCAGACTTGTTATATAAAAGATCTGGCCTGCAGCTGGAGCTGAAGCAAAAACATGCAGTTGAGGACCCAGGCCACTCCACTTGGCCAGAGGATGCCTGAGGCCAGGCCTGCCGAAGGGTGACGAGGAGAAAGCTATGTGAGGAGTGGGGTGGTCGCTTTGCAGGAGGCTGGCAAGCAGGAAGTGACAGGGGTAGGGATAAGTGGGCCGCACAACTGCCTGATGTCTAACAAAGGATGCTCATGAGTCTACCCACTGGAAGCAACCTCAAGTCCCACTCCTGCAGGAAGCCCTCCCTGATTAAGCACATTCTCTGGCCTGAGTCAAGGAAAAGGAGTGTGTCCCCACAGGCCCACAAGAGAGAACCTTGTTAAAAGGATAAAGAGAGATCAGTGCTGGGCTCCCAGGAGGGTGCCCACTCCTCTCCCCGCCCCTTCCCCCTGCACATCTAAAGAGGACTGTTGGCGTCACCTCACTAGCCTAAACTTGTTTCAGCTATTTCCGGTGCGACGTGGGGCATTTCCGGGAGAATCTTGCTCCTCCAAACTCTGCAAGACACTCACCCCATGACAACCCTTGGCTGTTCACTGGCCTTTCAGGGAACTGGAAACCAGGCTCAAAGAAACCAAATCTTGTTCCCATTGAAAAAGAGTGAGCATTCAAACATTCATTAATAACATTTGAAAATGGATCTCATAAAAAAGGAACCAATGGGATGTGCTGAGAAGGAGGCAGAGTGAGCTGCATGGGAAGGGGGGAGTCTACATCTCTTGGCCACCATGCAGCATGTATGTGGGCAGGACAGGTACACTCTACTCCACATGCAAAGGAAGAGCTGCCTCGCTCCTTCTCGTCCTGTTACCCAGAATGGAGGGCTGAGGTGAGCTGGGTGTTCTTTCCTACATTTCCACCTACTGAAGAACAACTCAGGTGTTTTGACATTGAGCAGGACTCAGCCTATGCCCCCAACGGGAGCCTTACTCTCACCAAATTAACTGCTAAGAAGACTGAAGTCCTGAGTCAGACTAGGAAATATCTTTGGGTGACTTCCAGATGGGATGGCTTCTTGCTCAGGCTAACACGGTCTTATCCAAAAGATGGACACACAGATGGAGGTCCCTTCCAAGGGCAGGACTCTTCATGAAAACACAGGAGAGAAAGCTAGGCTCTGCAGGACTCAGATGGGTGCCCGGGAGGCCTAGCCTGGCTGCTAGCGAGGGGCAGCTCCTCCCAAGAATGCCTTACTCCTATTGCTCCAATGGGGTCGAGCCTGGCCCAACACCTCTTTGTCCACTTCCTCGGCTGCCTGGGGGAATGCAAACTGGACTGAACGTTGGCTTTAGTGTAACTTCAGGAAAGCAAATTTCATCTTAAAAATCCCGAATTCCAGAGTTGGCTGTGGAGTCCCCACATGTAAACGCTGAAAACCCCAGCTTGACGTCTCTCTTCCCCAGGCAGAAGGAATGCAAACTCTTTTTCATCTACATTTACAAAGAAAAACAACAGCAATAACAACAAAAACCCTGGTAAACAGTAGAGGATGAAGAGTGTCTATGAACAACCAAAACCCAGGACAAGTCATTTCAATGACAGAACTCGTGAGTGATGGACCAGAGGCCCCCTCAGCCAGCCCTCCTCTCTCTCCCTCCTGATCCCATTAGGAGACAGCTGCATTACCTGGGTGGCCTTGTCATTGGTACAGCAGGTGAAGGCCCCATCGGCATCTCGTGGCCACTGGCCCAGAAGGTAGGAACTGAGGACGGTGTCCAGGGAGAATGTACGTCGGACCTGGGGTGGCTGAGGCCTCCACACTGACTTTTCTGGGGCCACCGAACATGGGACACTGGCTGAAAGAGAGCACAGCCCGCAACGCCTTGCCATCAGCATGGAGGACGGAGTCCTGGTGACCAGCCTCCTCTCTGGCAGGACACCTCACCTGCCGGCCACGTCTTCACTCCTCCCCTCCCCCACAAATAATTTAAAGCAGCAAAGGCACATCCTGTCTGACAAGCTTTCCTGACTTCACTTTAGCACTGGGAATGATTTTCACCAGTTCACACTGGAATTAGGGGTTACTTTTTTTTCTTTTCTGTTTCGTTTTTTTTAATGCAGGGTTTCTCTGTGTAACAATCCTGGCTGTCCTGGATCTCGCTCTGTAGACCATGCTGGCCTCAAACTCACCGAGATCCACCTGCCTCTACTTCCCAAATGCCAGGGGTTAAAGGCATGTGCCACCATGTCTGGCTTTAGAAGTAATTTTAGACTCTAAGCCCAGCTCCCAAGTCTCCACACCGAGACTCCTTGGAGGAACTCTGTTTCCCAGCCTCAGAGGGAACCCCATGTTCACAAAATCCAAGCTTTCTTCTCCCTTTCTAATTGTCTGCCCTCCTTCCTCCCCCCTGTATCCATTTTTGAAGCTTCTACTCTGCACAAACTTGGCTCAATTCATTAAAAAAAAAAAAAATTTTTTTTTCCCCTGGAGCCGAGGACTGAACCCAGGGCCTTGCGCTTGTTACAAGCGCTCTACCACTGAGCTAAATCCCCAACCCCAAAATTTCTTTTCTTCTTTTTGTGCTGCTGGGGACTGGATCCAGAACCTTATATAGGCTAAGCAAGCATTCTACCACACAACTGTATTCCACAACTCCATTTTTCCCCCCAGTTTTTTTGAGATAGGATCTTGCTACATTGCCCAGATAGCCTTGAACTGACTGCGTAGCTCACGCCCACCCTGAACTTGTAATCCTGATGTCTCTGTTTCCCCAATAGCTGGGATCATAGGTGTGCATTCCATGCCCAGCACGAAGGAGTCTTCCTATTTCCTCCAGTCAGGCAGCTCCAGGAGAGCGAGGGCACTGGCATGGAAAGAATCACAGAACTCCTAGAAGAGGAGTCCAGTTGAGGAAACTCTCCAAGTCTGCAGGTCCTTTCCTCCCCCTTCTCTGCCTCTTATCTGAGTGGTAAAAACAAAAACAAGGCAATTATGAATGCATTCATTTCATTTTATGTCGGCTAAAGATTTCTGGGAGAAATTAAAAGTTGAAGCTGTTTTTAAAACGTAAGGGTTTTGGAATCATCTGGAAGTTTCAGTGATCTGGGTTGACCCTGTTTTCCATGGCCACGTTCAAAACATTCCACTATCTGCAGATCTACAAAGACTCTCCTTTAAACAGAACAAAATGCTTTCGCATCTGTAGTAATCCCTTGGTAATTTATGTGTATATTCAGCACAGCAGAAAGAACTGGGAACTGTAGGTATAAATAGACTCCAAGAGGTTTATATTAAAGAGACACAAAAAGATTGGCAGTTCCTCAAAAAATTAAACAGAGGAGTCCCTGAGGGTTCAAAAATTCTACCTCTAGGTACAGACTCCCCTCAAAACAAAACAAACAGCAACAACAAAACAAACGTGAAAGCAGAGATTTTTAAAGTTATTCATACACCCGTGATCACAGTAGCATCTATTCTAACAGTACGGGAATAACACTGACGTTGCAAGGTGAAACAATCCAGACACAGACAGGCGGGCAAGTGTCGGATGATTCCATCTTCATGAGGCAAAGCCACGGGGACAAGAAGGAGGCAGAGGTGGCCATGGGCACAGGAGGAGGGGGAATGGAAGCTACCGTTAATAAATACCAACTGTCTGGGATGATTAAAAAAAAATTCTAGAAATGATGTGGTGATGGCTACACTGTAAATGTACTCATGCCACTGAATCATAAACTCACGATGCTTAAAGTGGTAAATTTTACATCATTTATGTTGCTACAGTTTAAAAAAAAAAGATACTAACAGTGTCAGTCTCCAAATTAATTTAAATATATATATATATATATATTGAAAAGCTGTAATCAGTATAAAATATACTATACTATATTATATTTGCCTTATTCCAGCCATCATAAAATCCCAATTCAAGTATCAATGATCTACATATTTGCCATTTTTAAAGACTGTATGGTGCAAAGCAGTAACTTGTTTAATCATTCCTATATTACTGAACACTTTGTCTCCTCTCTCATATGGAGAGCGTCAGTGCTAGTGCATTGCCAGCCTTTCTTCTTAGTTTTTAATTTAACCTTTGTCATATTTCTAGGTCATCTCCCTTGGCCAGCAAGTAAGTACTCCCTTAGAAGAACTTAAAATGACTTTGAATGACAAAGATGTAAGTATGAACTGTCGAAAAGTCAAGAAATATATAAATCAAACCAGCAAAACAAAATACAAAAACAAAACAAAACCTCAACCTCATCACCCAGAGATAATCACTGTCAATATGTGGGTATGGTGGTGCACACCTTGAATCCCACCACTCTGGAGGCAGATCTCTTGAGTTTGAGGCCAGCCTGATCTACACAGTGAGTTCTAGGCTAGCCAGGGCTACATAGAGAGATCCTATCTTAAAAAAAAATACATACATATGTGTGTGTGTGTGTGTGTGTGTGTGTGTGTGTGTGTGTGTGTGTGTATGTATATATATATGTAATCCTTACCTTCTGAATATGGATACACATACATTTTAAAAATTGAAAAATGGGCTGGGCACCAGGAAGCGGTCACGCACGCCTTAAATCCCACCCCTTGGGAGGCAGGGGCAAGCTAAGCTTGGTGAGTTTGAGGCCAGCCTGGTCTACAGAGTAAGTTCTAGGATAGCCAGGGCTATATGGTGACACTCTGTCTCAAAATAATAAATAAATAATGATTAATTAATTAATAATGGAAGCACATCATAATACTGTTTGGCTGTGTTTCTACCTCCTTTCCAAAGGAAACCAATATGACTATAGCATACTTTTGCAGGGAGGTTGGTTTTTTCGTTCGTTTGTGTTTTCAAAACAGGGTTTCTCTGTGTAGCCCTGGCTGTCCTGGAACTGGCTTTGTAGACCAGGCTGGCCTTGAACTCAGAGCTCTGCCTGCTTCTGCCTTCTAAGTCCTGGGATTAAAGGGGTGCATCACCACCGCCCAGCATTTTTGGCTTTTTGAACTGTTCTCTTGATATAGTCTATTCAGGCTTTAAACGTGCACTCCTCCCGGCCCCTCCTCCTAAGGGTTAGGATTATAGGTCTGCACCACCATGCCTGGCCATACAGTATTTTAAATGATCATAACATCTCTACACTAAAATTCTCCAAGGCCTCTTTCAAAGCTGGAAGTCAGGAGCTAGCAATATGACTCAGAGGGAAAAGGCACCCGAGGCCAAGCCTAAAGACCTAAGTTTGATGCCCAGGACTCGGTGGTGGAAAGAAAGAACCAGCTCCTGAAAGTTGTCCAGGTTGTCCTCTGACCTCCACTCTCATGCCATGGCTGTGCATGTGTGCAAGACACATATACAACACACACACACACACACACACACACACACACACACACACACACACACAAGATATCAAAAAAAAAAAAAAAAAAGCCGGGTGTCAAAGGCCCTGTGATGTGACCCACTCACTGGTCCCGCGCATGTCACTCCCTCCTCTACATCCCAGAGAGGGCACACTCTCACACTGTACCATTTCCCACCACTGACCAAGCCTTCTCTCCTCGGCCTGGTGTTGAAATCTGAGCTATTTGCCAGGCCAGCCTAACTGCCTCCACCTCCTCCCCAGCCTCCAGATCCTGGGAATCCCCTTCAAGGAGTGTCTCGGAATGTCTCGGTTTGCTCGGTATACTTTGTCCTCCTCTTGTACTTACTGTTCTCTCTCCTGGGTGGCAGGTATTTGTGACCCCTAGATAATGAATAGCCAGCGAGGTCAGGCTCTGATTTGTCTTTGTAGCCCCCAGTGTCTACGGCATAGAGCTGGCAGTTGGCAAGCCCCCAAGCACTGGAAGGAAACTGAAAAATCCATAGCAGAAAGATAAAGCTTCTGTAATTATACCACCGAATCTGTCCAGATCCATACCAGCCGCTCACCCTGAGCAGAGACCCCAGAGCCCTTGTCTATCTTTCCCTCTCGGAGGCTTCGGAGGGCTCAACCTCTTTCTTGACTTTCCCGTGACCTTGTTACTGCAGTAAGTCAGTGACAGCCCACTAGTTCAAGAACTTTACCTTCCACACAAGCGATTCAGTTGCTCATTATTCTGCGCTGGGCTTAAGATGTAAAGTGGTAATTCAAATATTTCTAGGGGCTTCTGGTCTACAACAGAAACCAGCTCAGACACTGAACTGCTGTCCTGTAACCCTCCATGAAGACTGCCCCTAACAGCCCAGCGAGAAGGCAGAACCCTGGAAAGCACGTTTGCAATATTGCATTAACGATAATAAAGAGGCAGGTAAGCAAATGACTGGCATGTAGGCCAGGATGTCATAGTCCCAGAGGCTGCTGCTTCTTCAGGACAGAAACTGTGACTCCAGGGCTGAAGAACCGTGATGGGGGAGAAAGGTCATTCAGAGTCATCTGCCCCATCCTCTCCGCTGGAAGACTCTCCAGAGACCCTGACATATCTCATGCTTCTATGGTATTTCTCTGTCGTGCACCATTGCTACAAAGGACTCGGGTCTGCGGTCCCCTTTCCCTCTCGTCGGCCCTGGAAAGGGACAGGGAGACTGAACCAAGTCAAGGCACTGAGAAGCAGTGTCCACGACACCCCTCATCTCAAGAAGGTGGCGCATCCGAAACCTACACCAAGCCTGACTTCCACCTGTTGGGAGGCTGCTGGATACCTGCAGGGGACTGCCTTTTTAGCTCCTCTCAGGGACGAGGCATTGCAAGAGGCAGAGGCAGGCCTGACTTTGGGTCTCCTGAAATCCTGGCCTACATGCCAGTCATTTGCTTACCTGCCTCTTTATTATCGTTAATGCAATATTGCAAACGTGCTTTCCAGGGTTCTGCCTTCTCGCTGGGCTGTTAGGGGCAGTCTTCATGGAGGGTTACAGGACAGCATTTCAGTGTCTGAGCTGGTTTCGTTTGTTTCCTGTGAGGCCTTTGAAATCTGTCACAGAGGAATCTATCACCAAGTGACCACGGCAACCACACAGATTTTACATCAGTTCCCATCACCCCGCATAGCCACCCTATTCTGTGAGCTATTGCTGGGGTCCAACGTCAAGAACAGTGAAGCGAGTGGTACTTCACTCATAGTACTAAGAGACAGGGTCCAGGAAGTACTCAACATCCTGGAATTGGCATGATAGTACATTCTTTCCAACTGCCTCTAATCAAAATTGTTCACAAAGACTATGTGACTTGTTCCTCCATTTATACATAAAAATAACAAATAGTAAAAGAAAAATTTTGTTGTTGTTTTTTCGAGACAGGGTTTCTTTGTGTGATTTTGGTGCCTGTCCTGGATCTCGCTCTGTAGACCAGGCTGGCCTCGAACTCACAGAAATCCGCCTGGCTCTGCCTCCCAAGTGCTGGGATTAAAGGTGTGCGCCACCACTGCTTGGCTAAAAGGGAAATTTTTAAAGGAACTAATGAGATAGAAAGGGAGGGAAGGAGAGAATGGAATGAAGAAAATCAAGTATCGTGTGGAAGGTTGCTCTGCCTCCCCTGATGGCAGGCAGACTTGCGAAGACCTCACCACACTGAGCCCACCTGTAGGGCCCACCTCGCTTTCCCCACCCCTTTAAATGAGGTCACAGCTGGGCCCCAGCCTTATCTCCACAGTGGCCACATCCCAGCACAGAGTGCTGGCTCAGCTCCTAGCTAGCCACAAGGTAGAATTACCTCCTTTCTCAGAGCCCTTAGGAAGATTCCATGGCCCCTCCCAAATCCCCAAATTCTTGGCATGTCCCAGCCCCTTTGAGGAGACTAAAATGCCAGGTTTCTTTCATGCCTAGGAAAGAAAGGAAAGGGTACTTTAAAAAGATTAGATTTTTTTTTTTAACTAGGAAAAAAAAAAATCTACTGCTTATTTCGTAAAGCTCCCCCCGAAATGGTTTGGCAAGCACCTGCTGTTTTGGGCACCAAAACTGATTAAGAGCTAAACCAAGGCATCAATTTCCCCTAACAATAAATCAAAGCCAAAATCAGATACTGATGTGACTCTGTGCCGTCCTTAAAGGGGCTGCAGACTGGGGTGCACAGCAGGGTCCCCACCCTGGGAGGGTCCACACAAGCAGTGTAGGTCTGACAGCTGCGTCCTCCCTGGAGCGGGGCAGCCCGCTACCTTCATGGACCTGCCTCCTAGGGATGCTGAAAAGAAAAGAAATGCAAATGTGCTTTCGTCCCTCCGGAGGATGCAGGGGAGGAGGGGGAGGAGGAGGGGCCTGCTGAGAAGCCTGTTCTGAGCAGCCTCTACCTGTAGGCCTGTGCTTTTGGATGAACTGGGAAGGTGCAGAGCAGGCCTGGGGTTTGAACCTCATACACACTGGGCAAGCACCTATCACTGAGCTACAATCCCAGCCCTCTCTTCACTTTCTGTTTGGAGACAGGGTCTCAATAACTTGCCCAGGGGATCCTTGAATTCAATCTTCAGCTTAGGAAAGCCTTACTTATATTTACAATCCTTCTGCCCCAGCCTTCTAAGTAGCTGTGATTACAGGCCTGTCCGTCCCACAGGCCTGGCAAGGTATCTGTCTTTACTGTGAAAGTCCCTTCCTCTGCTAGGGACCGTCTATTGCTGTCCTCGGTATTGAGAGCAGTGGTGCAAAGATAGCAAACAGCTTGTAGCTAGACAGGTGGCCCACGCCCGTAATCCCAGCACATGGGAGGCAGAGGCATTGGGAACATGAGTTCCAGGCCAGCCTTGGCTACACAGTGATCCCTTGTCTCGAACAAACAAAAATCAACAAAGCTTCTTATAGCCGTGGGCACAGACGGCTATGGACAAGTAGTAGGTTCCACCCTTGGAAGCACCCTTCAGCTGTCTCACAAGTGAGCGTAGCAGTGGTGGGGACCCGGGGGCACACCGGAAAGATCTGGGGAGTGGGCTCTGTCCTGCCCGTGTGCGATTACAGCCGAAGGACAGGAAGTATTGAGCAGTCACAACGGTGGCCTGTGGCTGGAGGATGAACTGCTTTCATTTCTGGAAAGCGCCCCTCTCAGATTTGGGGACCTGGGAGAGAGACAGAACAACTGGCTCCTGGATCGGAGGAGACAAGCCACGATCACCACGACAGGCAATGACAAAGCAGCCGTCCCCGTCGTCACCGGGGGGGGGGGGGGGGGGGGGGGGGGGGCACAGGCTGGGTGTCTGCAGCAGGGTGGAGTGTCCTGTTTACGGCACCATTGGGTATTATCGGCCCATCGCATGCAGCAGCCTCCGCAGCCCAGCCACCTGGCGAGGCACCCTGGCACCGGGCCAGACCATTTCACCACGCGGCTGAGCAGTGGCGGATGCTTTGGTTCTTGGGCAACGGCAAATGGAAAAAACAAAACAGAACAGCACACACTAGATAAGAAGCCTTAGGTGCTATCTTCCAGGGCCACTTGGCCCTGTCTCCCAACTGCTGTGCCTGTGGGGCTTCGGGGAGAGGGGCTAAGGGAGGAGAGGCCCGGCGGGGCGGTCAGGCGGTGTCTGCCTAGTAGGGGAACGTCAAGGGGGCCAGCAGCACACACAGCGGACAACGCCTTTAGTAAGTAGGTTTGAGTGCCCGCTAAGCATCGGCTCTCTGATTGTCTCTGCTGATAGGAGAGGAGTAAGACAAGAAGCAGGGTAGAAGAGGACAGGCTGATGCCACTGCCCCGTCAGAGAGCCACCACCAGGCACACCCCTCGGGGCTTACCCCCCCTCCCCCCAGCAAAGGGGCTTTCAAAAGGGCCACCAGTCCATCTCTACCTCTCCCAAGATCCCTCACTGGAAATCAACTCAAGCCTAACCCCAGCAGAGGAACTCGGAGGAGAAAGTGATAGTGCTCAGGATGAAAACTACTGATGATGTAGGACACGAGACATTCCTGGTTCTTCTCAGCTTGGCCAAGGTGGGGACCAAGCAATTGGCCAGGAGAAATCAGCCCTGACCGAAGGGTTCTGGCTGGGCATCTGGAGGGACAAGTCCATCATTTCACCATCATACAGGCCATGTTCGGTGTAGGAGGGAGAAACCTAGGACGCAAAGATGCTATCCCTTCCACCGCCACCAGCGTGTGCCTAGCCTTCCTAGCTGGTTCAACAAACAAGGTATGAGTCCTTTTCTCATGCCATCAGGCTTTGAAAATGTCTTAGCACTGGCCTTCTCACCTCCCCTCTTTAAAGAGAAAAGAGCCCTCATGGTGACAAATTACAAGCTACAAATACGTTATAGGAAATAAGAAAATGCAGATGAGTGAAAACCCTACACTAAAAGCCATGCATGCCCCACCCAGAGATCACCACAGCGCTACATATATCCTTGGTTTTCTCCATGCACACATGCATGCTTGTGTTTGTTTTTGTTTTCAATCACTTGGGGATGAGAAGCACGCAGGGCCAGGGCAGTATGGCGGAACATGGAGGGGTCCCGCCCTGTCCTGTCCACTCTGGTGTGGCACGTGAGAAACTGGGAGAACAAAACAAAACAGGGTCCCAGACTTTCTAAACATTTCCCCAAGGACAGATCTGTGGTACATAGGAGAAGTTCCTCCAAGCAGCCTCACAGGGATTGTCTTTCCATTTCTGGACATGTGCTGGGCTTGAGAGGCATGGGTGGCCTCACGAGCTCCCTCTGGTTAGGGGCCTCCTCACTGCTTCACTCGGGGACACGTGGGTTTTGGAGGGAAGTTGTGGTAAAACTGAAACCCCCTATATGACTGTAGGAGGGTTAGAAGACCTCCATGGAAAGCCCATGGAGACCCCATCCATCCCGGCTGGCTACGTTAAATCTGGAGCTCTGAGCGGGTTTCCTTTGTTCTTTTTTCCAGGGCTGAAACTTGACCTCAAGGAAGCACTCGGTCTCTCAACTATAATCCCAATCCTGACTAACGTTTCTTTCAACACTAAATCACAGCTAATGGCCAACTTTCACAGGGAGAAGGGACTCAAAAGGACTAGACAGGAGGTGGGGGAAACGTTGTTTCCCCTACCAAGAAGATTTTATAGAGAAAAGAGAAATGGTTTTTGTGCATACACGAAGCACTTCCCAGCCAAGCTCTCCATCAATCACTGTGACTCCATATTTAAACGTACGACTCAAGACCAGTGAAACCATTTCTGGCTTCATGTCTGACTTCCCAAAATGTAGACCACATCTGCAGGCAGCTGGAGGACTGGGCCAAGAGAAGCCTTTCGGGAGATGTCACTGTGGGAAAAAAAAAATAAGGACTACACTCTGTGTATCTTCCAGGAGGCAAAGGGTAACCCCAGTGTGCATGCACTGCCCTCAAAGAAGCAGGCTGCCGGGCCTCTGACATTTGCTCGGTTCTCAAGAAACTGCAGTTAGAAGAAAAGGAAGTAGTGTGAACTTTTCACCCTTTATCTTGATTCTCTGAAGAGGAGTTCTGTAGGATTGTAGCATTCTCAAGACAAAACAAATCACCGGCAGTTACTGATCGAAGCGTGTCTTCCTTTAGGATCTAATGGGGGCCTTTGTAAGAAGAACCCACACAGTAGCCTCCTCCCATAAAACAATCCTCACCCCACGGTTGTTGGAAAGTAATAGGTTCCTTGGGGACATACAAACTCAAAGGACGGGCAAGCACCTCTTTTCCTTGCTTCACTTCTTACGGTAATGACTTCCATCAAACAGAAAAAAAAAAAAAATCATGACACCCAGTCAGCTCTTAAGTTAGCTTTTAAGGTTAGTGGGGCAAAGGGAGAACCAGATTGGGGAGGTTCATCTCTGCCGAATTTTGCAAGAGGACAACTATGAAACTGCACCCTGGTTTCTGTTCTGATTCTGTGCACCCCACACTCTCACGCATTCTCCTATGGGGCAGAGTCCCCAAGGCTTTACAGTGATAGGTCTCATCTCTCACATTGAAAGGTGAACTCACAGCTGGGTGGGTGGTGGCTGCAGTGGCGGCGCACGCCTTTAATCCCAGCACTCGAGAGGCAGAGGCAGGCAGATCTCTGTGAGTTCGAGGCCAGCCTGGTCTACAGAGTGAGAACTCATTTCTCCAAGGTCAAAGTGCAAAGTGGGGCCCTTTATTTCCCAAATAGAAGATTTTTCAAAGAAAATTTCCCACACTTGTATCTTAGACTCAACTGTTGAATGCCTTCCTGGCTGCCTTGGTTAGAGAAACCCTTGCTAGGAACGAGATGATCCTACCTGGGAACACTGCTTTAGTCACTGAGCACGTTGGGTTGGCCAAGGGAAGATGAAGACAATTTAAAAGAGAGACAAGTTCTAGTGAGGAAGGGAGAATCAAATACAAGGGAAATAAGATTACAGATTATTTTCAAACCATCACAATCATTTCTACTTCATGAATAACCATTATTAATTTTAACTCTGTCCAGTCTGTTTTCTTCCTGGCTTCCAGCAAACTTCTAAACCACACACGTTTAAGCAGCTAACATGCAATTTAACAGCCCCATTTTGTTGCCTTCCCCCACAAAATAAAATTGTTTTTGTTATTCCCTCTTGTTGAATTAGTCATGTCAGTATTCTTTTCATTTCGTGTTAATTCAGAACTGTCTCTATGAAATTCTCGATATACTATCTCTATCATGAAGAGTCAACATACGCCAAGACTACTGGGTCAAAGGTTGTGGGGAAAAGGCTATTTACACAATGCCAGAGTATCACCCCAGAAATCCCTTAAGAGGAGAATGACGTGCTTTCACAGTGGGGCAAATCTGGGTGGTCACCACCAGAAGTGATCAAATTTAGCATGACTATGCTGGAGGTACAGCTAGGGACACAGCAGATGTGTGTGAAGCCCTGGTGTTCAATCTCCATACCTGTCTTCAATGACAGTATTACTACTTAGGAACATCTGGTAGTATATACACCTAAAATAACAGTATGAAGACACAACTTTACTCATGAAAAGTTTATTTTTATTTTGAGACAACATCTCACTATGTTGCCCTAGCTAGCCTGATACTCATATAGATTCACCTGCCCTTGTCTCTTGAGTGCTGGGATTAAAGGTGTGTGCCACCATGCTAGGGTCAGATGTTCTTGTAGAAACGCTTAACCTAAACCTAAGATATCTGACATCAATCTCTGGCCTCCACAAGTGCACACACATGTACATGTGCAAATCATATCTCTCTCTCTCTCTCTCTCTCTCTCTCTCTCTCTCTCTCTCCTCCCTCTCTCTCTCTCTCTCTAGCATGTGTATTCAGAGTAGGGAAAAACTCTGGATTGACAGCCTTTTAAAAAAAGATAGAACTGGCCGGGCGGTGGTGGCGCACGCCTTTAATCCCAGCACTTGGGAGGCAGAGGCAGGTGGATCTCTGTGAGTTCGAGGCCAGCCTGGGCTACCAAGTGAGTTCCAGGAAAGGCGCAAAGCTACATAGAGAAACCCTGTCTCGAAAAACCAAAAAAAAAAAAAAAAAAAAAAAAAAAAAAGATAGAACTGACTAAGATCCTTTATGCTGAGGATGTAGGAAGAACACTTGCCTAGAATGTGTAAGGCCCTGAGTTCCAACCCCCAGACCAAGATTACAAAGAAGGCACTAAATGGGAAGTGTAAAAACAGACTAGATACTAAATGATACCCAGCTACAGTTAATTTCCTTAGGCATGATAACACTGAAGAAAACCGTCTTTATTCTCAGGAGAAGCTGCTGGAGTAAGGAGAAAGGGACATGGTCATTTCAAAGAGTTCACCCAAAAGACTGTGTACAGATGGACACATGTGAGGGTCTGTCTAGACACACATACACTGATGGACACAGGAGAACATACAGGCTTGGACAGCTTGGTCCATATATCTAATGATAGTTCTACATAGTGAGACTCTGTCCTTTAAAAAAAAAAGGAGGGGTGGGGGGAGCTAGAGAGATGGCTCAGTGGTTAAGAGCACCGACTGCTCTTCCAGAGGACCTGAGTTCAATTCCCAGCACCCATATGGCAGCTCATAACTGTCTAACTCCAGTTCCAGGGGACCCAACACCCTCATACAGATATATATGCAGGCAAAACACCAATGAAGCCAGGCGGTGGTGGTGCACGCCTTTAATCTCAGTACTTGGGAGGCAGAGCCAGGCCGATCTCTGTGAGTTCAAGGCCAGCCTGGTCTACAGAGTGAGATCCAGGACAGGCACCAAAACTACACAGAGAAACCCTGTCTCCAAAAAGCAAAAAACAAAACAAACAAACAAAACCAAAATAAACACCAATGCAAATGAAATAAAAGTAAAATATTAAAAAAGAAAAGTTTATCTGGAGAGTCTAACTTGACAATGGGAAGAACAAAACGCAGTCCGCAGCGCTGAATGAGGGAGACGGTAAATGATCTGTATGGTCTGTCCCTGAAAACAGGAAGAGACCATTACAGGTTCCTGACTCAATATCTGCCCTTGAGGGCAGAAGGCTGCAAGTCCTAAAGGGTAGAGAGGAGAGGGCTGCTGACCGACACAGCTAGTGGAAGGTCAGGACACGTAGTATCATCATCGAGAGAGAGAGAGAGAGAGAGAGAGAGAGAGAGAGAGAGAGAGAGAGAGAGAGAAGAAATGACCAAGTCAACGGTGAATACGCCTCACCGAGGCAGCTGAGACAGCTGTGTTGTAGGCTCCCAGGTATCCCTGCCCACCTCCTCCCCAGCAGGAAAATATAAATAGTGCTCAATTTACCTGTGGCTGGCCACGCCAGGAGGCCTGGTCACATGGCTGGGCAAGCTGCAGTAACCACCCAGCACACTCAGGAGCATGGGAGGGCACACAGGTTACTGGCTTGCTACACTTCACTAGCTTGGACTCTGTCAGGATCCGCTGCTCTTAGCTTTGGTTTTTGGTGCATTCTGCTCTGGGCTGGGCGACGGACACTTACAAGGGACAAAGGCTCAGTTAGGTTCCTCAGAACCGAGAATGTCCGTCACCGAATCTGCTCTGCCCCATCCGTGAAAACCTGTGTGAAGGGTTTGGGGGAGCAGCTGAGTAGCAGAGCATCTGCCCAGCATGTCTGAGGCCCTGGGTTCAATTCCCAACACTGCCAAAAACAACTGTGAACTACCTCGTCCCACTTGCAGACAGTCCGGTCGGTCGTCTCTTCACTCCAGCTCTATTTCACGTCCCCAGCTTCACAGGGGAGACACCACAAAGACTTCTACATCCGACCCCGTGAATCCCTACCTGGGCCCTGACCTTCTGGAACTGAACTGGAAATAAATGGCAAATTACCGTGCTGTGCCTGGGCTGTGGAAAAACCCCAAAGTGTGCTGGGAGACATTCCAGGGCAGCCCCTGCTCTGAAGCCCTGGTCTTGCCACGCCAGTTGTTCAGATTTCCTAAGAGAGGCGCAAAGGTTATACGGTGCCTCCAGGGTAAGCCAGCCTGAAAAGCAAGGCTGGATGTTTGGAGCCTAGAGGACAGCAGGGAGGAGAAGGAAGCAGCCAAGGGCTTGTTCCCGGGTCACCTCTCCACATGCAGCTTCCAGAGGCAGAGGTAGGTGACAAACCAGATCTTCTCCCGCATGCTGCTTCATGGTAATGTCACCTTCTATAAGAGAAGGCTTGTCTTACTGATAACAGAAGGATAATTGGATCCAGGGAAACAGTATGGGAGATTAATCACCCATATGCCCTATCCCAGCTTCTGAGACCCAGAAGGCAAGTTCAGTTAGTCTTCTTTTTAAGCAGACAGCTCTATTATCTGCACAGTGGCTCCCACACAGACATCTAAACTCCAAACAACCCCCTAGGAATTGGGGGTAGCCTTATTTGACTCTCCTCCTCCTTGCTGGTTGTCAACCACCCATCAGTTATTTTGGGTCAGGACAAAGCCAGAATAGTGGAAGATATAGGCAGATATACAAAGAGGGTCACGGAGGGAGTCTATATAACTTGATCACTTCCTAAGGACAAGCGGCGGCACTCACATAGTAAAGGCCCACAGGTCTACTTCACATAGCTGGCTGGGTCATGAAATAATCCTTTTAGGACAGCTTAATTACAGCCAGTGACAGCAAGCACCTCAGATAAAAGATGTTCACCAAAACTGAAGATGTCCG
The DNA here is from genome assembly GCF_049852395.1 of Peromyscus maniculatus bairdii. Taxonomy (NCBI): domain Eukaryota; kingdom Metazoa; phylum Chordata; class Mammalia; order Rodentia; family Cricetidae; genus Peromyscus; species Peromyscus maniculatus. The sequence continues at coordinate 82,233,439 of NC_134859.1, read as the reverse complement.
GAAAACTGCCTTTTTAAAAAAGATTTACTTTTATTTTTAACTATGGGTGTACTTGTGTGTCTGTGTGTGGGTTTGTGCATGTGCATACAGGTGCCTGGAGAAGCCAGAAGAGGGTGTTGGACCCCCCGGAACTGGAGCTACAGGTGGTTGAGAGCTCCCCAACGTGAGCACTGGGAACTGAATTTGGATCGTCTATAAGGGCGGCAAGCGCTCTTCACCCGAGTCATCTGTCCAGCCACAGAAAACTAACTGCCCCCTCCCCACCAGGTTATATAGAGTCGTGCTAAGTGTGGTGACACAGATCTGCAATCCCAGCAATTGGGGGGGGGGCAGAGGCAGGGGGATTGCACACTCTACAACAGCCTGGGCTACACAGTAAGAATCTGGCTCAACTGACCAAAATAAGTAGAAGAGGGTTCACTCATTCCCTGCAGCATAAACAAAACCACAAGAATGGCTGAATGCCCTTAGGGAGCACAGGCAGAGCGCTGAAGTGGTTTGAAGTGGGAGGAAAGGGTGGGATACAGCATGGGCTGTCTGTTCCTCTAACCTTGCTTAGTAGTCCCAGACCCAGCCTCCTTGGGCCTGGAGTTAAGGGAAGGCTAGACCAAAGGGTGCTTCCTTTAGAGTCAGCTATAACTCCTGTCCCACTTGGTACAACGTCCTGCATTTAACCACACCAGCTCCCCTGAGGCCTACCATATTCACAAGGCAGAGGGTACAATAACTGCCTAGTATATGTCACAGAAAAAGCCATCTGGCCCGGGCCCATACCCTGGCACCACTTTCTGAGCCAAACTCACTGATTTGCCCCACTGACTTCTCCTATATAAATGGCACGCATGAGTCTTCTAATTCCGAGTATTTTAAGAAGTGAAGAGCTAAGTGACGAGCAGAGGAGAGTGGAAGAGTGCTTCATCTTCTAGAGAGGAGGCATGTTCCTCCAGAAGACACCGGACATGCAGAGCAAGCTCAGCGTGGGATCACATCTGTAACAGCATGCTGGGGTAACCCTGCCGACTATGATGCTGGGTCAACATGGAGCAAGGGCCGCATTTGCAAACACAGAAACTGGCCCCCAGTCGGTTCCCAGGTCTAATACCAATCTATCCAATTGGGGAAGGGCGAGCTGCAGTCTCCTGAAAGGCAACCTAACACAGAGGCAAAATTCTGACTTCACCCCAGGATGGTATGTGAACTCAAAACAGGTCCATAACTTCTTGGGTATCAACTGTTCCATCTGTTAAGTGGGGAGAATAAGAGACATTACAAACATGTAGAAGCAACCTGATAGTCGGATTAGTCTAGTATTTATTGGTTAAATGTTTATTTGGAAATGATTTGAAACTGATTGCTCAAGAACAAGTATACAGCGCCAGGTGATGCACGCCTTTAATCCCAGCACTCAGGAGGCAGATGATCTGAGTTGGAGGCCAGCCTGGTCTACAGAGCGAGTTCCAGGACAGCCAGGGTTACACAGAGAAACCCTGTCTCAAAACAACAACAATAAAAAGAATAAGTACACAGGATACATACATAATCTTTACCCAGATCTGCCCACCAACACACATGCCAATTGCTTTACTGATGGCTTGCTGTCACATGCATTTTACACATGCTCACATACTTTCCGACACTCATACTTGACACCCACAGGTTTGCTCAAAATGTGCGAGAGAGAGAGAGAGAGAGAGAGAGAGAGAGAGAGAGAGAGAGAGAGAGAGAGAGAGAGAGAGACTTTTATTCCTTGAAAGGAATAGGCAACAAATGGGATGTTGGCGATTGAGAGACAGCAAAGGTTTTGTTATCTGGTGACAGTTTATGGACGTCTGCTCCTTTCCCTGCAAATGGCAAGCATTTAAATGTCCACTGTCTTACATGGACAGTGACCACACAGTTCAGACAAGTTCCATAAAGTGATACAAAGTCAGTTTCTATTCCTCCCTGTGTTATGGTGTATATGCCCTTGTGTGTGTGCGTGTGTGCACATATATGCACACATGGAGGCCAAAGTCTTCCTCAATTGCTCAATTTTAAATTGTTTTGTTTTGTTTGGGGAGGTCAGGTTCTTACTATGTAGCCTTGGCTGGCCCGCAACTCAGGGACTTGCCTTCCTCTGCCTCTTGGGTGCTGGGATTAAAATGGTATTCCACCACACCGAAACTTAACTTCTTAAATATTATTTGTCTGTATGATATGCGTGGGGATACAGGGAAGTGCATGCCACAGTGTGCATGTGGAGGTCAGAGGCCAACCTTCACCAGTCAGTTCTCGTCTTCAACGATGGGATCAAGGGACTGAGGTCAGGGCATCAAGCTTGTGAAGCAAGTGGTTTTTGTTGTTGTTGTTGTTGTTGTTTTGTTTGTTTGTTTCATGTCAGATGGTTAATGTGCCAATGTTGTAACAAGGTTTAATGGGCGGCACACACCATGCAATGGCATGAATTCCCAATCATTATGCTTATGAACCAAAAAAGGATTGAAACAAGTGTTCTTAATCAACCAAGCCATCCTACCAGCTCTATCTCATTTTTGAGACATGGTCTCTCATTGAACCTGGAGCTCACAAATTCAGCTCGGCTGGCCGGCCTAGGAGCCCAGAGATCTAGCTATCTCCACACCCCCAGTGCTGGAGTTAGTGTGCACCACCGAACCGTGCTTTTCCATGGCTGCTGGGGATCTGAACCAGGTCCTCAGGCTCGGGAAGCGAGCAACGACGCCATTTCCTAGACCTTCCTCCTTTTTTGGTTTTTTTTACTTAAAGACACAAAACTTATAAAACAAACAACAAGAAAGCATTATATAAATGGAAACAACTTTATTATACAGAAGAGTTTTTAGAATACTTGCTAACTAAGATTTTACCTTACAAGGTTGTGCAGTAACTGGAAAGGAAAGACGACACACAAGCACACACACATGAGGACGTGAAATCGTTCTATAGAGAGGAGAGTCATCTTGTGGAGGGACGAGTTAACTCCAAGAAGCCGGCCAGGCAGTGCTCCCTAGATGGAGCTTTCTCTCCCAGAGTTCAAGCCTCCACTGTGCCCCTACGGGGTCCTATTAAATATCACAAGGACCCCACTCCTAGCTAACCAAAAGGAAGATGAGGGACGTGCTTAGGCAGATTACAGAAAGGCTTCTTTCCCATCAGGAATGTGGGAGTGGTGGTGCCAGGGGCCACCCTACATGGAGGACTAAGTTGTTTTCATGGCACAAAGCCACCCGTGCCCACCCCCTTCCATAGGAATGCACCGTCCACGTTTCACATAGTGACACGTAAGAGAGACACCGTCTCTTACAAGCACGTGCCGTCTAGACATATCTCCCTCATACGATTCCAGATCAGTACCCACAACTACGACTCCACAGAGGCAGGAACATCAGTCTGCCCCCAGCCTGTCCCTGGTGAGCTACTCATTCCGGATGGCAATTGCCAATCTCCAAACAGCCAGAAACACCCAAAAGTCACCACCATGTCACACACACGCAGTGCTGCGCTGGCCACCCTCTTCCCATTATCCACCAGTCTACAGCTCACAGGACAAGTTCAAGGTGTGGAAACCCCACTGTGTGGTCAGCTCGGGAGGCTCCAGAAACAGACTTATCTTTGCAACAAATTTCCAGTTCTCTCCTAATCCGTTTATCGGGTGCACTTGGAGCCTGGAATAAGACATACAAACCAAAGGGAAACAAAAGCTGGAGATGAGCGAGGCGGTGGGGATGCCATGCCGGGATCAAGTTCACGACACACTTCCATGTGTGGGAAGAGACCCTTGCTTAATCAAGCAAAAGGGCTTTGTCGATCACATGGTTGTGGGCAAGTTATTTCTTTTTCTGGGTCTCAGTTTCCCAGTCTGCAAAAACAAGGAAATGCCACCCTCCCTGGCAGCACACAGGGAAAGTAAATGTAAAACATCTGAGTGCCAATTATGAGCAGCAAGAGAGACAAACAAATGAATACTGTCAAAACAAAGCTATTTATGTCTCAAGTTCTCTGAACAATACAGGTGAACTGGGGGCCTTTCAGATTTGGAATTCTCAGGCTCTTACTATGGAAACAGCCCTTTATTACTTTTTTGTTGTTGTTGTGAATACAGAACGACTCACGTGACAGCTCCATGTGCTTCCCTCAGGTTAAGGGGTACTTGTCCCCACGGTCGTGGCTCCCACAGCCCCTTTCTCCCCTCTCCATCCACACTACGCTGTTTTTGGTATAAAAGACCTCTGGTTGAATGCCTCTGTCATCTGTGCTCCCCACCAGCTCCCCACCTCCCAGGGCCTATGTGATATCTGATGGGCATGCGTTAAACAGATGCTCCCCGATTGCGGGACAGCATGACAGGTTTCTGCGAGCCTACAGCTGTGGGGCAGGGAATGCACGTGTTATCCACAGTGGTTCCTCTCAAAGCCACGTGGACGATCAAACAGGCTCAGGAAACTCTAAAGTGGAGGGAGCGTGGAGGAGGGCAGAGGGAGGAAGGGGAAGAGGAGAAGAAAGAGGAGGGAGGAGGGAAGAGGGAGGAAGGGAAAGGAGCTGCCTGCTCTCCTGATCACATGTTCACTCTGTTCAAAGTCACACCCAGCTGGGCAGGTTTATTAAACCACTTTGTCTATGGCGACCCACAGTTGGCAACAGGGAAACAGACTGGATAACAGTCTAAATGTCTAGGGTTTGGACAATGATCGTGAACGCCTCTCTCCCGCATTTCTCCACTTCAGCAGGTGAAGGGAAGGAACAGCAATACCTGAGATTATGGGATGCTGCCTGGCATGGAGGAGGGGGCTTTCAACCTGATCACGCTTGGGACAGCCAACCTAAGGTCCACTGGTAACTCTGTTGCCTGGCCTAAAAAGGTACCCACTCATTTTGTAATCCTGCTTTTCCTTACTGTACAGGAGAGCAATACCCAAAAATCGGTCCTGGTCTATCTGGCATGAAAGACACCGGGCACTCCTCTCAGTCTCCTTAACCCATCAACCACGCCTCCTTCTAAGCCAAGAGCGAGGTAGTTCAGACTTTAAACAAACCTACAGCAGAATCCTACACATTGTCTTTTTCCACGGATCAACCTGGTGATTTGCCCCCCTAGTTTTAAGTATGTTAGGAAAAGAACCTACAGGCCTAGGCCTCCATGGAAATGCGACATCTTTGCTACCAGCTGGGCTTGAAGCCCAAAAGCCAGGATGAAAAGGGGACCAATGATTTAGAGAACACTGCTGCTTTGTGGAGTGGGCAGGTTGTCCTGCAAGTGAGCCTGGAGAGGTGGACACAGATGGGACACGACAGTGTACGGGGGACTAAAAGTGGGGAAGGCCAGCACAAGTGAGCCTGGAGGAGGTGTGACTCCCTTCCACTCCGCGGCCTTCCCAGCAACTCAATCCAACAAGTATTTATTGAGCATGACACTCCCCATCTGCCCGGCTCTCCCTCGGCAGAAGCACTCAAATCTGTTCAAGCTGTGGGGTGAGTTCCACTGTACTTGAACTGCAAACACGAGGTACCTACTTCTGAAAAAGGCACACACGCACTTTACAGGATGGGGCAGAAGGGACACAAGACTACAGCAATGGTGTGTGTGTGTGTGTGTGTGTGTGTGTGTGTGTGTGTGTGTACAGTGACGGGGACAGAACCCAAAGCTTGGCACATGCTAAGCACATGCTCTACCCCTATGCTACATCCCAGGCTCTAAAAAATGTCACTTTTGAAAGAGAAAGGAGAGAAGACAATAGAAACCTAATTTAACTTTAGGGAAAATACATTGGCCAATCTCAAAGAAAAGAAAGAAAGAAAGAAAATCTCTTCAAAAGCCGGTAGGTCTATAATTAGCCTTACCACATACTGAATATTCCTTCATTCTGCACCTTCTCCAGCTTGCATTCATAATTCATTTGCTTGTGGATGCCCTAGCACCTGCTTTTAGAGCTGTGTGTCAAATCCCACCTTTGGTCTCAACTCTTCAATGCTGGCCTGAAGGTTGTCACTTCAGATCATAGGAGAAGGGATTCAGGTGGCCGAGCTGGTGATACACTAATCTGTGCCTTAGCAAGATGGTTCCCTGGGAAAAGCTGCCCGCCATTAGCAGATAGGAAGCTATGGTCAGAGGGGAGGCACCCTAAACTTACAACTCTGCTCTGGCCAATACTGTCCACCATTTAAGATGACACATTCTGGCAGCCTCCAATAGAATGCACTCCCAACTCTTAATCATGGTCCAAATGCATGAGAGCAATCAAATCCCTCAGAAGACTCCTCCCAGGCCTCCACACACACCCCTTTTAACAGGGAGCTGGAGGCATAAACTGCTAATGTGCAGGCGGGTGAAGCCTAAGGCACTCCATTCTCCTCCCCCAACGTCAGCTGTCTGAGGCTCAAGAGCAAAGCCACAGACCTGTGTGCCTGAACATGGCAGGGTAAGTGTCTGTACATGGCCAAGGCTTCGGCTCCAGCTTCCCTAGGGCTGGACTTGCAGTTTTCCTATTATGAAATACTCTGATAGTACTCTTTTAAGTTCCTTTAAGCTGCTCTTGATTGGCTGGGGTACTCCCACACAGGAAAGTCAACTGCAGCTTACTCAGCCCGAAGGATAACCATTTACATGACTCCGAAGCTAGGTATTCAACTTGGTTGTGACTCTAGGGAGAGAGAAACGTGCTAGAAAGCTAGGATGTCCAGTGGGCACTGTGAACGAGAAGGCTTCATGTTCACAGCCAGCTGTGCCCAAGAATGACAGCCCGTTTGGAGCCCCACATGGAGGAGGAACTGGAGCACAGATAATTCATGGACCTCAGATAGCATCCTCAACTCTTCCCTTTCCGAGACCAGGATTTGTTTTGGACCTAACCATGTGAATAGATTTGGCTAGTGTTTGGTTAATTCCTACTCTGCAAACCAAATAATGGAATCTCTGTGAGGCTGTAACTCAGGCAGAGCAGAAAGCTGAGAGTCCCTACTCTTGGCTTCTACTCCCTGTTCTACAGGGAAGAACAAATTCTGTAGCAGAAGAGGGCAGAAGTGATGATGCCAACAAGACATTGTCCACACTCCTTAAATTAACTTACTGCTGGGCATCAGCGGTAGTTAATTGTGACTACCACCTTGTCGGGGTCTAGAGTCATGGAAGAGACAAGCCTCTGGGTGTGACTCTGAGGGACTGTCTGTATTAAGTGAATTAAGATGGAAGGCCTACCCTAAATGTGGGTGGCACCATCCCATGGACTGCCCATAAAGAAACTGACCTGAGCACCAGCGTTTTCTCTCTCTCTGCTTCCTGAGTGCAGATGTAATATAAGCCTCGGGCCCCTTCTCCTTGCTTCCCTGTCCTGATGGACTGCATCCTTGGACCATGAGCCAAAATAAACTCTTCCTTCCTTTTCGGTCAGGTATTTAGTCCTAGCAACAGGACAAGGAACAAATACAGTATCCCCAGGTTTACCTGGCCAGCCCTCAAAAGGGCTGCACACTGCCTATGGGACAAGAGCAAGACCAGGGAAGTCCAGGCAGGACCCGAGCCAGTGTCAAGTGGTGCTCGACACATTTGACAGTACCTATAAAAACTCCAAAATCAGACCTGGAAGAAGATGTCACAGCGCGAAGTCTGAATCCTTTAGCTGATAAGAACCTCGAGGCAGCTGTTAAATTCCTAACCGTTCTACTAGGATGGGGGAATGCACGGACTCAGGACACGCTGACTTCGGCAGAGAAGGCAGGCAGGCGGCAGAGGGCTCCTGGCTATTAAGCCCATCAACCGTGTTGACAACACTCGAATCCACATCACTATGAAAATTTGGTAACCCTGCCTCGTGTTTCCTAGAGATCCATATCTGGAACCAGAGAGAACAATATCCACTTACCACCACACCCCACAATGTTCCCACCCCGTCTTCTACCGGCCTCTTAACTGTGTTATATAAGAACTTCTCATACTGTCTAATACTGTGCTATCCAAAAACAAACAAACAAACAAACAAACAAACAAAAAACCAACCAAACAACAAATCTAAGAACACATGGACCCACACTCCTTTCCGTACCTACAAGATAGGCAATCATCATAGCTAATGACATCCTCGAAACCGGAGACTTCTGACTTCAAGAAAGTCATCACTATTGATAATTATCTAAGGGTCAGACAGTTCAGAAATGCACTTTTTAGTGACTGTGACTGGGCCCGGCAAAGCTATGGGCGACGGCAGTTAGCAGTGTCAGGCTAGGAAAAGCCTGAGGGTTTAACGCTTCCCAAATAAAGCTGTCTCAATCGCAGGTTATAGAGACGATTGTGGCTCTGTAAGGATTCTAACTGCACCCCCAAGCTTTATTATACCAAGATGACTCCTTGGCAGAGAAAGTTCCAACTCCATTTTAATCTTCCAGCTGTTTGTGGCACCACAGACCACAAGGACACAGGCTGAAGAGCACCCTCTCCCAGGACCTCTAATATACAACCTCTTTGATATGGCTTCATACCCATCTAAACACCCATCCTCCAAGGGCTAAGTTTTCAAAACAATGCAAGGAAAGACATTAAATAATTAGCAGTGACATCCCTAATAACAGTGGCACCTTATATTCAGGAAATAGCCACTCAAGAGAACACTCCCTATGTCCCTCTGGGGAATTTGGTATTTTAGGGCAACCATGACTACTACCAGCTAGCTCTCAATGATCTGTTCAGAAAACTATAAGGTAATGAGAAAAAAATCAATACAGGAGATAGGCCTCAAGTGATATCTATATAATTTTAAAAATATGTTCTCTGCAGTTTGAGTTGTTAGGTTGAGGGTAGGGGGCCATAAGGAAAGAGGGGGAGCAAATTTGCTTAACAGTTAAGCTTTTATGTAAATTCAAATGAGCTATGTCCACTGAACACATGTCACCTGACAACCGTGGGGGTGGGGAATCTGTATTCACAAGGGCTGGCCTGCCACAAAGCCTGAGAACTGACTAGAAACAGATGGTTCCTTTCCCCCTAAAATATGAGTAGGGGTACAGGATTGTTCCCGTCCTCTAACCTTAGGGTGTTCTGAGGAAGTATACATTACACACTCTTGAAACTGATTTTTACATTGGTGTAAGAGTCAAGCATACAGTTCGGAACAAGGATGGATGAACTTTTGTACAATGGCTCAACTCTGCCACTGACAGCATGAAAACAAGACATGTCTAAAGAGTGTGGCTGTGTTCCAATAAAACTTTATTTACAAAAACAGGCTCAGGGCCAGATATAACCCTACAGGCTATAATTACCAACCCTTGGTTTAAGAAAGTTCTGGTAGAGTATGGTGGTTCCCAGGCAGCATCTGGTTTCCCAGGTTGGCTGGAGAAATAATTAGCAAAGTTTAATTAAATGTTATCTTCATGGGCTGGGAGATGTGGCTCTGTGGTAGTGTTTGTGTAGCATGCACAAAGCCCCGGGCTCAATTCTTAGCACCACAAAACTACTGTTTCCATTCTAGGGATATGGAGACTGAAACACTTAGGATAGATAGGTAAGACCCAGAAAACTCACTTCCTACTCCTGTCTTATATTTGTCACCATTGGCTCTGGAAGAACACAAAAGTTAGCAGCCTCAAATTGGCTTCAGACACAAAGGAGAATTTAATTCAAGGGACAATTGCGGTAAGAAATGTATTCAGGGTTTCAATTACCCACCAGTGGCTCTTAGCTTTCTTAGAGTTGGCCCTCATTTTTCTCTTAGCTCTTCCAGCTCCAGCTCATAAAAACGAAGCCATTCCTCGCTTTATGAAGACATCCCTTCTGGATGAATGGTCACAGAAGGTAAACCCACTCTTTGCACCATAACCCTTTATATAAGGCCTAATCTGTCTTGTCAAGCACACAGCAGGGCGTGCGGTGAGAGATAACTGCACAGGCAGGGTATTACATCATTGGGGATGGGAAACAGAAACGGTGACGACACTTAATTGTTCCTGAAACCCAGTCCCGGCTTGCAGGCCTTTTTAAACTGTTGTGTTTCCGAGCTCTGTTTAGAAAGCTCCTTTTAAAAGGTGACAGAATAAAAAACCCAAGAGGCCCTGAAATTCTGACACCCGCAGCACTGGTTTCAGACCAGTCTGGATTTGCTCTCTGAAGCCTAAAAGGCAGTGGGCTCTCCCCAACAGTGCTCTCCCCAACAGTGCTCTTACAGTAGCTCAGTGCAGAGCACAGCAGTAACAGGCCCAGCAGCAGCAGCAGCAGCAGCAGCAGCAGACTTTTTATGGGATCTTTCGTGTGCCAGGTACTTACTCCTCTAAGCGCTTCATGAACTCATTTAGTTCTTAGGATATAGATATTGTTGTCCACAGAAGAAAGGGAGTCCAGAAATTTCCTCAAGACTACACCAGCTGGTCAATGAAAGAGCCTGTATTCAACTAACCAGATGACTAACATCATTCTTCTCAGGGTCTATGACAGCAAGGAATGTCCATGTTACATGTCCTGATAGCCTAGAGGAAAACACTCCTGTCCCTTCCCAAGGCATGGAAGGAATAAACAACCTAAAGATACACGAAGGTGAGGCTAACACGCACAGGGCTGATATGGCCCAAGACAAAGACCAGGGCACTCTCCCCTCCTCTAATGCTTGGCCACAAAAATACCAATGGGCTCGGGCTACTATTTCCTTTCTCTCTCCTACCTACTGAAAACCTAAAGATAATCCTACCCCATAGGCAAATGTCTATTTAATACCTCTGGGATATTAACAGGTGGAGACACAATGGACCAACCAAATACATAATGCAGGAATCCACTCAATCTTCCCCTAAGTCACCTGACAAGTTACACAGCCCTGTCTAGTTTCCTGTTCTCATCAGTGTCTTTAGAGACCCTGCCCCTGCAAAAGGAGCAGGACCAGGTGAGGAACCCCAGCATCCATGCCTACATTCCTCCCTGTGACGGCACCCACCGGTGCTTTCCCTTTTCACGCCAGCTCTGTGAGACTCACCAAACAACTGCTCTGAAAACGGTCGCTAAACACTTTCTAACTCCTGCACAGGCAAGGCTTCTGTTGATCCATTCCTACCAAGCGACCATGGTTCTGGTGCTTGCTGCTCTTAACTTCCCTGGGTCTCAGGGAAGCCCAAACAAAACCAACAGGTTTGTAGTCTTGTGGCTTGCTCTAGAGTTGATGGTAGGCATGAGTCTGTCTGGGCATTGCCTTCTTCTGCACCACCAGATTCTACACATACTTTGACTACTTGGTCACCATCTTGCTACCAGATTTGACCAAGTTCTGCGTTCCAGGATGTGATACTAACACACACAGTGAGGTCCAAAGAGACCTCAAAGACCTGGTGAATCCCATTCCTACCTAGCAAGACTCTTGTAACAGAATGCCTTCAGGAAGGGGCTATGCAACATCCAAGCTTAGTAATCTCCAGAAAGCTTAGGAGTCTGGTTTGGAGAATGTCACATTAAGATGGCAGGGACATAACTTTTGTATATTTGGTACAAACTTAGGCTTAGGAAGTGTGCAATGATCCTTTCACATCTGGTGTGAATCAAATGCAAACTTCACTTTTAACTTATTGCCAACCTCCTCATGCAAGTAGGTTCCTTTTCCGTTCCAAAGGGCCTGCATTTGTGGGTCCCATCACAGCCTTGAGTGTGCAAGCAAGGTTAAATTTGCTCCACCCTCGTTTCCCCACACCCACCACATCAAGCCGCTGTTAAGAAACTGCTTGGGCGCTGTTCAGAAAGTCGGGTATTTGCCACAGCATACTTGATTATAAGCACTCCATTGCCACGCTGGCTGGGAACGCTCAGGACAAAACCACCTTCGGTGGGGGGCGAGAGGTATGGTGCAGACTGTCCAACTCCTGTACACAAGCACACACGCACAGGATGACTGGAAGGAGACAGCCATATTAAGCAGGTCAAAAATACGAAAACATACAACTTCTGGGCTACAACCGAGAGGAATGTAGAAAATCGGGAACAGAGGTGCGTTTGCACCACAGTAAAAGCCGTTAAACTAACTTATTCCAACGGGCTGGGATCAAATCGCCTCTTGGAAGAGGGCATAATGGGAAGCGCACGTGAAGTGGTGGAGAAAGGAACTCCAGAGCCATAGAAAGCGACGCTGGGGCCAAACTCAAGCTGGAGAAGTAACACATGGCTCCACCCGGCTCTCTTCCATGCCCCTCCCCCTCACCGAGCAGGCGTCCAGCGCCCACCGGCTCCGGCTCCCAGTGAAACCCTCGGCTCAGGGCGCCCACAACACTCCTTGCACCCATCCCAGCACCTCTCACTCCGCCGGGGCAGACACTTCGGGCCACTTTTCGGTTACGCCCCCCAAAGCTAGTTTCCATCTGCCAGGTCCCTCCCCTCACCTCCCAGCTCGGACTCCCGGCCCCCTCCTCCCCGGAGTTGCACCCCACGTTCGCAGCTGCTCGCCTTCGCTCCCTCCGGCCTCGGAACTCTGCGCGCCCCTTTTTTCTCTTCCCTCACCTCCCATCCACTTCCTCCTCATACTTCTCCCAGTACTCTCCAGCCCCTCGCCCCAGCACCCGCTCCAGACCCGGCTCACCTGCGCGGCCACCCCCGTCCCGGCGCTGGTGAGGCTGCTGAAGCTGGAAGGGGACCGTAGCCCTGAGTGGCTGCAGCCCGGCCCGGGGGGAGCCAGCGGACGCCGGTGGAGAGCATCCCCGCCGAAGACCTCCCGCCCCTCCGCGCCCGGGTCCCCAGGAACCTCCGCCTCTGCTGCCCGCTGCGGCCCCGGACATGGCCCACCCGGGTACCTGCTGCCTCTGCCCCAAGGCGAGCCCCACACAGCCCCCAACCCCCGCGGCCGCTACTTATCTGCCCTACGGGCGGGACCGGCCCCCTCGGTCCAGAGTTTCAATTGGCCTATAGAGTTCCAGTACCTCCCCTCAACCAATCTTCGGCGAGGCTCTTCCTATTCCGAGGATGATTGGTTCATGTGCTCAGCCATCAACACAAGACCCCACCCTCTTGCTTTTCTTTTTTTTTTTCTTTTTTTCTTTTTCTTTTTTTTAACGTCCTTAAGGCTGCCGATTGGTCCTTCTGGTAAAGGGCTGGTTCTCCGGCACCGCCAATGAGAAGGCTCAAAGAGGAGGATCGTCACACCCAGTCCCAGGTAGTATGCAAATATATGCCACGTGATGTAGGGCTGTGCAGGGGGCGGGGCTGGATGTGGGTTGGAATCAAACACTAATGAAATCTTTATATGGGGTAGTGTCAAACTCTAAGCAGTCCTAGAGGGACTGAGAAAACCTAACTTCAAAAGGCATTACATTTAGTTTAACCTAAAAATATTAGTTTTCAATTCTCATGAGATTTCATTGCTGTTGGCAAACTCCAAACTGAGATTCTGTCTATTTATACAAGGGTTACCTATCATTTGCATGAGCTTTGCATTAAATTCGTACATTTAGTGGCTACTTTGCCTCATGTGACACTCACATTTGTCTTTTAAGTTTCCAAGCTCCTTCCTGAGGCTGGTCCAATCTCAATAAAAACAGCTGTCAGCCTGTAAATTAACTTGAGACTTTAAAAGGGAGCTGGGAATTTCCCTTCAGAGCCATCCATTGTAAGTCTACCTAGCAAAACAAAGTGACTGATAAATCTGCCCAAGTTTGATAGTGACTCCATTAGGAAATTTTGGTCTTCCCAGTCCAGTGCTCTCTGACCTACAAGTCAAAGTAAGACCAGATGGTCCCCACAGAGAATACTTGCAGTTGTGAAAATTATATGTTATCATATATATATGATGTATCGTATATATATGTATATATATATATGAAGGCATTTGCAGGAGCGAGGAAAAAGCATTAAGATACTGTTAAAACCTTTTGCTTCTCAAAAGAACAATAGATTACCCTAGGCATTTTGTTCTATATATGGAAGACACAAAGTCAATCAACCCTGAGTTGTCTGTGAGAAGGGACCATCCAAGTAATTGGATAATTCCCTCTAGATTTATATTTAGTTATGAATTCTAATTTTGACCTTGCTACCGATTTTTCTTTCTATTTCAGTCTTTGCTGAGTTTAGTGTTAAAAGAAAGGCATTCCCCTGGAGCCACACTTACTAATCAGAGGCGAGGAAGTAAACTGGGAGTGTGCTATGAGGGTCACTGTGGGATTAAATACTGAAAGCAGATAATACTCAAAATGGGAACTCAAGAGTTGGTTGGATATTAAAATCAGCCTATGAATGCAGAACAAATGGAGACAATAGAGCACTCTGTAGGAAGATTTTCTTGCAAAGACACTACTTTCATGTTTGAAGGATTTGCTTCAAGATCTGACATATAGATTCTTTACAATTGAAGAAAACTACTCCTTTTCCACAAAGAGGACAAACTTTCAGAATGGAGGTCAGTGGAACTGCACTTGCCTGACATGCTCAAAGCCCTAGGTTTGATTTCTGGCATGGGGGAGGGGTGAAAAGAGCAGCTTTTATTCTCAATTTCAATTAGTTCAACATTTCATACACTTAAAAAAAATCCTCATGACTATCTGAAAAGGAAAAAAACATAAATTCTTACATGGTACAAGAAGAAAAACTGAGGTTCAGAGTCCTTTTGATTCCTATCTCAGCCCTCTATCAAGTCTTATTCCACAACCATGCCTCACACCCTCACTAATAAAGTCAACACCAAATAGCAATGAATATTCAATGAATTCCTTTCTCCATGCCAGGTACATGTCAAGTTCTGTGCACATTGCTTCATTTAGGGCTCATGACTGCAACTGTGAGGTTGCTATTATACTCTCTCTACTGAGTCTTTGGGAAGAAGCATCATGATCATGGTTATTTTGTAGGCTGACCACAGAGCTGAGCCTCACTTGATCTCTATGGTTATAAAACTTTTTCATGAACTTTTTCTCCAACGATATAGATCTGGCTAGTGTGCTGACATCCGTCTCGTATTTTACAGCTTTCACATCATCACCTTATTTAATTCTCACAATAGACATGGAATGTAGAAAATGCAAATATGATTGTCTTCACTCTGCAAGAGGTTAGTTAGGTCACAGCAGCTGGACTACTTGCCAAAGATCTTTTGGCAGACACAGAACTTACAGTCTAGGTTTTTGACTCCAGCTTCAAATACTTTCCCAACTAACACTCAACTTCCTGACCACTGGAACTGCCTGAGAGGAAAAGGGTGAACTGTGTGGTCTCTTGAATATTTGTCTGATAATGTATACTATTTTAAGACTCCTTGCATGTATATAGATCCTTAGATAGTCTCAGGCCATGATGAGTGGTTTTTATCGGATGAGTATTTAAGTGTGTGTTAGTGATAAAAGCCTTGGACTGAGGGATTCTGAAACACGTTAGGCAAGTGGCTTCCTCTCTCTGTGCAAGAATCACCCCTGATCCATCAACCTTACAGACTTGTCATAAGAATAAATTGACACATTATTTTATAGATGTAAGTTTGCCTTGGAGAAAGAAGTTAGCTCAAAGAAACAAGATGTAAACACTTTTCCAAAGCCAAGATACCAGAATTGAGGACGTGGATGGTAGAAAAAGAGTCACTAAAGGTGGCACAAATGAAGAGCTGGATCTTCTGAGTACAGAAAGCTATGGTCTTTCTTGATAAGTTGCTGGCAAAAGACACTGAGGTTGACCCTAGCTCAAGGCATAGAAGGCAGACATGGCTATAACTCTCGTCCTCTATTAGGTATCATGCCCAAACAGCTGTCTCTTGTTCATTTCTCTATACCTGATAGCTTCCCCTAGCACAGGCATGATGGCAGGATAAGGTTGGCCCTTGGCTGCTTCTACTAATGAAAGAGTCCGCAGTCAAGGCTCCGAAGAGGCTGTGAGATGCTAAGGGGAGATGCTTCCCATTACAAGGCGCCTTCTTGCTTGTTATTGTTTTCATTGTCATCCTTATTAACATCATTGCCAACAATTCCTTCTTCACAGAATTGTTGAAATGACTACTATGTGTCACACTCTGAGCTCATGGAATAGCAAAACTGTTCAAGATGGGGTTCCTAAGAGATGACTCAGCAAATACCATCAAGTCTGACAACCTGAGTTTGATTCCTGGAGCCCACATAATGGAAGGGGAGAACTGACTTCTACAGTTGTCCTCTGTACCTTCACAAGCATGTCAGGGACACACACACACACACACACACACACACACACACACACACACACATACACACACACACAAAGATGTGGTTCCTAGCTTGAGGTTCACAGCACAGCAGGCTTTGAAGCTTATACACAGGAATGGTATGGGCCAGATACTATTCCAATTGGAGGTCATGACCTGGTTTCTGCTTTCAGAGACTTTGGATGAGATGTAGCTCAGTCAGTAAAATGCTTATCTCCCTGAGTTCCATCCCCAGTACCACATCAAACTGAGCATGGTTATACAACACATGCGTGTAAGCCTTGCACAGAGGATCAGGAAGGAAGATTAACAGTTTAGGATCATCCTTGGCCATTCTAAGATATATAAGACTCAATTACAAAAAGAAAAAAAGAAGAACAACTTTGGCCAGAATCAGGTACTTAAAAACATCAAAAGTGGAGGATTGCATACAGCAAATGTATTAATAGTCCTTCATCTTTTGCAAACTAAATTGTTTAAGGTTTTTGTTTGTTTTTCAGACAGTCTCACTATAGAATCCTGGCTGGCTTGAAACTCTGTATAGAGCAGGCTGGCCTCATAGAGATCTGCCTGCCTTTGCCTCCCAAGGGCTGGGATTGAAGATGTGTGCTGCCACACCTGGTGTTTACGGGTCCAGAAGACCCTTGATCTCAGATTGCTCTTGGGATGACCACAGCTGCTGCAGGTAAGAACTCAACAAACTGGAATTATTTTTCCTGCAGGCATGATTCAAGATAGCCTTTCCTCAAGCAGATGCTGTAAGGCTCTGAGGCCTTAAAAGACCCTGAGGGATTGCCTAGGATAAAAAGGCTCTGGGGAAATTGATAGGTCAGATTCAGCAGGGAGGCTTTACTCTAGTGGCCACTGGATCAAAAAAGGATACAGTTGTCACAGCCAAGGAGAACTTCACAATTCTGAAGGTTGGAGTTGTGTGCTGGGCATCCCTTTATGCCACAAACATGGCATTTCTACCTTCCAAAATATGACAACCAGGTGCAATTAATTTTTCAGCAGAGAGTAGAGAAGTCCTAATGGCCTTTCTTCCCTAGGGGACCAGCTCTGAACTTCCTGGTAAACGTCTGCACACTTACGTCTTTGGCCCCATAGTTCTAAAATAGTAAGGCAGAATATAAGATGACGCAGACACACAGTGTCTCTTTCTGACCTACCTCCTTTCCTCAGCCTCTGTCTGAAATGTCAGGCCCGGCTCCTCAGGGAACTAAATCCTGAGGAAATGGGGTCAGGGCTAAAGGAGCAGAACAGCCTGAGAGGGACTGGAAAGCAGGGTTAAGGGAATGAATGAGGTTATGGGAACAGAAGGGGGAGGGTCCTATCCCTTAGCAACTTTTCCCATTCTGGTAGCTTCTCTCTCCCTGTATCCTTTCCCTTACTCCCACAATAACCAGCTGGCCTGAATTTTGACCTTCTACATTCTCTCTGACACATTTTTGTCCCTTGCTGTGGCCCATACATACATTCTGTCTTCTTTGTTAGTCCTTTTTCCCTTTTCCCTCTCCTTCCCTACCCTTCCCTCCCCCAACCCTCATTTTGCACTCAGTAAGAATCTACTTTACTTGTTAAACACAATCATTTGGTTGGTTGGTTTTTGTTGTTGTTTGGTTGGATTTTTTTTTTTTTTTTTTTTTTTTTTTTTTTTTGAGACAGGGTTTCTCTGTGTAGCCTTGCTTGTCCTGGAACTCTCTCTGTAGACCAGGCTGACCTTGAACTCACAGAGATCTGCCTGCCTCCGCCTCCCAAGTGCTGGGATTAAAGACCATGCCTGGACCAGGCTCACCTTTTAAAAGTGTACTCCCTTCAGCTACAACTGCAAGCTCCTCTTGGCATTGTTAGGTCACTTTGAGAGATACAAAACCTGAACTTTCAAACACAGAATAACTCTCTGTCTCCCTCTAATAATTTACTTCGTGTGTGTGTGTGTGTGTGTGTGTGTGTGTGTGTGTGTGTGTGTGTGTGTGTGTGTCAGGTTCCAGCAGAGCCTAAAAGGCATCAGATTCCCCAAAGCTGGGATTACGGGAGGGTGTGAACCACTCGCATGACATGGGCGCTAGGAACTCAACTCGGGTCCTCTGGAAGAGTAGCAAGTGCTTTTAACTGCAGAGCATCTTTCCAGCTCCAGCGTTTCTCATTTTTGAAAATACATAAGCACAACCAAAAAAAAAAAATGTGTAGCTGGGCAGTGGTGGCGCACACCTTTAATCTCAGCACTCAGGAGACAGAGGCAGGTGGATCTCTGTGAGTTCAAGGCCAGTCTGGTCTACAGAGTGAGTTCCAGGAGTTTCTTGGGGGGTGGGGGGGGCGGGAAGGAGAGAGAAAGAAAAAGAAAATAGACAAGCTTCCTAAGAAAACTAAGGTTATCTTGCTTTTGTTTTATGTGTATAAATGTTTTTAATGCATGTAAGTATGTGCACCACGTGAGTGTCTGGTGCCCTTGGAGACCAGGAAAAGGTGTTGGACCCACTGGCACTAGAGTTGGAGACAGTTGTGATCCACCACGTGAGTGCTGAGCCTGTGTCCTATGCAAGAGCAGTAATCACTCTTAACCACCAAAGCACAGTTCCATTGCCTTGCTTCTGTTTTTAAGCTGGAGTCTCATGTAGCCCAGGGCACCCTCCCAATCATTATACAGCAGGGGCTGCTCTTGAATTCCCGATCCTCTTGCCTTCACCTCCCATGCTTCAAATATTTTTTATTTATGTGTATTTGAGGATATGCGTGTGATTGTGGGTGCCCACCGAGGCCAGAAGAAGGCATCAAATTCCCTGGAGTTGGAGTCACAGGAGTTTGTGAGTCACCGGATGTGGGTGCTGGGAACTGAATTCAGATCCTCTGTAAGAACAAGTTATAGACCATGCCTGGCACTGTGACCAGCATGCAGATAGATGGCGATTCAGAGCAAAAGAAATGAAAACACACATTAGGGCATGTGATACGGCTCAGGGTAAAGACGCTTGTGGCCAAGCTTAAAGACCTAAGTTCGATTCTTGGAACCCACATGGTGGAAGAAGAAAACCAGATCGGCATGTTGTCCTTAGACCTCCATAAGCATGATGTGGCTTGCTCAGGCCCTTCCCCCACGTGTGCCTAAATAAATAAAAATGCACTTTAGGAGGGGGGCTGAAGAGATTTCTCAGCAGTACGAGAACTTGTTCTTACAGAGGATCTGAATTCAGTTCCCAGCACCCACATCAGGTGACTCACAAACTCCTGTGACTCCAACTCCAGGGAATTTGATGCCTTCTTCTGGCCTCGGTGGGCACCCACAATCACATGCATATCCTCAAATACACATAAATAAAAAAACAATCCTTCTTATAAACACACTTTAAAGCTGGGTGTGGTGGTTCATGCCTTTAATCCCAGCACTTGGGAGACAGAAGCAGGTGGATCTCTGTGAGTTCAAGGCCAGCCTGGTCTAGCCAGGACAAGACAGGATGTCAGTGAGGGCAGCCAATGCTGCACAGAAAACAAACCAAACAAACAAAAACCATTACAGGTCCATCATGGCGTCGTCTTGGAGGAAGCCATTTGCACCCCACACCTAAGTCCTGCCTCAAGGGTGAAAGTCTCTGGGGAGGTCATGTTAGTTCGGTGCCCTCCCAGGGGACTGTGTATAACCGAATGCCACACTTGCTCCATTCCCACTGTAGAGGTCTGTCTGTTCCACCGCTGCTCTCTTTTAGATCCTGTATGTCTGCCTCAAAAATGTAATTGCCCCCGGGGAAAATGCTACAGTCCTTTTGAATCCTCCATCTGACTTCACAGGCAGTCCTCTCACACCATTTGCCAAATCCTGTCAGAGACACCATAAATGTAACACCAGGGAGGAGTAACGGTTTGCAAGTTTGTCTTTGCTCTGATCCTTCATACCCAGAGCTTGGGCTCCAGAGCCTGCTTTCAGAACGAAAATTACTTTCTCCATAGGCTTTAGTCGTTAGTCGTGTGGCACACACCTTTAATCCCAGCACTTGAGAGGAGGAGGCAGGCAGATCCCTGACATCGAGACCACCCTGGTCTACATAGCAACTTGTAGGCTATGCAGGGCTACACAATGAGACCTTGCTTTATTTGATTGATTGATTAGTTTTTCAAGACAGGGTTTCTCTGTGTAACAGCCCTGGCTGTCCTGGAACTCACTCTGTATTTTTTTTTTTTAAGATTTATTTATTTATTATGTATGCAGGAGAGGGTGCCAGATCTCATTACAGATGGTTGTGAGCCACCATGTGGGGGCTGGGAATTGAACTCAGGACCTCTGGAAGAACAGTCAGTGGTCTTAACCTCTGAGCCATCTCTCCAGCCCCCCTCACTCCGTATTTTTGAGACAGGATCTCACTATGTAGCCTTGGCTGTCCTGGAACTTATGATGTAGACCAGGCTGGCCTCAAACTGCCTCCCAAGTGTCAGCTTTATCTTTTGAGGCTTGATCAATGGGCCTTTCCCCTGTCCTGTGACTCCATCCTCTTCATCACTGTTGGTTTCCACTTCCATCTCCAGTCCAGTCTCCACATGTCCCCCGGCTGACCTTGTCAGATGGATACTAACCACAAAGCGGTGAGAGTCCCCATCTCCCCAGCCCTAATCCCAGGTCTTGTGGTTTTGTTTGTTTGTTTTTTCCAAGACAGGGTTTCTCTGTGTAGACCTGGCTGTCCTGGAACTTGCTCTGTAGACCAGGCTGGCCTTGAACTCACAGAGATCCGCCTGTCCCTGCCTCCTGAGTGCTGGGATTAAAGGCGTGTGCCACCACTGCTCAGCCCAATTCTTTTTTTAAAGAATCATTTTGGTGTTCCTCTTAGAAAAAAATTTTTTTTACAAAGCTATAAATGTAGAGTTAGGTGGAGAGTCTCGGAAGGGACCTTTGACACTGTTTCATTATTAGCATCTTGGTAAATCTGTTCTGACTGAAGGAATAAAGCCTGCTTACATCCCAGCCAACTCCTCAGATCGGGCTGAATTCAGTGCCTATTCCTGGCTTTTCCTGTGGATTTCCTGTACCTAACACATTTATTCCACAAAACGGCACTGGCGCAACTAAATGGCCTTGACAGCCAAGTCTTTAGCTAATGAAAAATCCCAATGGGCTGGGTTACCGCTCCTCCTACTTAGGTTACCTGGTGGCACTTAGAACAATGTCCTTTAAGCAGGTGGTTTCTCCTGCTATATACAGAAGGTCTGAGGTTGTCTATTCCACCAGTGGTCTCCGAGGGGACCTGCTTCCATTCACCTTTGGCAAAAGCCTCACAGCTTACGGAGGAGTAGCTTGTATTCTGTTTGGGGAGGAAGCAGCTTAGCCTTGCTTTTCCCATGCCACTTTGATAATATCACACACGCTGGCACCTTTCCTGGAGGTCCCACCCAAATGTTCTGTCCAATTCTCTGGCCTCCTGAGTTGGCCTAGAATGTTGAGTCAGAGTACAAATACCAACTCTTGTTGATTTCACGGCTCTAAACACCCAATTCTGAAATTTCCCAAACACATTAGAAATCCTGGGCTTTCTGAATCAGCGAGGGCATCTGTAAAAGCCCAGGGAGCCCCTTTACCTACAGGGACATTAATATCGGGGCTCTAGACGCAATGTAACCATAATGCCATGGGCTGTGTGCCCTTACCACACAGAACAGAAGACACTAAGCATCCTGCACGTTATCGTATTTAATTATCCTGCCGTCTTCACGATTACTCTCTATAGCGGGCACTGTGACCCTCAACTCAGAGAAGTTAGGAGGCATACCATACCAAGGGACACACGAAGTCACAGCTCCACCTGTTTTTAAAGATGGCTGCACAGTCACTACTCAAGGAGGCAGTGCACTGGGACAGCGGCACCAGACCCACATGTGTACTCCTGACCCAGAGGTAAGGGTCCACACTGGGCCATACAGGCCACACTGCTCACGACGTAGTACAGCTCCCTCTGTCTCCCACACACCTAGACTCTGAAACTCTGATCTTGTTTATGCTACTTAGAAATTATGGGGGTGAGTCTGATAGAATCTATCTGCCCCCCGGCATAGGAGTTTAATTTCTCCACTAAAATCTTGCCATGTGTGCTTTGGTGGCTAGGTTAGGGTCAAATCTGTTTTTTCTCTGAGTTTCCTATCTTGGAAAAGGAGAGAAGAATGGGGGTCGGGTTTTACACTAAAGAGAAACCAGAAAAAGATCGAGGGAGGGGGTAGGGTGGTGCTACTCTTCAAGGCCTGCCAGAACTCTTTAAGAAGCATAGGTAGTGTGCCAGGACAAGTGAGAGGGCTCATTGTGGGGTCAAAAGAGAAACTGTTAGAGGAAGCCTAGGGAAAGGCTTGGACGGAAGGAGCAAGAGTGAAGAGAAGAATCTATCCAGAGGCAGGTGGATCTCTGAGTTCGAGGCCAGCCTGGTCTACACAGTGAGTTCCAGGACAGCCAGAGCTACACAGAGAAACCCTGTCTCAAAAAAACTAAACAAAAATAACCTATTCAGGGATGGAAGTGTGTTTTAATTCTGAAACCACTATAAATCAAAAGAGAAAAGGATTTGCCCCTTCCTTCTGTCTCCCGATCTTGGACAGCAAAGTAAGGGGAACTCACGCCTGATTGGACTGTGCTTACTCCAGGGCCGGAAAACCCTGGCTGCAACACCTGCCCAGCCTGCCAAAACGCTGCCAGGCACAGGGACTGGCCACCACTCCGGCTGATGAGTGAAGGGTACCCCTGTGTGCTGCCTTTCTCTTTGCTTCCTGCCTAGTGTGCAGCCTCGGCCTGGCAGGGAGCCTCCAAGTAGGGCTTGTAGAGTGGGGCCCTCTAGACAGTACTTAAAACACAGTGATTTATGAGGTCCTAGAAGGGCCTGGGTGGGAAAGCAGAGAGGACCCCAGACTAGTTTCTATGAGGCTTCAGCACCCCACTGACAAGAGTCAAGGTACTCATCTTCTTGATGTCTGTGATCAGGCCAACTTTGGGACAGGGTATAGCCTTCACTTTTCCTGGGGCCCAAGACTGGGTCTGTGTTGAATAAGACCAGTAGAACTGGTTAGAATAAGACTAATGGACGTCTATGCAAATCCTTAACCTTGAAAGAAGCAAAGTGAGCAGCTCAGTAATGCTAGTTTTGTAGGATTTATTTTTTTTTTAACATGAAAGAATTCTTTTGAACCCTCCATGGCTCCAAGAAAATCTATTTGAAATGTCCCTTCTTATGGGGCCATGGGGTTAAGTGCCAGGGACGGTAGGCTAAATGCCAGGGATGCTGGTTGCATGGCTCTTGGGAGCAAGGCTAATGGCATCCCTGCTGTGGACTCAGGAATACCAGGCCCGGGCACTGGTTGCCCAGAGAGATGCAGCCATTTTTACTTCTAACTGAAGGACACCACCTTCTGGGATTTCCCCTTCTGCGGTGGGAAACAGAGCAGCAGATACCCAAAGGATCAACAGGGCCTGTACCCAAAGTGTCCAGGCTGGGAAGGAGCTCACATGAGCGCCCAGGGTAGGGTGATTTATGTAGTTCAGGATTTGGTTCCTGCTGGTGGAAAGAAGATGCATTTTGTGAGTGCTGCATGGTAATTGCCCTTCATAAGGATGATCTCAAAAGGTCAAGGGATGGGTCTTGAATAGCCCTAATGTCCCTGAAACAGTCCATTGTGTAGCTATTGTCTATACATGTAAAGGAACTCTTCTTGACCCTATTCAGACTTTTCACTTTTGGCCCCCAGGGTTTCCCAAGTGAATAATTACATACTACCTTATTCTAGAGCAAAATCTATCTCTTTTCAACAACAACAACAACAACAAAAAGTTCAATACACATTTTTTGAGCTCCTACTATGTATCAGATATTATGCTAGGTTGGGGGACATATAGATGAATAATACATGGTCACCTTTGGAGGGAGTCTGAACCCTGGTTTTCAAAATATTTCCCAATGGCCTTTGGAATTTAGTAAGCAAATCTGCATCTATCCCTTTCTATTTCATACACATGGATTACAAACTCAGTCTCCATCTCCCTGCAATCTTTTCTAAAACTCTTATTCATGGTGTATGTGTATATGTGTGCATGAGTTTGTGTGCACAATGTTTGTGCAGGTGCCCACAGAGGCTAGACAGGGTGCTAGATCCTATGGAACTGGAATTACAGGCCATTATGAGATGCCCAATGTAGGTAGTAGGTGCTGGGACCAAAACCCGGGTCCCCCACAAGAGTAGCAGATGCTCTTCACAGCTGAACCATTGTTCCTTCTTGCAATCTTTTAACTTGGCCTCATATGGTAACCTTCACTATGATCAATTTGGATGGCTTTCTCTGTACTCTAATAGGTCTTCCTTAGCAGACAGGATAAGCAGAATTAGGCTCTATCCTTTAAATGCAAATACTATACGAATGTGGACACCTGTTATTTGTTTATATACCCAGTAGTTATTGAATGCCTGCTGGGTTCATGCATTCTATTAAGTGAATAGAGTAGACACTGCCCTCACGGAAGCCACCATTTGGGTATGTGTTTGGGAAACAGAAGGTGAAGACTCCAAACACCACACAGATAAATAGGTAACTACAAACTGAGACAAATGTTATGAAGAAAGTACAGGGTGCTATCAGTGTAAAAGTGGTATTGTGGTATAATCTAGAAGGCTTAGAGAAGGTTCTCTTGAGGAAATGACATTTGAGCTGAGATCTGAAAGATTAGTGGACATAGATGAAGCAGAGTCCGGGGAAGAATGTTCCAGGCGAAGTAAAGAGCACATACAAAGGGCCCGTGAGAAGGGGAAGCAGCGTCCCTCAAGAACTGCAGGAAGGCCCATGATGCTGTAGCACAGAGCATGGCCAGAGGGCTGTATGTGAAGGACATGGAAAGTCAGCCAGAGGCCTGACCATTGAGCATGCTGCAGGCCTCTCTCACTGTGGGAAGGCACATGCGATGAAGGTTTGTACAAGTGCCTCCTTTTCTCAGGTTATTGTTGCTCTTCTCTTTCCTCCCTTAGGAGCAATAATGATGGTTTGAACTTCGAAGAACTTTCTTTCCCAGTGTCCTGGCACGGTGTGGTTATGCCTGGGTGCAGAAGATGCCCCCAAACTACTGGGTCAGCCTAGGTCAATGTGGACAGAAGGGCAGGGCAGAGGTGGGTGGAGTGCTTTGCCTGAGGTATCAGCTCCACAGTGACGTTTGGAACAGCCCCAAGACTAGAGTCCTTGTTCCCAGATAACTCTATCACACGTGCCTTCCCACCCCCACTGAAATGCTCCACCTGCCTTGCCTCCTACAACAGCTCTGCTCCCCGACTCAAACTGGGGAAGGTCTCTGGAGAAGAATTCTGACTCTGCCCAGCTCCTTGAGTCTTGTTCTGAGGCTCTCAGGCCACAGTTTTGTTGGGAAGTGAGGATATATACATATCCTAAATCATTTCCCAGAGGTACTATGGAAGCCATTGTGGGGGGGGGGGGTGATAATGGTCGGGCTTGGCCTTTCAGAAGCCCATCCTTCCTTTCATCTAGACTCATCTCCGGAGAATGTGGCTTGGTGCAGTGACATCTGCTGGCAAGGCTGGGCAGGTAATAAAATGACCAGATGCCCACTCATCTTCATTTCCAGAGTAATAAGTATATCATCATAGTAGACCTGGTGATATAGGCCTATAATCCCAGCCACTCACAGGCAGGAGGGCAAGTTCAAAGGCCAGCTGGAGCTATGGAGTGAATTCAAGGATGCCATGGGCAATTTAGTAAGACCTTGTCTCAAAAAAAAAAAAAAAGCAAAAATAAATAAATAAAGGGGCTAAGGACATATATTGCTCAGTAGTAGGGTACTTGCCTAACATTTGTGAGGTCCTGGGTTCAATTCCCAGTACCACATATACTTCTGAGATTGGACTGGAGCCAGTTGGTTGGTACAAAGCTGAAAGATCAGGCTGGAGAGATGGTTCCGCTGTTAAGAACACTTGCCACCCTTTGGCAGGACCTCAGTTCAGTTCTCAGCACCCACGCTGAGCTGTTCAGAACTTGCTTAAAACTCCAGTTTTAAGATGTAATGTCCTCTTCCGGCCTCTGCCTGTACCCACAAACAGGTGACATATATTCACACAGACACATACTCACACAATACTCACATAAACGAATTTTTTAAAAAATAAGAAAAGAAGAAAGGAACAAAACAACACCTTAAAATAAAGCTTAAAAAGGGCAGAATAGTCTGACCCCTAGGCTAGTTTGTGTTAAGTACTGAAAATACTTTTTCTAGCGGTGGCTCGCAACTCCCATGTTGGCCGGTTGATTCTCATTTAGGTACAGTTAGTCACAGAGGAAGTTTGGGTAAACACATGTAAATGACTCAGGCAGATCCATTCCTAGTCCTCATTTCTGGGAAAGTTTATTTCCACAAATAAAAAGTTTAAAAATAGGAGACGGCAAAGTCTTGTTTTTCTATTTTTAATTAATGAATTTATTTATATTTACTGAAATGGGGTCTCTCTATACAGCTCTGGCTGTCCTGGAACTCACTCTGTAGACCAGGCTAGCCTCCAATTCACAGAGATCCACCTGCCTCTGCCTCCCAAGCACTGGGATTAAAGGCCTGTGCCACCATGCCCATCCAGTCTTTTTTTTTTTTTAATTGAGGTTGGCCGGTTTGAGAGAACTTTTTTTAGGGTTCTTTCAGGTTACCAAGAAAATGCTGTCAACAGAAACATTCTCATGGTTTTACAATGGGTAGAAGAGAATAGCTTTTTTTCCCTTTCTGTCCTAGGGATAGCACCTCACAACTGCCAGGCAAACACTTCATCACTGAGATATGATCAGAGCGTTTAAGGTGAACCCTTAATACTATGTGGGGTAAGATATAACCTGCCTCCCTGCTTTCATGCACTTTATGTATGCATTCTGTTCAGTTTCCCTCTTTGTTATTATCGTGTGCACTTGACAGAGTTCACCAATGGTGTGACTGGGACGCCAAAGAGGAGAGAGCAGATAATACTAGAGAAAGAATGATGAAGCAAATATTCCGTCTTCTTAATAACAATTCCTCTGTAATTGAATGCTACTCAGATAAAGGCCACTCCACCCCCAATCTCTATTTCTCATTCAAACTTAAAAATCAAGAGTCCATTAGAGAAGTAGGAAATGAACAGAATTTCACAGAAATGAAACACACACACACACACACACACACACACACACACACACACACACACACACACCTAGAGCGCCATCCTCCTAAAAAACAAAATCAAAAGTATGAGGGACTAGGAATGTGGCTCAGTTGGTAGAGAGTGCTTGCCTAACATGCACAAAGTGCTGGGTTTGATTCCTAGTACAGTATAAAAAGAGGTGTGGTGGCCTATGCCGGTAATTCCATCACTTGGGAAATGGATGAGTTTGAGATCAGCCTGGGCTACATGAGGCCCTA
Source organism: Peromyscus maniculatus bairdii (assembly GCF_049852395.1). Lineage (NCBI taxonomy): Eukaryota > Metazoa > Chordata > Mammalia > Rodentia > Cricetidae > Peromyscus > Peromyscus maniculatus. Next base: position 82,205,943 of record NC_134859.1, on the reverse strand, counting down.
CCTCATTAAACAAACAAACAAACACCCAAACATTATTTGAGCTATGGTTCAAAATTTTAATTCTGGAACTATCTTGATTGGCATTCTTACACTAGTGACTGTGCACAACTCTTGGAGGGAAGAAAAAAAGAACACATTTGAGGGAGACAGAAAAGCAGGAGGGAGCCATAGGTGCAAGCAGACACTGCAATGTTCTGATATACAAGACCCCGAATACCAGGGAAATGAGAACACATTATACATCAGAACCGTAGTGCAATGGCACATGGTAGTTGTAGCTTCAGTTAGGAAAACCACAGAGATACATAGACAATGAGGAATGTTCTAGTTTGCTTCCTTGTGGCTGCGGTAAACTCCAAGACCAAATGCAATTTGGGTTAGGAAAAGGTTCATCTGGCTTCCAGGTTACAGTTCTGGGGAAGCCAGAGCAGGAACTGAAGCCGCGCTCCCGCAGCCACCTTTTCCATACCTGCCCATGGGTGACATCACTCACTTTGGATTGGGCCCTCCCACATCAATCATGCCCCTTAAGAGGGCTGGAGAGGCCAGGTGGTGGTGGCACACGCCTTTAATCCCAGCACTCGGGAGGCAGAGGCAGGCAGATCTCTGTGAGTTCAAGGCCAGCCTGGTTTACAAAGCGAGTTCCAGGAAAGGCGCAAAGCTACAAAGAGAAACCCTGTCTCGAAACCCCCCCCCCCCAAAAAAAAAAGTGGGCTGGAGAGATGGCTGAGCGGTTAAGAGCACTCACTGGCTGCTCACCCAGAGGATCTGGGTTCAATTCCTTGCATCTCCATGGTGGCTTACAATCATCTGTAACTCCAGTTCCAAAGGATCCAATACCTTCTTCTGACTTCCGAGAGCACCAGGCATGAAACATGGTGCACATACATGTAAGCAAAGTATTCATATACATAAAATCTTGTGTGTGTGTGTGTGTGTGTGTGTGTGTGTGTATGTGTAGCTTTAAAAAAGTAGCAGTAAATTTCAGAAAGTCTCACTTTCCTGATCGGCTTGTCCGGGTTAATAATTTTTGAAAGGCAGAGGGGGACTGCAGGCAGGTGAAAGTCATGCTCCACAGCCCCTCCTGCAAGCAGTTGGCCCAAGTTCATGACTTATTTGCTGTGTTCACTCAGCTCCCAGCTCAATACCTACCATATATCATAAGCTAAATATCTGATTGATGAATAAATGAAAATGCCTGCAATGTGGAAGTCTCAATCCATGCTGACTATGTACATTCCACCTTGAAGTATCAAAAGGAATTCGGTTTTCCTGGAATCCAAAACATGAAGGGCCATCCATAATGACAATTCCCTGGTCTTCTTGATAAGTGAATTTGGGCGCAGAGAACCCAGGGAGAGACAGTCTGTTAGAGAAAACCCAATTACACTGAGGAACATATGTTGCCCTGAGGCTTCTGCTGCCATAACAACATCATGTAACTATAACTACAGCCCTGGAGGGCCCTGGCCCCGTCAAATATGGAAAAGGATGTCTTCATCATAAGACAGGTTTGTGCTCAGATAGACTTCCCTGGAGGGTTTGGATCAGGGAAGGGAGATAAATTAAGTGGAAGAAAAGGGGGGGGGGGATGAAGGTCAGGAGGGAAGAACTGCTACCAAAGCAGCATAATGATTTTTTTTTTAAAGCAATTTTCAAAATGTGGTTATTTGACTGTTTAGCTTTGGTGGTTATTTATAACCCCAGCTGCAGAGGCGGGAAGCTGAGCTGGCGCCTGCTGAGATCTATCCAATAACTTCCCCCAGGGTGGGCTGAGGATGGGGCTAGGGAGGACACAAGAACCAACTTAACCAGTGGCTGGAACTTTAAGAGAAGCTCCAGGCCATATCCAGCAGGGGAAAGAAAGAAAGGTCCACCCTGACTTTTTGTTGTTGTTGTTGTTGTTGTTAAGACAGAATCTGTGTATGTAGCTCTTGATGGCCTGTAACTCTGTGTAGACAAGGCTGGCCTCCAGCTGCTTGCATCTGCCTCCCAGTGTTGGTATTAGAGGTATGAGCTACTACAACTAGCTGCCACCCCCCACCCCCCACCCCCCCTTTCAACTGTGTCTTGCTATGTAATTCTGGCAAACCTAGAACTCGCTATGTAGATCAGGCTGGCCTTGAATTTGCAGTGATCTGAACTTGCCTCTGCTTTGAGGTTGCTGCCATTAGAGGTGTGCTCCACCAGGCCAGACTGACTCTATTCTTTTTGTTGTGGTTGTTGTTTGAGACAGGGTTTCTCCGTGTAGCTTTTCGCCTTTCCTGAAACTCACTCTGTAGCCCAGGCTGGCCTTGAACTCACAGAGATCTGCCTGCCTCTGCCTCCCAAGTGTTGGGACTAAAGGTGTGCGCCACCACCACCACCACCTGGCTCTGACTCTATTCTTAAGGCAGATGTAAAGAAAAAAGATTTTAACATTAATTATGGTGACATCAGCAATTTCTGAGAGTCTCCTAAAGGGACAGAGGATAGATCAACACTTTTGGCTGGAAGTTAGAGATGAGATAGGTCTAGTTACAGTAGCATTGTCTTGAAAAGGCCCAGGCAGGCTTCTCTCACTTTACAAGAGAGCACCTGAACAGAGGGAATGTCTTCTCCCTAATCCTGCCAGGAATCACACCTGGTCAGAGAAAAGAGGACGACGGGATCTTTGCAAGTCTTTCCTAGCTAGTCATCACCTGGCCCTGGGGTCAGGAACATTTAATTTGGTACTACTCCGGTCACTGCTGAGTCCTTTAGAAGGCAAGCAGCAAGAGTGACGCTGGAGACTGCAACAAGCCAAAGGTCTCAGCTTTCAGGAACCCTGAGGCTTCTGAAGCAGGCAATGAGCAATCACACTTGTATTTGAAATATGGTACCTATCATTTTACTGGCAAAGGACTATTTCTTTTAACTCTTTGATTACTTTCTTTTAATAAAATCACTGTATTGTAATGAACTCACAAATAAAACATCACACAGCTAGATTAAGGGAGCTGCTAACACTTGCTGAGTCTCGAACTCTATCCCAAGCTCAGTGGTCCTCCGCAGCTGCAATGGCTGTTCTCAAGCACTGGAACCGGGCTCAGAATTTTACACCTCGACTATCAGATTCGTCTTTATTCACTTATCCACTGGAAAAGAAAAAAAGAAAAACTACGACAGAATTGAAACCAAGGGGAAAAGCTAGCCTTATATCCTCTTTCATGACTCATGTGTCCTTTTCCCTACACTCTGTCCTTCCTCATCACCTAATGTTACTCTTTCTTGGTAACTGAGGAACGTATAGGGCCCTCAGCAACGTTAGTGAGGAGACAAGACACAGATACAAGTGAGGACAATATAAAAGACACACGCGATTGCCCCGCTCTCCAGCCCACTTCGGCGACCCTCACCTTTGGCGAAGGAGACTGCAGCAGCCGTTGAACTAATCTACTTCGGGTTCCCCTGCCACTCTGATCATCCCTCTAAAAGCTGCCAGAAATAAATCTCTAAGATGCAAGTCTGATCATGGGATTGCTCTGCAGAAGTAGTTCAGGACCAGCCCACCACCTCCGATCCAGTCTCGATCACGGCACAGAAGACTCCGCATGAACTGGTTCCCAGCACCACTGTGGCAATCATTTCACTCCTGCTTGCAAAGTAAGTCACCCCAGACACCATGTTTCTCAACATGTCGTACTCTGCATGGAAAGCCCCTATTTTCTGTGTCATCCTATTAAATTCCATTTTTCATTCACCTCTCTTATGAATTTTCTCCTAAACTTTCCAGATGAAATATTCCACCTCCTTCTCTGTACCCAGTGGACCTTCCCTATACTTCTATTTTCTTTCCGTTTATCGAGAGAGGGTTTTTCTCCGTGTAGTTTTGGTGCCTGTCCTGGATCTCGCTCTGTAGACCAGGCTGGCCTCGAATTCACAGAGATCCGCCTGCCTCTGCCTCCCGAGTGCTGGGATTAAAGGCGTGTGCCACCGTCGCCCGGCTGTTTTTTCATACTCCATGGCATTTTAGAACTATGAGCTTACTGGCCAGTTTCCCTCACCAGACTCAGCTCCACTGAGGGAAGATGGTGTTTTCTTCATCTAGGTGTAACATGGTATCTGTGTTAATTGCTGGGTTCCTAAAGCTGATGCAAGGTTAAACAGGTAAATGTGATCACTGATATCATACCCAACATTAGGATGTTATAGTCATGATTAGGGAGACCACAAACACAAAAGCCTTTTCTAAGCTGGGCAGTGGTGGCACACGCCTTTAATCCCAGCACTCGGGAGGCAGAGCCAGGCAGGTCTCTGTGAATTCGAGGCCTGCGTGGTCTACAGAGGGAGATCTAGGACAGGCACCAAAGCTACACAGAGAAACCCTGGCTCGAAAAACCAAAAAAAGAAAAAAAGCCTTTTCTACTTTTCTAACTCAGGAACTTGCTGAGTATTTCAAACACTTGTTTCTTTTATTGCTCAGAACCACTTAGTAAGCTGGTCATTAGCACGAACACTTCAAGATGAAAAGACTAACATCAACTTAAAAACTTGTCCCAGAGCAACACAGAGAAAAATGACAGAGCCGATTCAAATGTAGGACTGACATCAAAGCCTCTTACTCGATGATGCTAGTAAAGCTGATGCATGAGGGGGATAGGAACCACGTTCCTCCAGGCTGGGAAACGGAGGGGGGAACAAAATAGCTACTAAACTTCAGGAGAACATGCAGCAGTCACGACAAAACAGTACGTGACTGTGCTCTACTGTCTTACAAACAGTAAACCAGGATAGACTTTCTGAAGAAAGAAAAGCAATTACCGAGGGCTGGAAGATGCGTCCAGGCAGGAAAACCCTATATAAGGAATACTGGCTGGCAAAACGGTGGGCAGTGCTTAGGTGGTCTGCCAGATATGGGTAAGTAGAGGCATCTAGGTGAAGGACTTGAAGCCAACAGTTCCTGTTTTTGCCATAACGAAAATAACTCTCAGTGTAAAGATTATAATTGGAGAGAGAGAAAGTAAACAAGATTAAAATAAGAAAATCAGGAAACAAATAACTGGGGAGAGGTAAGCCAGTGAGAGAGGGAGAAGGAGAGAGAGAAAAGGAGAGAGAATGAGAGCAAACCCAAGAGAAGATGCCGTTAGGATTCTACTTTCCCTGTTCCAAACATCCACTCTCACTTCAAGAATACATATTTTTGCCAAAGATCAAAGATCCTAGTGTTAGTTTTTCATCTTTTCCAGAATGCATTTTCAAAAGATAAGAACCCTATCTAAAAAGACTATAAACTAACAAAAATATTGAACATCTGTAATGATGTAAATGCTAAGAATAATCTGACTGAGTAGCAAGTATTCACTGTGGATTGAACATGGACTGGGTACTCTAGAAAGGCTGTACAGAAAAACTAAATATAAAATCATACATATATTTCTCTTCTTTTTTGGCAGGAGGGGGGTGTTGTTTTTTGAGACAGTGTCTCCTATAGCCCAGGCTGTCCTAGAACCATGGAGCTCATAACCTTAAACGGAATCGTCCGCCTCCTGCTCCAAGTACTGGGATTACAGATGTGTGCCACTGCAGCCAACTTAAATGATATTCTTCAAACATAGTTAGGGAGTTATAATATTCCAGAGTAACCCAGGAACACATCCATGAGTGTAAAAGAACAGTAATAGAATGAAATTAAACACGAGCGCTAAAATAATAGAGGAAAAAATGTGAGCCATCTCCCCCCCCACACACACACACAGGGTTTCTCAGCGTAGCTTTGGAGCCTGTCCTGGAACTCACTTTGCAGACTAACTAGGCCGGCCTCGAACTCACAGAGATCCGCCTGCCTCTGCCTCCCGAGTGCTGGGATTAAAGGCCTGTGCCACCACCGCCCGGCCGAGCCATTTTCAAGTGTGTTTTTATGTGAAGTTCAACCCACATAGACTGTTTCAAAGGTATTTATGCTAAGTACTAAAAATGAAATACTAAATGCTGCCTGTGTCAACAATGGCTCAAGCTATCCCCCAGGAGTGTGAGCTAAGGGTCAGGTACTTTTAACTCTGAAGAGTCCTCTGTTTAGCATATCAATCAGGTGTTTGTATTCTGTTCTTTAAGCCTCTCTCCAGAGGTTAGGTCTCAGATTGAAATTCTGATAGGCTGGTGACCTGAGTTTGATCCCTGAGACCCCCCCCCCCCCAAAGGTGGAAGGAGAGAACCTACTCCACAAAGTCGTTCTCTGAGCACACTCAGTCATGCGTGTACGTACATACACACACACACACACACACACACACACCCCACACACAAATATTCAAGCAGACAAATAAATTTGGAACCAGAATCCTAACTTGATAACTGAGCTTGCTTTGATTCCACCAAGTCGCTCCTCACCAAGCCTTGGTTCTCTCAAGTCCCCTCAGGTTAAAACTTCAAGGCCTGCTAATCACTTTCCTGCCTTTTCTTTTTTGAGAGAGGGCCTGGCCTGTGTGGAACAGCTAGCCTTTAACTCAGAGATTTGTCTGCCTCAAAAAGCATGCACCGCCACGCCCAGTTCCAGGCTTTTCTTATAGCTCTTCCTCCAGCCTTAACCAACTTCTCTTTCCTATGCCCTTTTATTATTACTTAAACACCCATTCCTTTGGGGGGGGGCTCCAGTGTCTTTAAAAATACTTCTTTCTCCACCTCCCACCCCCAATTCTTGGCTCTGGCAGTTGGGCTCCCGAGGTCACATGGGCAGAATGGAGTTCAACGCTTCTCCGACTTTGGTACAGCACCTAGAACCCTTCTATTGACATCACCTCATCGCCCCCTCTCCAGCCACCCGAAGCTCGCAAACCAAAGCAGAAAACTGCTGGGCCAGGGGCGTCTCAGCGCAGAGCTAAATTGGGAATTCTTTGGCGCTACGGCATTCGGAGAACAGCTCTGCATCATCCTGTATCGTGAACGTAACTTACTCGCTGTTCTCTTAATGCAAGGACAATGTCTCCTCTACCAGACAGGAACCTTCATGACCGACAGAACCCTGCCAATCCTTTATTCAAGCCCCGTTCACACCCCTCCGGAACAAGAATAGGTCTTAGAACAGTTTCTTCGGCAAAATATTTCTTCCCGACTCGGAGTTTACACGGTAAACGGAAACGTCCTTTGGCCGATTAGGAAACGAAAGGGTTAAAGCTCGACAACCTGATGGATTCTGGGGTTTTCCTTCCTCCACGCCAGAAATTAAAACGACCAGGAAGGGAGAGATTTTTTTTTTTGCCCAAGATAAAGATGAAAACTGTTAACTTCCACTGTCAGACGTCTGCCCCCAACAATCATGGCGACCTAGTCCCACAAAGGAGACCACACACCTAACTAAACATGGCTGGTCCGAGGTCTCATTATCGGCGGTGGTCCCTGCCCGACTCCAAAATGGCGCTCACGGGCCTCTTAGAAGTTGCAAACTTCCCAGCATCCTCTCTGGCCTAGACGTCAGGTGACGCGAGCCTCAGCCGGAAGTGAAGGAAAAAGCGCTTCAGCCCGCGGCGCCTGCGCAGAAGGCTCTAGACGCCGAGAGGCAGGAGGCACTTGGGATCGTCCGCAGGGTTTGGGACTGCTACAGAGGCCGCCACGGAGCCCGCCGGAGCCACCGTTCCTGCTGCTGCCGCCGCCGCCCGAATCGGAACCGTCGGGCTGCAGCCGCCGGCAATGCCGCGGAGGAAGGTGAGGACTAGCAGCGGAGGGATGGCGGGTTTCTAAGGCGAGTCGACTGAGGACCGTGACGCAGCTGGCCACGCCTCGCAGTGGTTGCGTTCCAACTTCCCGCTCCCCGACACCTAGCCTAGCCACCCTGCCTCCTCTCGGTACCAGGCAGAAAAATGTGGGCCCGACCCTGGCCTCGGCCTATGCTAGTGACTATTCCCGCCCTCTGCTTGCCTGGATCGGAGGCGCTCTTGTCAATTGGTCGCTGAAGCGTCTAGAAGCATATTGATTGGATGGGGACGCCGCCTATTTGGGCTCAACGGTCACCTCCCCGCGTGCGTGGGCGGTGTCTGGGTCTGGCCCCGGTGCCCTGCGACTGGCTGTGGAAAATGCTATCGCTTCTCCTCATTGGCCCCGCGTCGCAGTCTGTTCTTGTGGCGGGTGCGGTTTAGCAAGGCCTGGATTGGGTCGCCCGAGGCCCCGCCCTTCCGGGTAGAGATGGCGATAGGTGCAAAGACGAGTTGGGGAGACCACTTTCCTTTCCAGGTGCGGGGCACAACAAAGCGGAGGAATGGGTGGTGGGAAAGCCAGCGCCCACTCCCAAGGGATACCTTGCAGGCCTGTTGCAACTCAGACATCGTCTTCCACTTACTCAGTTTGACATTGCCTAGGAAGTGCATTTTGGAAAAGTAACACAAAACTTGTTGGAATTAGAAGGGTCCTTTGAATTTGGAAACCACACAAGGAAATATATGATGCTATATATGATGCATGCACTGGAGGGTGCGGGCGCGGGCGATTGACGGTGTATGCTAAGGCCTGAGCAGGACATCTAGCTTTTCTCTATGGCTTTCTTACTGGACCAGAATGCTCTCCAGATCCACCTGTCTTGTCTCCTCAGTGCTAGGATTCTAGGCTCGTGCATTTTTTTTTTTTATTTTAATGCATGCTGGAGATCTATACTGAGGCTTTTTTGCTTACAGCAGAGCGAGTGCTCTTGCCTGCTAAGCCATCTCTCCAGCCCTGACCCTGCTCTTTGCATTCTACAACTGAACATGTGGAGCACAGCTGAACTGTGTCTAGGCCACTTGTCAAGCAAAGGCAAGCCAGAACTACAGAACAAGTGTAATACAGTTCCACAAATGTTTACTGACCACTTGCTACATCCTAGTCGATAGGGCTTCAAAAATGATGAATGGTCACTGGTTTAAGGGCATCACAGTTGAGTGGGGAACACAGATAAAGATGTAACCACAGAAGGCTGCAATGTGGTCTCTGCTTGAAATTATGTAGACTGTAAAGAAGCAGTTAACTCAAATAAATGGTGAAGAGCTGACTTTCAGGGCTAAGCCAGGAAGAATTGGTAGAAGGTAATGGATTCCCATCTGGGTCATTGGATGAGGTGACTTTAAAGATTGCCTTTTATTTTAGTGATACTTTGTGACTCTGGAGCCTTTATGGTCAGATTATGAATGAAATATATGGGTGGATAGATGGTTGGTATTAAGATTTCTGCAGAAAGTATTCTTTACAGAGGATTTCCAGGTTGAATATTTACATTAATGTCTCTTAAAATGACTGGAATTGACAGGTTGTATTTATGTCCAGGTAGATCAAATGTAAGAGACATATATACTGGTATGTTGGAATAGGTCCAGTTTCCTTTTAGCATTTTCCAAATAACCAGAGTCCTGGGAAATGTAAATTCTTACTGGGTGTTATGGCACAAACCTTTAATCCCAGCGCTTGTGAGGTGGATCTCTATAGTTCAAGGTATACCTGGTCTACTTGTAAGCTCTTGTTGGTGTAGTGGTACACACCTACACATCTGTAGTCCTAGCACTCTGGAGGCTGAGGCAGGAAGATCACCATGAGCTCAAGGTAGACCTGGGCTATATGGTAAATTCCAGGCTAGCCTGTGCTGTGTAGGAAGATCCTGTCTTAAAAACAAGAAAACCACCAGGCGGTGGTGGCACACGCCTTTAATCCCAGCACTTGGGAGGCAGAGGCAGGCCTGGTCTACAGAGCGAGTTCCAGGAAAGGCGCAAAGCTACACAGAGAAACCCTGTCTCAACAAACCACAAAAAAAAAAAGAAAAAAAAAAGAAAAAAAAAAAAGAAAACCTCAAATGTAAATATGTTAGTAACTTGTTTGATGGCAAATCTGTCCTGAACTATTCTTAGGCTATTTGCTTTTTTATATATCTCATTTAGTGTAACACTACATTTCTGTTTGCTGTGGAAATATTAATGTGTTTAGTGTGGGGGTTATTTGCAGAATATATGTGTTCTTTCTAAAAAATCTAAAGAATTATTAACTCCAAACATACTCGGCAGCTTATTCTTTGAATAACCAACTTTGACTTGGAGCTCAGGTGTAGCTCAGTAGTGTGTGGTTAGCACCTTGAAGCCCCAAGTTCAGTCCCTAATGCATCCCACTCCCTGCCCTGCCCAGTATATTAGGACTTAAGTTTGAAGTGTTGTAGTGATTTCAGCAAGTTTTCTCCTATTTCTGGCCTAGAAAAGGGCATAGTGTAAGTGCTTAAATGATAAAAGTAATCTTCATGGCTAATCACTCCTTAGGAGGCCAACTGACAATTATGACTAGGATGTGAGGTGAGTTTTAAAAAACCTGGCATATGAGACTGGAGAGATGGCTCAGTGGTTCAGAGCACCTGTTGCTCTTGCAGAGTACCTGGGTTCTGTTCCAAGCACCCACAGGGTGGCTCACAGCCATTTGTGACTCCAGTTCCAGAAGGTTTGACAACTTCCCTTGACCTCTGAGATCACAGACATGCAGGCAAAACGGTCATACATATAGAATAGAATAATTTTAAAAAAATCTGGTTTGACCAACTATGAGTCTTTAGTATAAAATTCCTTTTCTAGCACTTAAAACATCTATGTGGCGAAACTTTAAGGACAGATGGCTAAGAAAATAATTTGTATCTTTTTCTTAAATTCTTTTGGGATTAGAGTTATAGACCACAACATGATTGTTGTGTTTTTTGTTTTTTTTTTTTTTTTTTTTTTTTTTTTTGTTTTTCGAGACAGGGTTTCTCTGTGTAGCTTTGCGCCTTTCCTAGAGCTCACTTGGTAGCCCAGGCTGGCCTCGAACTCACAGAGATCCGCCTGGCTCTGCCTCCCGAGTGCTGGGATTAAAGGCGTGCGCCACCACCGCCCGGCCTGATTGTTGTGTTTTTTGAAATATTTTTTTTGTATGTATAGTGTGTGTATATGCATGTATGTAATATAGATTTACCATATATATGTAGGTAGGTACCTGGAGAGTTCAAAAGAGCTTATTGACGCTCCTAGAACAGAAATTACAGGCAGTTGTGAGTCCCTGTGTGTGTGTTGGGAATAGAACCCAGGACCTCTACAAGAACAGCATGTGTTCTTAACCAATGAGCCATCCCCTGCTCCATATTTTGAAATGATGTATTTTTTTTAATGTGGGGCTTTTTGTTTGTTTGTTTGTTTTTTGGAGTCAGGGTCTCTCTGTATGTAGCTCTAGGTGTCCTGAAATTCACATAGATCTTCCTACCTCTGCTGGAGTTAAAGGCATGTGTGCCAGCATGCCCAGCTAATATGATTTTTGTTGATGGAGTGCGAACACAATTTACCCTGAAGTTAAATGGGGCCTAACATTAACATTTTATACACTATCTTGGACTTTTTCTTTTCTTTTTTTTTTAAAGATTTATTTATTTATTATGTATACAGGAGAGGATGCCAGATCTCATTACAGATGGGTGTGAGTCACCATGTGGGTGCTGGGAACTCAGGACCTCTGGAAGAGCAGTCGGTGCTCTTAACCTCTGAGCCATCTCTCCAGTCCAGACTTTTTCTTTTTTTAAAGAAAGATTTAGTTATATTGTTCTAACTATGTGTATGTATGTATGAGTACAGGTGCCCCAGGAGGCCCGAGGCATTGGTTCCCCTGGAGCTGGAGTTACAAGCAGTTGTGAGCCACCATGTAGGTGCTGGGAATTGCACTCTGGGCCTCTGCCTGAGCTGTCTATGCTCTTAGCCACTGGGCTGTCTCTGCTGTTTCTTTTTTTTTCTGACATGGTATGCTAGCCAGACCATTTTGATTTGGGTGTTTTGTTGTTGGGTTAGGTGCTTTTATTTCCAATTTGTGCTAATCTTTTATGAGAGTTCTAATGATTCAGTCTGAATTGTTTCAGAATTAGTGATAATACAATAAGAATTACTTCTCTTTCCAAGTGTGTCTTACTTGTAGGGTATTCAGCTGAAATGTGTGAGATGGACAGTTCTGAGCAGGGAGGGGAAGTTGTGGTGGAGTCCTTTCTTACATTGAGACTTGGTACTTGAGCATCGTGGTTCATTTTACTTCCAGTGCTACTAGAAGCCCACAGTAAATGCGTCCATGCTAATGTCTGGATCTATGGTGTTACAGAGGAATGCAGGCAGTAGTTCAGATGGAACCGAAGATTCCGATTTTTCTACAGATCTTGAGCACACAGACAGTTCTGAGAGTGACGGCACGTCACGACGGTCTGCCCGAGTCACCCGCTCTTCAGCCAGGCTAAGCCAGAGTTCTCAAGGTAAGAGTCGGATGTTCCTCACAGTGGACAGATTGGGATCATTGTATGTGCTAGTTCATAAGGAGACTAGTCCTTTGGCTTAGTGTAGAGGATAGAATGTGTCAGAGTGTAAGGCAAATGCAGAAACAGCCGGTGATTCATCAAAATGATTCCTGTCGGATACCATGTCCTGTTTATAGGCTGTAGCTTGCATAGATTTAAGACACAGGTGTCTCGTCACTTTTTTTTTTAAGACTTCATGGTGTTATCAGTCATCATAAAATGGTGAATTGGGAATGTTATCACTTTGTAAAATGGCTTAGGGGCTTAAAATGCCTATTGAATGTGGTAGTGAGGCTTAATGCTTTTAAAAGCATGTTTAATTATGGAATGTAGAGTCACATTTGTTAGATATAACAGTGTGTGAATAAATCCCCGGAATTTTGCTTTGGTAGTGAGAAAACACAGGCTTGTGCTTGGAAGGTAGTTGGAAGGCTCGTTAGTGTACTTAGCCATTTGGGCTTGTTTGGTGGGTAGCCTTTGCCCCTTATAGTTCTGTTCAGTGTGGAAGCGAGGTTTCAGAGAATACACAAAGGGGGTGGAGTGAATGGAAAATGGCTGCGTGTAGTAGTGCATGCCTTGAATCCCAGTACTTGGGAAGCAGAGGTGTGTGGATCTCTGAACAAGGCCAGCTTGGTCTATATAGAGAGTTCAAGGCTAACCAGAGCTACATACTGAGACTCTGGTTCTCCCCCTGCCCCCTCCAAAAAGTGTATTTATGTATGTATTATCTATTTATGATAGATAGATAGTTACAGATAGAAATATATGGATGTGTGTATGTGTGTGTATGTGCACACATAAATAAATAAATGTGATTTGTTAAAGAATCCTGTGGAAGTCCAGAGGTGGGGCAACCGCATTGTTGTCTAGTAGGAGTCTACTAGGATTTTACAAATTGAAAGATGAGAAAAATGTTTGAGGCAGAGGGAACCATATATGCAAAGAGTTCTTAGAAACTGTAATTAGCAATGCCCAAAAGGTGATGGATATTCAAAACAGCTAGACACATGAACTTGGGGTCTCTGCAGTTATTTTATTTCCTAGTTCTATGGCCACAGAACTGCACAATTCTTGAGCATCAGCACAGGGTAAGACTACCCTCCCTTGTGTGAAATATAGACAGCCTTGTGAAAAGAGCCCCTGAAAGTATATGAACTTGGGGACCTGGCTTTATACAAACTTACCTCTCCTGACAGCTGGAGAATTTCAACTTGTGGTTCATACATTGTCATAGGATGTTGTTGTATAAAATATTCAATTTCAACTTTGACTCCCTTCCCTTGTTGGAGATGTGAAGGTCTGGGAAGGCTTCACAATAAGTTTATGGAAAGAATTTACAGGGCTGAAGTGATGGCTGAGCGGTAAGAGCGCTTAGTTGCTCTTTCAGAATACCTGGGTTCAGTTCCCAGCAGCCACGTGGTGGCTCACGCCATTAGTAACTCCAGGGGATCCAATGCCCTTTTCTGCTCATACACGTAAAAATAAAATACAGCTTAAAAAAAACCCCAAACATAAAACATAAGTTTCATTTGTTTGTTTTGAGCCAGTTTATTCTTATGTAGCCCAGGCTGGACTATACATTACTATCATTTTGCCTCAGACTCCCAAGTACTAAGAATGCTTAAGACACTGGGTCTGTCTTAAAAATGTTTGTACTTTTTGAATCCATTATGACTTCACATAAAAAAACAAGGATAATCAGAAAGAATAAGTAATCTCCTAATACAGTAGTATTTATGTATTGCTCTGTCAGCTTTAGGACATCTGTATTATGATGGACTGTAGCCAGGGAAGAAATGGGCAGTGCAGTTAGTACTGGTAAAGAACTGTCCTTGTAATGTCGAGGGTATGCTGCTAGGCTCTCGCTCTCACTCTTGCTCTCTCCCTCCCTCCCTCCCCTCCCTCCCCTCCCTCTCTCTCTTTTTTTTTTCCAAACTGAGGTAAGTATTTTTCTTTTTTATGGGAAAGAAGCCAGCTTGGCGACATTAACTTGCCTGAGCTGCCACATGTGGCTGCTGTGTGGAGTGGGATCGAATGGCGTTCAGTCTTCACTACAGAGCTAAACTCTCATGTTCTGCTGTCGTGTGTCATTTGGTGAGACTGATAGAGTCTCAGGACTTGTTGGGTTTGGTGAAATGTGAAGAGAAGGAACTGCGTTCTTACTAATGGTGTGGATGGGAATAAAAAGGTTTTTCTTCTTTTTTCCTTAATTTTATGGCCTTTTAAAACTGGGATCAGATTCCAGCCCTGTTCGAAATTTACCATCTTTCGGCACTGAGGAGCCTGCCTATTCTACCAGAAGAGTGACCCGTAGTCAGCAGCAGCCCACCCCAGTGACTCCAAAAAAGTACCCTCTTCGGCAGACTCGTTCATCTGGCTCTGAAACGGAACAGGTGGTTGATTTTTCAGATAGAGGTAAGTGGACCTGTATGAGTTGTTTGTGTACAGAGGATCTGGTCAGTTGTCTTTCTGATTTGGCACTGCAGAGAGATACTGTCAGAGTTTAGGTAGGCAAATATTGTTTAGCTGATTCCTGTTTGTTTGTTTGTTTGTTTAGGGTTTATGGCTTTGTGGTTTATGAAATAGGGCTCGCAGAATATAGCCTCAAACCTGTGATTCTCCTACCTCAACCTTCAGAGTGCTGGGACTACAGATGTGTGCCACTATGCTCAATTTATCTAATTTCTTACTGTCTTGCACAGTCTTATTTTGATTGCTGGAGTGTTAAGGTCCAAGCAGCTGGAGTGTATTAGATTGGCTTTGTAATAGGGAAAAGGAGGTAGAACTTTCTGAACCTCTACATGAAGAAGGTGTGAGCCGTGATTACTAGTCCATTTTCCCTCCAGACTGTTGACTAGAAGAAACCTTTGGTAATAGACAGTGGTAAGTTACTGAGGTTGTGACCTAGTAGTTCAAGAGCCTTACAGCAAGAGGTGATAGAATAGATCTTACAAGCTACTAAGATTCTTCAGCCAGGTAATGTGGTTGGTTGATTTGCACAGTTTCAAATGGTTTGCCCAGTTACAGGTTGTTTTTTTTTGTTTTGTTTTGTTTTTGCTTTTTTACTTTTTTGGTAGTACTTGGAAGTACAAAGATTTCCATATAAAAATCTGTACTAATTTTTAAATTTTCATTTATTTATTTTATGTATTGGTGTTTGGTCTGCATGTAAGTCTGTGAACCACGTTTGTGCCTGGTACCCATGAAGGACAGGAGAGGGCAGGGCCTAAGATCCTCTGGGATGGGAATTAAAATTGTGAGCTACTGTGTGGGTGCTGGGAATGAAACCCAGGTCCTCTGAAAGAATAGCAGTGCTCGTAACCAATGAGTTGTCTCTCTAGCCCCAGTACTTAATTTTTTTGGTTGTTTATTTGTTTTTGTTTTGTTTGAGACAGGATCTCTATGTAGCCCTGGCTATCCTGCAGCTCACTATCTAGATCAGACTGGCTTTGAATTTATAGATCAATAGTTAATTTTTAAAACAGGAAGATCTGGGAATATTGGATGGCCATCTATCCACAGTAATTATTAACTGGAGCTGAATAATGTTATCATCTTTTGATAGACAATGAGATTATTTGACCATGTCTAACCCTGTAGGTATCTGGTTTGTAATCATTGATTTAAGAGTTGACCAGGTGTGGTGGTGCACACCTTTAATCTCAGCACTCAGGAGGCAGAGGCAGGTAGATTTCTGAGTTCGAGGCCAGCCTGGTCTATAGAGTTAGTTCCAGGACAGCCAGGACTACACAGAGAAACCCTGTGTGGACAAACAAAACAGAGGGTGCAGTCTCTGGTGCCGGAGAGATGGCTCAGTGGTGAAGAGGACAAGTGCTGCTCTGTCTTTGCAGGGGTAGGGGGCAGATTCTCTACATATCCCTGCATGTCCTGGAACTCACTCCGTAGACCACGCTGGCCTCAAGCTCAGAGAGATCCTTTGCCTCCCAAGTGCTGGAATTAAAGGCATATACCCTGCTTGCTCTTTTTTTTTTTTTTTTTTTTTTTTCCCTGGGACTCACTTGGTATCCCAGGCTGGCCTCGAACTCACAGGGATCCGCCTGGCTCTGCCTCCCAAGTGCTGGGATTAAAGGCGTGCGCCACCACCGCCCAGCTCCCTGCTTGCTCTTGTAGAGACCTGAGTTAGGTTCCGGGCACACGTCTGGTATCTTACAACTGCCTGTAACTCCAATTCTAGGAGGTCTGACACACTGTGCTGGCTTCTGCCAGCACCTGCATTTGTGCCCATGTACACATAATTAAAAATAAAATCTGTAAAAGAAAAAACAGGAATATGGAATTTTTATCCAAGCATTTGGGAGGTAGAGGCAGGTGGATCCCTATGTGTTTAGGTCCAACCTGCCCTACATAGAAAGTTCCAGGCCAGCCAGGAATAATAATAAATAATAAATAATGAGAGTCTTGTTTTGTTGTTGTTGTTGTTGTTTTAAAGACAAAGTGTGAATTTCAAGATTATGAGACCCCAGTAACTTCAGGCACCAGGCATGTTGATAGTGTACATACATACGTGCAGACAAAACATTCATACACATAAAATAAGTACTGAAAATTTTGAGTCAGTTTCATTTCTTTACTTTTTTTTTTTTTTTTTTTTTTAAGTGGGGGCTTGGTTTTGAGACAGGGTCTTTTTTTTTTAAGATTTGTTTATTATGTATACACTATTCTGCCTGCATATATGCCTACACACCAGAAGAGGGCACCAGATTTTATTACAGATGGTTGTGAGCCACCATGTGGTTGCTGGGAATTGAACTCAGAACCTCTGGAAGAACAGCCAGTACTCTTAACCTCAAGGCCATCTATGTAGCCTTGCTATGTAGTCCAGACTGGCCTTGAACTCTTCATAGAGAATGCCTGCTTCTGCCTCCTAAGGCAGGATTAAAGGAACATACCACCACACCCAGCTCATTTATTTTCTGTCTTGTGTATCTCCAGGAAGGGAAATGGGTTGATTATTTATTTACTTACTTTTCTAATAAAGAACATAATACATTTTGGTAAACATACTTTCAAATGACAGTAAATAGTTTTAAGTTTCACTACTGAACAACACTTGGAATGGTGAGAACATAGTTATCATACTTGAGTGCTTTTGATAATATTTCAAGGACTTCATTTATATTCAATTTTTGATTATCCTGGATTAAAAGCTTAGGATAAACAGAGAAGTAGTTGAGCCCCAATTTACATCCAATCAGAATTTAAAGTTACTCCAAAGTGATGATTTCGATGTCTTTTTTTTTTTTTTTTTTTTTTTTTTTTTTGGTTTTTTTTTTTGAGACAGGGTTTCTCTGCGTAGTTTTGCGCCTTTCCTGGAGCTCACTTGGTAGCCCAGGCTGGCCTCGAACTCACAGCGATCCGCCTGGCTCTGCCTCCCGAGTGCTGGGATTAAAGGCGTGCGCCACCACCGCCCGGCGATTTCGATGTCTTATAGCTGATAAGTAGCTAAAAATGACTGGTTAAGGTCTTGGAGGCCGTAGACGTAGCTCACTTGTAGACTGCTGGCAGAGCATGTATGAGGCCCTGATTCTGTTCCTAGCACTTGACAAAATGCCTACAAGCTCAGAACTAGGGAAGTAGAGTCAGGAGGATCACATATTTGAGGTCATTCTTAGCTACCTAGAGTTTGGGCTATGTGACACCCTGTCTTTTCAAAAAGCTTGTAGAAAGAGAACTGCAGAGTCCATAAACTCTTCAGTCGAGTGAATCTTCCAATTAAGGGACCCACTCGCCAGTTCTACTAATTGCTTTTTCTTTAGAAACTAAAAATACAGCTGATCATGATGAGTCACCACCTCGAACTCCAACTGGAAATGCACCTTCTTCTGAGTCTGACATAGACATCTCTAGCCCCAACGTGTCTCATGATGAGAGCATCGCCAAGGACATGTCCCTGAAGGACTCAGGCAGTGACCTCTCTCACCGTCCCAAGCGCCGTCGATTTCATGAAAGCTACAATTTCAATATGAAGTGTCCTACACCAGGCTGCAACTCTCTAGGTGAGTGTGCCCCCCAGCTTTGTGACTGTTGGGTGGTACAAGGAGCCCATTGTGATCCAGCTTTTCAGACCCTTCAGTGGTTATGAACTCAGAGCAGTCATGAATGAAAACTGTTCTTGACCTGTTGTCCATGCATAATAACAGATCTAGTTGCAGGGAAATATAACTGTGATGAACCGTTCACTTCACTATGTGCTTTTCCCAGTGAAAAATTCCCTCCTTTCCTCAGCAGAGAGAAACAAAAATGGAAAACAAGTTCTCTTGAAATGCCTCATCATGTGGCACAGGGTTGATGCTTATGAGGATTAACACATATATAAGACACATACTATCAAGTATAAGATAATGTCTAATAGTGGATGCACAGCTACAGATGATAAGGAAATGAGGAAAACAGAATTCCTAAGAGGCCATACATCTAAGAGCATATGCATGAGACCTGGCCTTTTATGACCAGGAGTTTCAAATTCCTATGGCTTTGTGTATTGAGTAAGTATATAGATGGAAGAAACTTCTCTGATAACTGTCTTTTGTTTTCTCCAGACTTTTTTTTTTTTTTTTTTTGGTTTTTTTTCGAGACAGGGTTTCTCTGTGTAGCTTTGCGCCTTTCCTGGAACTCACTTGGTAGCCCAGGCTGGCCTCGAACTCACAGAGATCCGCCTGCCTCTGCCTCCCAAGTGCTGGGATTAAAGGCGTGCGCCACCACCGCCCGGCTTCTCCAGACTTTTAACTTCTGGTGAATCACGTTAGGGTTTCTGGCAGTGATTTGAAGCTTAGTTGTACTGCTTGAGTGAGCTGGGGTGTAGCTGTTGCGAGTGAGCCTTTGCCTGAAGTTGGAAGGTGCTGGCTGATAGATAAGGTGCCTTTCAGTATGGATTTATCTTTATGCTTGTACTGTGGTCTATGATGTGTGCCCGCAGTGTTATGTGTTTTTTAAAGGTAAATAATTTTAAACATGCTTTGTTAAAGATGCTAGTGATTAGAAGCAGTTGGTAAATTGGTGTCACTACACTTGCTAAACAGAACTGCCACAGCCTTTTTTTTTTTGTAAAATGTGCAGTTTTTGAAAGCAAGCTTGCCAAGTAGTGATGCTGCACTTTATACATGGTATTTGATCAGAGAATAGTTTTTCTCTTAAGAAATGGCCTCATGTTGCTTAATGGCAAGGATATATTTTGAGAGCATATACTTTGACAAACTTAGATGATTTAGCCTACTGTACACTTAGGCTGTGGGGTATGCGCATGTATTTGTATATAGCACAGCCTATTCCTCCTGCACCCTAGTGAACCAAGCGGCCTGCAGTAAGTCAGACAGAAGAACATGGTGCGGTTTAGAGACTCAGTAAACTCAAAATGTCTGGGATGCTTGCACTGTAAACTGGATGCTGCTTTACTGTGAGCTTTTCTATTAATCAGAAGGACTACACTGCAATAAAGATGAGCTGGGTATGTGGCAAGTGCCTTCACTTCAGGTCTGGGGAGACCTAGGGAGAAGGCAGTTGAGTTCAAGGCTGCTCTGGGCTGTCTAGTGAGACTATCTCTAGGTAAATAAGAAAAGGATGAAAATATAATGCCCTAAACCAATAACATAGTTGCTTATATTGTCAGTCATTATGTGCTATATAGAATTAATTGTATGTGTCGTATTTTTCTATAATCAGCCTAGTAGGTTTGTTTATATCAGTGTGACCACAAATACATGAGTTGTGCATCCCACTTTACCCGTTGTGGCAACTGCAATATCACAAACTGTAGGAACTTTTCAGCCCCACTGTAATATTATGAAACCCTTATTTGTGTGGTGCTGTTTTTGTTTTTAGAGGTCCCCTGTTTACTGAACCATTAGGCAGCGTATGACTGTGTGTGGCTCTCTAAAGTTGTAATCTGTTTCCTCTCACCTTAATTTTTTTGAGACAGGTTCTTGCTGACCCTGACTGGCCTGGTGGTCACTGTGGAGCCTACACTGGCCTCAAATTTATAGAAATTCTCTTTAAAAAATTTTTTTAAAGATTTTTTTTTGTTGTTATTTTGAGATTTATTTTATGTATATGAGAATTTTGCCTGCATGTATGTATATATACTGCATTTGTACCTGGTGCCTGAAGAGGTCAAAAAGGTTGTAGGATCCAAACTGGATTTACAGGTGGTTGTGGGTGCTCGGATCTGAACCTCCGTTCTCTGGAAGAGCAACGAGTACTCAAAAACTTCTGAATCATCTCTCCAGCCCCTAGAGAAATTGTTTCAGCCTCTCAAGTGCTAGCATTACAGGCATGTTCCACCATGCCTTACTAAAAGTACAATCCCAGAGAACTGACCACATGAATGTTGTAAATACCATTCCTTCATAGTTGGATTATTTTCACCTTTCAAAGCTTACTCTATGGATTATGCTGTGAGTTTTTGTTTTTATTTATTTTTGAGAATTTCATACTGTATGTTTTGATCAAATGCTTTCCCCTAACTCCTAGATTCAACCCCACCTCCCTGCTGTATAATTTTAAAATCCCAATGTCTCCTTAACCCAAAAATTACAACTTTTCACCATGAAAGAATAGTGAACTTTTTGAAAGAAAATTGTGTGCTGTGTGCAGGTGCATGAGCCAGGTGCACACCTATGGCAGGTAGATGAGGGTGTTGGGTGTTCTTAGAAAGGTGAAGGTTTTTGTAGGCTTACAGTTTAGCTTGACTAGTTTGTCTTTTTCCGTTATTAGCATTATCTCTCTGCTCTTTGAATCATTGGTGTTTTATAATCCTCTTGGAAGAGTGTAGCAAAGAAATAATGTTCAGTTTTCTGTGTTTTTAAAGTTTATTATATTATGTGTATAGAGGTGGGTGCACTTGTCACAGCATGGGTGTGGAGAATAGAGGCTCTTCTCTTCTTCGCCTTTATGTGGGTTCCAGGGATTGAACTCATATTGCTGAGCTTGAGTTCCAGCACAGCCAGAGCTACATAGTTAGATCCTGTCTCAAAACAGAGAGAGAGATAGAGACACAGACACAGCCAGACAGACACTGCCTAAGGAGACCGAGGAAGATGGTTCTGTGGGTAAAAGTTCTTTCCTTAAAAGCAAGCCTGACAGTGGGACCCTCATAAAGTGTATCTGTTAAGCCCAGCATTCCTACTACTCTGAAATAGGAGGCAGAGGTAGAATTATTATTGGAAGCTGGAGAGCCAGGAGTATAGCACCCAAAACAAAAAAGATCCTGCCTCAACAAGGTGGAAGGCAAAAGAAACAAACACCACATGTTCTCCTTCATGTGCAGATCTTTTTATACACGCACTATACATGTACATATGGGCACAAAATAACATGTAAAAGAACAAGAAAGGGAAAATAATAGCTGAATAGGACTGAATGCAAGTAATGGACACTTAAGTCATGAAAGAGAGTATAAAGCTAATATTCTAGTTTTAACTCTGTCATGGGTTGTTTTGGGTTTGTTGGTTGGAGAGGTGCATATATTTAATAGTGAAGTATGAAACCCATTGTAAAACTCCACAGCTTTAGATTGGTTATCTTAACTGGACAGAAATTCATTGAAATCTCTGGTTATTCCCTGGGTTGTGTGAGGTTTTTTGTTTGTTTGTATGTAGGCTCTTTATAATAATAAGTTTTAATAAATTATAAACAACAACAAAACCAAGGTGAAGGTAAGAACCATTTTCCAAAAATTGTCCTCTTTAGCACACACACATTAATAATAGTAATAATAACAACAACAGTAATAATAACACTTGTCTAGCTGGATAGCAGTGGCACATACCTTTAATCCCAGCTCTCAGGAGCCAGAGGCAGGGGTATCTCTCTTAAGTTCGAGGCCAACATAGTCTATGGAGTGAGTTTCAGGACAGTCAGGGCTACACAGTAAAACCCTGTCTCAGAAAAAAAACAAGAACAAAACAAAACAAAAACCTGTCTGAAAAATAGAAGAATGAGTAGAAATATAGTTCTGTGATAGAGTGCTTGTCTAGCATGGTGTAGGCCCTGGGTTCTGTTCCCATTCACCCCAGGAAGGAGAGCGGGAAGACAGGAAGACTGACTGCCTTTTAGTTAGTCATCCGTAGTGTTTTCCCCAAGAAGGCCTTATGCTAACTGCCCTATCTTAGAGTTTAGTTATAGAAGTCCAAAGCTTTAAATATTCATTCTTCAAAAAAAAAGCATGTTGAATCTTGTTCGAGATTATCCAAATATGTTTCCATCGGGCTGGAGAGATGGCTCAGTGGTTAAGAGCACCTGCTGTTCTTCCAGAGGTCCTGAGTTCAATTCCCAGCAACCACATGGTGGCTCACAACCACCCGTAATGAGATATGGTGCCCTCCTCTGGCCTGCAAGGATACATGCAGACAGAACACAGTATACATTTAAAAAAAAAAAAAAAAAAAAAAAGTTTCCATATTGTAGAAATGGCCATTTTCTTCTTCTATTTGTTTGTTTGTTTGTTCTTTGAGACAGGGTTTCTCTGTGTAGCTTTGCGCCTTTCCTGGAACTCACTTGGTAGCCCAGGCTGGCCTGGAACTCACAGAGATCTGCCTGGCTCTGCCTCCCGAATGCTGGGATTAAAGTCGTGTGCCACCACCTGGCCATTTTCTTCATTTTTAATGAATTTCTTTTGATTATTGAAAGGTTAAATGTAGATTAGGATAGTTTTGCATAGTAGAAAGAACAGTATACTTCTTTTAAATTCATTAGACCAGATTAACTTAACAAAGGTTTTATTCGTTTGTTTGTTTGGTTGGGTTTTTTTGTTTGTTTGTTTTTTGAGACAGAGTTTCTCTGTGTAGCCCTGGCTATCTTAGAACTCACTCTGTAGACCAGGCTGGCTCTGAACTCAGATCCACCTGCGTTTGCCTCCTGAGTGCTGAGATTAAAGATATGCACCACCCCCACCCAGCTGCAAGTCATGATCTTGACAGCACTTCCTTTTGGTAACATTAATTTGTTAAAACGCAAAGTAAAATAGCAGATTTGTTGTCAAGAAAAAAAATCTCATTTCGTAAGTGTGCATGTTCTTCCTGGAAATTAAGTTTTCCCTCCTTTAACAGGACATCTTACAGGAAAACACGAGAGACATTTCTCCATCTCAGGATGCCCGCTCTATCATAACCTCTCAGCTGATGAATGCAAGGTAACCGTGTGCTCCTTTATTCAGAGTGTGCTCTTGAATGCTTGCTGCTTGACCTGAACTTTGCTAAGCTCCCGGGGTACAGCAGTAACAAGGGGACAAGGTCTTGTTCTTCCATGTCAGTGGAAGAGCAATGAATAAAAGTTTTTTTTTAACAAACACTAGCTACATGAATAAATAAAAGAATTGTCATATGTAATGAGTGTTAGGGAAGAACTTAATATCTTCAGAATATTGGGAACTTCACCACTAGCACATTCATTCCCTTGGTAACTGACTTCATATTCTGCCAGGGACAAACCTTTTCTTCTCAGGCAGAGTTTGCATAGTTGATCCCACTGTTCCCCTTTAGGTTTCTACAAATCCGTGAAGCTGTTTTGCTTTTTCAACCATTTTCAAGTGTCCCTCTCCTGTTCATTTCTGCAGAATACTGTTCCTCTCTGTTCCTATCAGTCACATCTATTCTTGGCTAGTTCTTTTATATTCTTCAAAATACAGTTCCTAAATAACCTTTGGGACTTGGGGTTGATGTGTTTGAGACTCGAGCCTAAGATCTCTTTTGTGCATTCCTGTGTGGGTTCCTGCTACCAGAATGGAATCATGCTAATTATGGGGAAGCAAGAACTGCAAATAGTAATTAAATAGAGGGCTCAGGTAGTCTTTGGACAAGTTATCCAAACTAAGTACTTAGACTGCACCAAAGTGTTCTTTTTTGTTCTTTGTTCACAAGGCCTGGTCACAGGTTTATGCTTGTGTGAGCAGGTCTCATTTGGAAAAGAAGTCAATTTCCTGTTCTCCTTTCCTCGGAAACTTGCTTGTATTTACAAGGTCTCAGGGTGGGGTTGGGAACGTGTTTCTTCACATGTTTAAATTTTCACCAAATAAAACTTGAAATGCTTACAGCATGTATTTTTCATGTTGTCAAAGACCCTGCTCTTTGTTT
The DNA here is from genome assembly GCF_049852395.1 of Peromyscus maniculatus bairdii. Lineage (NCBI taxonomy): Eukaryota > Metazoa > Chordata > Mammalia > Rodentia > Cricetidae > Peromyscus > Peromyscus maniculatus. The sequence continues at coordinate 82,181,607 of NC_134859.1, read as the reverse complement.
TCATTCCAAATCTGTCTGAGACAGTTTCTGTGTTGGCTCTTGCTGTTGTCTTCCTTCAGCTGGCTGAGAGCAAGCATGGCGGGCGGTGTCAGCACCTGATTCGGAAGCTGACCAAACACGTACTTCTTTCTCTGAAAATAACTGTGATGGTGTTTCATAATGTTCCTCTACTGCTTATCTTCACATATATCAATCTGATAGTGCTTTGTTTTACACCAGTCTTCCTGAAACATAACTTTGAAGAGCTTGGCTTGAAGCAATATCTACAAAGTACCTTAAGCAGTTTATTTTAGAAATTTGAGGAGAATTTCAAACTAGGGAAGAAAATCCTGAATAAAGGGAAACATTTCTGTTATAAATTTTTCCTGTATGTCCTGTACAGGGGAAGTGAGACGAGCATCATCCTTTTTACTCCTGGACCGTGTGCTTGGAGGAGAGCACTAGGAATCAAAGCCTTTGTACATGCTGGGCAAGTGCGCCATATTGAGCTACTTCCCTAGCCTGATGAAAGCTCTTAAATTTTAAATGGCCTGCATATACATGATTGCAGTAAACCTCTTTATTGTCTTACATTTTTTTGTGGCTGCATGTAACTTTATGGATAACTAAGGATTCAGTTGACTATGATAAAAATAAAAAACTAAAATACCTATGATCAAGGAGTTTGCATTCTCATGGGGAAACCTGTAAATTAATAAATAAATATAAGTTTATGTAATTATAAATACCATGAGAAACAAAAAGAGAGAGACTTTTCTAAGGTGGAAGTAACATATTGCTTTTGCTGGAGGAGGTCAAGGAAGCCCTCCCTGAGATTGGCATGCAGTAGAGACCATGGATGGTGTCAGAGTAACAATATGTAAAGACCCAGGAGTAGAGATAACTAAGAAGGAATAGTAAGTGCAGTGGCCATGCGCTGGAGACAAACTGCTGGGCTGGAGAGTAGATTGTGTGCCATGGAACAAAATGAAGAAGCAGGATTGAGATCATAAAGGCCTGTAGGCCTTAACACAAAAACTCTGTTTTTATTCTGATGGCAGTGGAAGCATTTGGATGGTCCTGTAGAGGAAGCGTATGTCATTGAAAGAACTGTTGAGCATGTGGAAAATGACTGGGGAAGGAAGAGATGACACAGGATAGATGGATTGAAAGCCTGCTTAGTTCTTCCAGTAAATGGTAGCTTGGACTAGTGTGATGTTGGTAAAATGTCTTAACAAAGATTGAATTCAAGATGTGTTTTGAAGGACTCAGTGTAGAGAAAAAGAAACTGGTTGATACATTGTGCACCCCAATAAACTTATCTGGGGGTCAGAGACAGAACACTTACTATATTAAACATAGGTTTAGGTAGTGGTAGCACATGCCTTTAATCCTAGCATCCCAGAGGCAGAGATCTGTCTGAATCTCTGAGTTCAAAGCCACACTGGAAACAGCCAGGCGTGGTGACACACACCTTTAATCCCAGGAAGTGATGGCAGGAAGCAGAAAGGTAAATATAAGGCATGAGTACCAGGAACTAGATAGAGTCCCTGTTAAGTTTTTAGATTTTTAGTAGCAGTTCAGCTGAGATCCATTCGGATGAGGATACAGAGGCTTCCAGTTTGAGGAAACAAGATCAGCTGAGGAATTGGCGAGGTGAGGTTAGCTGTGGCTTGTTCTGTTTCTCTGATTTTTCAACGTTCATCCCAATACCTAGCTCCAGGTTTGTTTTTATTAGTAAGATCTTTTAAGATTCGTGCTACAAGGAACAAAGGATTACATACAAGTTTTGAATTGATCAGCTGTTGAGGTGGTACCATTTGTTGATACTGCAGATGTGGGAAACACTGGTTGTCTGATTCGAGCCTGCTAAGTGATTCAACCCAATAAGCAGATGTGAGGTATCAGTTCTCAAAGGGTAAAACGGAAGCTAATGAAAGCTGGTGTGATTTCTCTGGGGTGTTGTATCTACAGAGTTGTTTGCCTGTAGACTTGAATTCAGGTTTCCCCTCTTTCCTTTTCTTCAGCCCCCATTCCCCTTCCCAGTCCTCCAGACAGGGGCTTGTCTCTTTATGCTGCATAGGCTGGTCTTGAACTCCTAAGCTGTCTCAACCTGTCTGTTAACTAAGGCCATGGGCAGATGTCACCATGCTCATCCTGAGCCCAGATTTTTCTGATGTTTTCTTCATACGTGGTCACTCCCTTGTACTTCGTCACAGTTTCCTGTCAGCATAGTGAGAGAAGTCCAGGCCAGAGTCGTCCTTCTTACAGCAAGCCTCAACTGTACAACATGTGCTGGGATCATTTCTTGTCTTTGATATTTAGTGGCTGAGAAAGCACCGTGTGAGCCTTGCCTTCATATCTTTCTAATAGAGATAGCAATAATTAGTAATAAGAATATTTTTACTTTCAAAGAATAGTGCAAATACAAGGGATTATCACAAATTCTTTTTTTTTTTTTTTTTGGTTTTTCGAGACAGTGTTTCTCTCTGTAGCTTTGGTGCCTGTCCTGGATCTCGCTCCGTAGACCAGGCTGGCCTTGAACTCACAGAGATCCACCTAGCTCTGCCTCCGCCTCCCCAGTGCTGGGATCAAAGGCGTGCGCCACCGCGGCCGGCGATTATCACAGATTCTTATGCTTTAAGTATATGTAGTCTTAGAAGCAGGTGAATTTATTGACATTGTTGATGGTTGCAGGTGAGAGCACAGAGCCGGGATAAGCAGATAGAAGAAAGGATGCTGTCCCACAGGCAAGATGACAACAACAGGCATGCAACCAGGCACCAGGTATGGGCCTTGTGAAAGCTCTGGCCAGCCACAGTCTGAGGTCTGTCTTTTGGGTCTCCTTTGCCCCATTACTGTCTTTGTAGGCAAATCCATGCCTCTTGTTTCCCATGGCACATCAAAATCACTGGTCTTCCAGCTTGAAATCATGCTTGGCTTTCAACTAGTAATTTTTCATAAAGCAAACACTTCTTTCTCATAAGTGGAGGAATCAAGCTATTTATAGTAATAATAGTAGTAGTAATAGTATAAAAATATTTTGGTTATTTGAAAGGCTACATTGCATTTCCATTTCTTCATTTTTCATCCTTATTTTAACCCATTGTGGTTGACTCTCAAACACCTTTGACTTTGCTGGCATATTTTCAGCATCACCTGTTTCATTTCCTCAGTATTTGACACTTGTCAGTTGTCCCAGTTTTTACTTCTCTCTTTCTGTGATTTGCAGAAAGCATCCTTGTTCTGTCCTAATCTTCCTCTCTGAGCATTCAGGCTGCGTAGATTGCACTTAATGCCTTGCTTCTTCCTAAATGACTTTGATCTTTCTGAGAACTCTGTATCATTACCAAGAAGAGATTACATATGTATCCTTCAAGGCTTTGAGCAAGTCTTAGCTCTTATAGGAATTCTTCCAAGACCTTCTCCTGCAATTAGTAAATCTTTCTCACATATTCTTCTCATGTACTTTCCCCCAAATGTCAGCCTTTGTAAAGTATTAGTCATAGCTGTCATCTAAGTATCTGTTTCTGCAGTTAGATTGTAGGTGACTAGCAGAGGAGGCACAGTGGTAAGAAAGACGTGTGCTTTTGGAGAGACATCTGGATCTGAATACTCTGATTCTCTCATTCTCTCTGTGTTGTCCTGGACAGGCCAGCTGGTAAACTTCATTTCTTTGTTAATATGAAGGCGTGAATAATGCCAACCTGTTGGGGTAGTCATCTAGTGTGTATAGTACCTAACCTCAGTGCTTGACAGGCAAAAGCAATCTGTAATAAATCCTTATACTTTTATTATTATGTCATAGGTTTTATGTTTGCTGGATTTCTTTGAATACCACCATTGATGGAACATTAAGTAACGGTTACTTAGAAATCAGTATTTATATAGTTAAAATAATCTTTATTTCTATTTTGGTAGAGATTTCCATTTTATTTTAGTTTTTTACTTGGAATCTTGCTGTATAGCCCTTACAGGCCTGGAACTGGCTATGTAGACCAGACTGGCCTGGAACTTAACAGCTATCATTCTGCTTCTGCTGGGATTATAAACATGAATCACATGCTCCTCCTTCCTCCTTTGTGACTTTACTCTTCATATTAATTAAAATAAATTTGCATTCCTGAAAGGGCAGTAAGAACAGTGGTTTGGATAATAAAAGAACCTACTAATTTAGAATTGTAAAATTAGCATATTATTAACTGTGTGGCTGTACTGTTTCTGGCAACTGTTTTTTCATTAGGAAAAAAAATTTTTTTTTTCCTTAAAAGCTCAATATGGTGGCCCAGGCCTATAATCCCAGCACTCTAGAGACTGAGAGAGAAGGATTGCCAGCCAGGACGATGTAGAGAAGACCTTTCTCTCTTTAAAAAAAAAAAAAAAAGCCTGACATAATAGATTGGATTTGTAATTCCAACACTTGGGCGATAGAAGCAAGAACAGAAGTTCCAGGTTTGAGGCCAGCTTGGGTTACATAAAATCCTAAAGAAAAAAAGAAGAAAACCTTAAAATCAAATTCATAATGAGTTTTCTAGTGAGCATCTCTGTTTTGTTTTTCTTTTAGGCACCAACAGAGAGGCAGCTGCGGTATAAGGAAAAGGTGGCTGAACTCAGGAAGAAAAGAAATTCTGGACTGAGCAAAGAGCAGAAAGAGAAATATATGGTGAGGAGAAAATCTAGTCCTTACTTAACCTGAACCATCACACTTGAGTCTAAGCTTCTGCCTTTCACATTATTTGGTTGTTTCCTATAAGAGGACTCCCGGGGCTCTTTTCTGTCACCTAGTACCCTCCCTCGAGTCGGAGCTCTGGAGTGGAGACAAAGGGATTTATACAGGGGAAACAGTTCATGTTTTTGAAAATTCCATACTCTAGACCTGGGGATGCAGCTCATTTGGTAGAATCTTTTCACGAGTTTTAAGTAATTACATTCAAGGAGGTGCGGCTCTGTAATCCCAGCTGCTATGAAGGCTGAGGCAAGAAGATGATGAGCTCCAGGCCTACCTGGGCCACCGAGTGAGTTCCGGGCCAGCCTCAGCAATCTAGCAAGACCTTGTGCCCAAGTGAAAAATGAAGGGCTGGTCATATATGTCAAAGTGGTAGCATGTGCAAAGGACCTCAGTTCAATCTACAGTACTGGGGAAGGAGAGCAAATTTGCCTACTAGAACAAGTACTGATGACATTAGAAATGTCTGTATACAATAAAATATTCACAGACTAGAGATACAGCTGAGCACCAGAGCACTAACTTTGAATATAATATGCATTTTATATAAAGAAAAATTAGGAATAGCATACAGGAGATTAATCTACCTAAAAATAGTCGTAATTAGCATTTTATGAAATTTTTGGCTTTCTGTATTGTAACTGTGTAATTTGTCCTTTTCATCATTATGCCCCAGCTCCTAGTTGTCTGTCTTTTTACTTAAAGATCTTGAACTAATGTATGTCCTCATGTTAAAGTCTTCAAACCTTTTCTGCATAAAGTATAGCTTTGTAGCCAGGCTGTGATGGTGCACACTTTTAATCCCAGCACTTGAGATACAGAGGCAGGCAGATCTCTGGATTTGGTTCTAGCCTGGTCTACAGAGTGAGTTCCAGGACAGCCAGGGCTACACAGAGAAACCCTGTGTGTGTATATATATCTATATAGCTATATATATGTGTGTGTGTGTGTGTGTGTGTGTGTATCTTTTTAGGTAACTATTTTTACTGAAAATGTATTAGTACATGTTTTCTACTGAAATACGCCAGACATGGTGGTATGCCCGGAGACCAACCTAGGCAGCATAGTAAGACCCTGTTTTAAAAACAAACCAGAAGAAAAGGAAAGTCAGAAATGATGACTCTCACCTGCACAGAGGTTATGAGTTTGAGGCCAGCATGAGCCACAAAGTGATATCTAAGCCATCCTGGGCTATAGAATGAAACCCTGTCTTGGAAAAAAAAAAATGGCAGAGAGATAAAAAATTATAGGATGTTCTCAGTAAAAATCATCCACCCAAGATTTTATATATATATATATATTAATGACGTGTTGATGTGTGTTTTCTTGGTCTTTTTCTGAGTATTTTTTTTCTTCATAGAATTGGAATGCTATTCTGCTTTGTCACTAGACTAGGTAATAAATGTACAATTTGTAAGTTGTAACTGAACTTACTAAGAGTCTGTAACTGAACGCATGTAGTTTTATGGACAAGGTGGGCCATCATCAGGTCAGGATGCATGTTTGTCCCTGCTTGCTTGCAAGTTAAGTAGTTGTGGAAACCCAGTGATGCCATTTACTGAAAGGCTATGATACACTCCTCTTCACCCAGGACACAATCCTATAGGATGGGAAAGGGCTTAAAAAAGGTCATGAACCTTCAAATTAATACAGGTGGATGACAGATGACATAAAAGCTATTGAGCTGTTTAACCTTACAGACACCTGCTTTTCACTAGCTTGAGATATGTTATTTGGATCCTTCCTGATTTAAAAATGCTGGGTAGAAATTTTTCTTGTTACTGAGTGGTGATGGCACATCCCTTTAATCCCAGCACTTGGGAGCAGAGGCAGGTGGATCTCTGTGAGTTTGAGGCCAGTCTGGTCTACAGAGTGAGTTCCAGGACACTCAGAGCTACACCGAGAAACCCTGTTTCAAAACACCAAAAAAGAACTTTTTTTTGTTGCTTATTTTTTGCTTTTTGAAATAGGGTCTGGTGTGGCACAGGCTGGCCTTGAACTTGCTAATATGTGGCCAGGGCTAGCCTTAAACTGATTCTACACTTCCCGAGTGCTGGGATTACAGGCCTGTGACACTGCCCCTGGCTAGTTTGCTTTGGTGTTTTGGTCTGGAGAAGTGGCTCAGTTGGTTGAGTGCTGAACTAGTGTGTAGGACATGCCCGGTTTGCTTCCTCAGCGCCGTGGGTTGGGGCCTGCTTGTAATTCCAGCACTTGAGAAGTGAAGGCAAGGGGCTACATGAGATCTTTTCTCAAAAAGTAAGGAAACGGGAAGGTGCATTGAAACTAGAAGAAATCAGTAATACTTAGAGCCTAAACTTGAAGTCACAAGACCAACTTTCAAAAAGAGCTACAACAGATTGAATCAGGTTAGCCGAAGGCAATGTTCATAAGGTGAGTGCTTTCTTCAGATGCTAATGTGTGTGTGAAATGTGGAATGTTCTTCTTGGGATGAGTCTTCCACTCCTAGTAACTCCCATTGTTTCTTTTCTGGGGGAGGTGGAGCCTAGAACAGAGAGAGAAGGGCTAGAACCTGGATTAAAAGAGAAGCCTCCCTTTTCCTCCACTGTCCTTCCAGGGAAAGGATACTTGTAGTGACCAGCTTGATCAGGTTTGAAAGTTATTTAAAACAGAATTCCTTTTATGATCCTTTTTTTTTTTTGTTTTTGTTTTTGTTTTTCGAGACAGGGTTTCTCTGTGTAGCTTTGCGCCTCTCCTGGAACTCACTTGGTAGCCCAGGCTGGCCTCGAACTCACAGAGATCCGCCTGGCTCTGCCTCCCAAGTGCTGGGATTAAAGGCATGCGCCACCACCGCCCGGCTCTTTTTGGTTTTTCTTGAGACAGGGTTTCTCTGTGTAGTTTTGGTGCCTGTCCTGGATCTCATTCTGTAGATCAGGAGCTCACAGAAATCCACCTGGCTCTGCCTCCTGAGTGCTGGGATTAAAGGGATGTGCCACCATGGCCCGGCTCCTTTTATATTCTTATCTTTAATTTTTCTTGATGTTTAGCAAGACATTGTTAGAGATTCCAACTGTGCACTTGGGCTGGTGTTGTAATGTGGGAGCCTTGCACGTTTGCAGTCATGAAGTCATGTCAGGAGCAGTTTCCCAAGGACCACGTCCAGCGGCTCTCCTTGCTGCAGGCTCCCTTCCAGGCAGTGTCTTCAAGCACTAAGGCGGCTCAGAGGATCTGCTTGCTTGTCAGGGAGTGTCACCAGCCCGATTCCAGGATCTGTGGTGCCTCCTGGGGGCTGCTGTCGTTTACATTGTTCAGATCCATATAGGAGTAGCCTCTGACACTGACCTGTTACCAGTTTGCCTGAGCTCAGTTCCCCACACCCAGTGTGTAAGTACTTTGTAAATAGCTTCTAGTTCAGCTTGGTATTCATGGGAATGAAATAAAACAAGGTCTACAGACAGTATCACCCCTGGTCATTTTTCCTAGGAACACAGACAGACCTATGGGAACACTCGGGAGCCTCTCTTGGAAAACCTGACGAGTGAATATGACTTAGATCTTTTCCGAAGAGCACAAGCTCGGGCTTCTGAGGATTTGGTGAGTATCAAAAACCCCACACTGAGGGGAAGACCCTTATGAAAAGCCCTTAGAACTGCCAAGAAAAGTGATTAGCAACCAGTCTGATGGGAGTTGGGTGCTTTACTGCTGAGATCTCTGCCCCGCCTGCAGGGCTTCAATGGGTTCTCGACCACCCTAAGGAGGGAATGTAGGGACAGGAGATACAAAGGAAAGACACCAAGTCTAGATTCTGATCAAGGTGCAACTTTATTTCTCTTCCACAAAGGTTTATATAGTTCCGCAGGGTGGGGGGAGCAAGAAGCTGTCATCTGCATAAGGTGGGGCAAGCTAACAGGATGTTTGTATAGGATGTTTACAGGGTGAGAGGGTCAAGGGCTCTGACTCAATGTCCTGTTGCTAAGCAACCTGACTGTAAGATGATCTAGTTCCCAGTCTTATTGGGGGTCTGTATTTTTCCACTAACTAGAGATTCTGTCCTTGTCCCTGACAGATCTCTTTCCTTCCCCAGCTGTCTTTAGAGACAGTCTTCCCATTTCTGTAAAACACATCACCTTCTTCTCATCCCTTCCCCTTGAAGTTTTTCTCTATCTCCCTCAACTGGAAGATCCAATTTGGCTTGAGGTAGTGAGGCTGGTTAAAACTCTGGGTGTCCTTTTGTCTTGGATAAAATTTACAGTTCTGGGAACCTCAGGACTTGGGGGACTGCAGCACCATCCTTTTATAGGGTTTCTTTTCATTTTAATAAATACATTTACCCTTAAAGCATGAAAATAACAGTGAAGAAAAATGGTAAGGAAGACTACAATCAGCTATTTTATTGATTTTTGACAAGGGGGGGCTCTCATCTTGTTGTTCAAGCAAAATTGAAACTTCTGGGCTCATGCCGTCCTCCCACTGATCATAGATGCACTCCATATTTTTGCAGAAATGCCCCTTTTTGTCTACTTTTGATATGGTCTTGTTACCTACCTGTGGCTGGCCTAGAGCTCACTAATGGCTGGTCACTGTCTCTACTACTAAGATTGCAGTCATGTTCAACCATGCCCATCACCAGACAGACTACCCATGATAAAACAAATTAAATGTGTTCAAGGAAATTTAGTTTGTAGTGTTGATTTCCTCCACTCCTTCCTTTTATTATATCAGTTGCAGGAGGCAGAGTTTGGCGGCTGCTCTGGGCTGGAATATTTATTGGTCGCCACCTCCTGCTTTTCTTTTCCATCATGAAGATAAAGCCCAAGGCCAGCCTTTCCTGGTTCTCCCGATGGTTACTACAAGTAATTGCCTAGTGTGCACTTGTAACGCTAGCACTTGTGAGGTGGAGGAAGGAAGACCAGGAGGGCAGCTGCTGACAAACAGGCCTAACCTGAGTTCAAGCCTGAATTGATCCTCAAGATCCTCTTGTAAGGAGAAGACTGACTCCCTTCAAGATGACCTCTGACCTCTACTTGCATTTGCATACATACAATATAAAAATTAACTAAAAAAATTAAAAACAAACAGAACCAGGAATGGGCTAAGATTGTGGCTCTTTTGGTAGGGTGCTTGCTGGGATCCAAGAAACCCTGGGTTCCATCTCCAGCACCACATAACTTGATGTGATGGTGCACTGTTTATAATTGTAGCATCTGGAAATGAAGGCAGAAGAATCAGGAGTTCAAGGTCATCTTCATTATGGAGTACATTTTTTTTTTTTTAAAGATTCCTGGGCAGTATAGCTGACAAGTTTTCTGTGTGAGCCACCTGATTTTCCATGTTCAGGTAACCCTCATGGCCATCTCATGGCTAGAGGCCAAATCTAGCTGATTTTTATAGATTCCCTGCCGGCCTGGCAGAGGCTTTTAAGAACAAGGATAATGGGGGCTAGAGATGGCTCAGCAGTTAAGAACACTTGCTGTTTTTGCAGAGAACCACGTTCAGTTCCCAGCCCCCTCCTGGTGGCTGACAGTCACCTATAACTCCCAATTTCCGGCATCTGATGCCTTTTCTTGCCCTGTGCAGGCACTAGGCATACATATCTTGCACATATATGTATGCCTACAAAACATATAGATTTGTTTGCATATAGATTAAAAATCTAATTTTAAGGCTGGGCAGTGGTGGCGCATGCCTTTAATCCCAGCACTTGGGAGGCAGAGGCAGGCGGATCGCTGAGTTCAAGGCCAGCCTCGTCTACAAAGTGAGTTCCAGAACATCAAGGACTAAACAGAGAAACCCTGTCTTGAAAAAAACAACAACAACAACAACAACAACAACAACAACAACAAAAAACCCACACTAATTTTAAAATCAAAGATAAGGAATCCTTATTTGTTTTGGTTAAATCCTTATTTGTTTTGGTTTCTTCTTGGCAATAGGAGAAGTTAAGGCTTCAAGGCCAAATAACAGAGGGGAGCAACATGATTAAAACAATTGCTTTTGGCCGCTATGAGCTGGATACTTGGTACCATTCTCCCTATCCTGAAGAATATGCACGGCTGGGGCGTCTCTACATGTGTGAATTCTGTTTAAAATACATGAAGAGCCAAACAATACTCCGCCGACACATGGTATGTTCTCTTGAGTTCCACTATTGTGAGCATGGTCCCGAGGGGACTGTTACGTGATTTTCCAGTTGTGTCCTAGAGATGACATAAGTGTCTGAGATGACATCTCCCAAGTGTCCATAGCAATGGAGTGGAGACTGAAGGAATTGAAAGTTACATTTCAGGGTGACTGTCCACCAGGACCAGTGCTGTATGGGCACCTTCACTTCATCCTATTTACAAACATCTTTTTTCTTTTTTCTTCCTCAGAATATTAATTTCCCTTCCCTACAGTTTGTGTTTGTCCAAACTCCAAGAAAATACATATATTTCATTAGATATGACAGGACAGTGTGGCTTATATTTTTAGGTGGTGGGTGTCTATGAAATGTGTGTTGAATGAATGCATATATCCACTTGTAATGGATGATGAAAGTAACAGAATTGATTGATTGTATTTCTGAACATTTTTCATATTAAAATAAGAAAGATGTGCACACCTTGGTCTAGTGAATTATGAGTATAAAAGTCAGATTTCAGGAAATGCAAGCTTGCTTGTGTTCCCATTGCCACAGGTATAATCACTGAAATGGCTTCTTTGGCTGGGCTAATGTTTTAAACAAATAGCTGTTTCGTGGGTTTGGTTATCATGAAAGAACGAGCAGGAATAAGTGTAGCAGGCTTTCATGGACCACCAGCCCCCAAATCAGGACACAGAGACTTAATATTAGTTACGAATGCTTGGGCTTAGTTTAGGCTTGTTCCATTAGCTCTTACAACTTTTTAAATCTGTTTCTCTTCATCTCCATTTTGCCTAAGGGCTTTTTACCTTTCTTTCATTCTGTATGTCCTACTTTCCTGCTTCCTTTGTATCTGGCAGGTTGGTGTCTCCCTCTCTTCTCCCTCTTTCTCCCCTTGAGCCTAGATTCCTCCTCCTACTTATTCTGGCCTTTCAGCTTTTTATTAGGCCAACCAGGTGCCTTAGGCAGGCAAAGTAAAACAAATGCAACACATCTTTACATAGTTAAACAAATATTCTATTCCTCAACAAGTAAGGGGAGGAGATAGGAACATAGATGGAACTTTGAAACATTTCCAGTTAATAAGTTTTTGAGTTACCTGTGAAGATTAGAACATGGTATCCAGGCTTTAAGCACACACACACATGCAAGCACTCAAGCCCTCTGTTAGGGAGGGAGTGCAGTCTCAACTTACTGGGTAAGTACTAAACCATCTACTGTACCATCGAGCTACATTCCCAAACCTGGAGCATAATTCTTGGAGGGCGTGTATATGATTTTTGTTTGTTACAAGTCGGGTCTTTAGCTCAGGCTAGCCTTAAACTTGTAGTATTTTCCTATCTCTGTTTCTTGAGTACTGACATCACCATTGTGGACCAACCACTATGTCCGGTGGAACTTTATTCTTTTTTTTTTTTTTTTAAGATTTATTTATTGTGTATTATATATACAGTGTTCTGCCTGTGTGCCAGATCTCATTATAGATGGTTGTGAGCCACCATGTGGTTGCTGGGAATTGAACTCAGGACCTCTGGAAGAGCAGCCAGTGCTCTTAATCGCTGAGCCATCTCTCCAGCCTGGAACTTTATTCTTGAGTTGTCAAAAAGATGTAGTAAATTGTTTAATAAGAAAATTTCTATATGTGTGAGCTTGTGTGTGTGTGTATATGCATGCAGATGTGTGCACATGTGCATACACACCATGGCATACATGTGAAAAATGAGAGAACAACTTGTGGGAGTCAGTTCTCTCTTGCTATGTAAGTCCCAGAATTGGATTTGAGTCATCAGGCTTGGCAGCAAACACCTTTACCTGCTTGGAACTTTTCACTGGCAGGGTAAGAGAACTTGGCTTGCTGCCTAAAATGCTGCGTACTATCTTCACCATGAATCGAA